>NC_141388.1:18518947-18849469 GCF_017979445.1 Akebia trifoliata
GAGTGTTTTGATATGATTAGATCTGAATTTTTTCTCACCATTTTTTTTCTTTCTCCTTGGATTCAAGTAGATATTCTATGGTAAGATTTTGAGAAGTTATTGCTTGTTTAATGTGATTATAAAACGAAGGGAAAATTTTCTTTGTTTAGCAGCTATAGAACTCATTCGAGCTCTTCAATCTCTAAATTTTCTTTACTTTTCTATGTTGCAGGAAGCATGGGAGATAGAGAACAGCTTGGGGAAGATCTCTGTTGCACGATCTGAAACGGTACAGATTTTGGATTTTAGCTTTTTTCGGATTTTAATATTTTTTGTTAATTTTGAATTGATAAATTTTATGAAAGTAAACAAACTTTATTTAATAAAATTTGCATTGAAAAATACATCATAACTCTACTATGGTCCATAGCAGTTATGTTTTCATTCTCCCCATGACCATGGTTTCATTGCATTTTTTGTATTATTTATAAAGCTTGACTAGTATCACCAGTCTTACAATGCTACTTATCACCTCCAATTAGTTCCAACAAATAGTTCTTGATTAATACAATTATTTATTAAAATTTAGATAACCAATATATGTTCTAGCCATTGAAGCTTCTTCTACTATGAAGGTTTTAGACCAAGCACATTTGGAGAGAATATAAATGGGTTGTAGTATGTTTGTGTTCATGTTTATGCTCTTCTTTCTGCGTTCATGGCCATCTATTTATATGGGTAGTGTTCATTTGTTCCTTCAAGTGTCACAGAGCTTTTTATTAATGTTTTATGCTCGTAGCTGTATCCTAAAATCAAATGTATGTTTCAATTTAGGCATTGAGAAAGATAAAGCATACCCTTTTATTCAGATTAGGAGTATGACACCTATTAAATTCAAATGTTTTAGTCTTCTTTTGTTGGTAATAAGTTGTGTTGCTAAATACTTGCATTGTTTTATTTATCCAAGAAATTGATGTGGTAACTCAGGGTGAACTTAAAGTTCTGCCTTCCCCATTCCATTTTACATGACACACTACATATGAACTCGTCTCTTATATGACCTTACATCGACTGACTTATCTCCTGAGGGATTCTAACTGGTTTCTTTTGGCAAAATCCACTGCCAAGTCTTTTTTCCTTTCCTCCTCAACTATATGCTACATTTGAAGCTTGGAAAGCTTATGGCATTTTGTTGCCTGATTGATGGGTACGGAACCCTCTTCCCTTACTTTTCATCTTATTTTTTTAGTTTATCTCTTGATACCTATTCGATTCAACTCTTGTAGGTTTTCTTTATTGGGTTACTTGTGCAGTTACATACATATTTATGTTGTTTTATTTGCTCAACAGACACTCTTCCTTTAACTTTAATCTTATTTTTCGTAATTTTTCTTGCGCACCTATTCAATTCTACTCTTATGGGTTTTCTTTGTTGCATTAGTTATCTTGTTTTATTTGTTCAAAAAATTTAAAAATTACTTTGCATGTATTTGGATACACCGCTTGACATTTGGGAATAAAATAAAATGCGAAGTATTACAATTTAATGTACAAAATCATTTATTGTTGGTTAAGTAATGTTCATCCATTTCTTTGTTGCTTTTCTTTTGATAAAAATGATCTAGTTTGTTACTTGATCAACTTTTTATCTTTCATCAATTTTTTTCCATCTATAACTATTTTTCTTTCCAATTTAGGTTTAATCAACTGGGTACCATGATCAGGTTACTTATAATGAGTCCTTTTAACTATTTCCTTCCAAATTTTAGGTACATTTAGCCGATAAGATTCTTGAACTCCTAAATTTGGTAAACAGTAGACGAAAAATCGAAAGTACAGCAGCAAATGCAACTTCCTCACGGTAAGTATCATGTTCTTCTAGTCAGTGGTGCACCTTGTGCTTACATTTAACCTTTTTAATTGAAATTTGCTTTTAATCTTACAAACAAGTTTCCTGCTTGTAACTATGAGTTCTTTAAGAATTACTACTATGAATATGAGTTCTTTAAGATTGAAACAAAGGTATGTTGATTAACTTGTTTTTCCATTGTTTTTCATTTATCTCTGTTCAATATAAATTAGATGTTATCTTTGAGAAAAAATGATATGCTTGTGCATTGAGATGCATGCTAAATATTTATCTATTTTTTTTTTTCTTCTTTTGGGGGGGACTACATCAAATTGAGTCTGATTTCTTGTTTGGATGACATCCTCACAGAAAATCATTCCTCAGCCCGTTCCAAAGAACCCAATCATATGAAAAGTGGTCTAAAATAACATTTAAAGGGACTTTCCGAACTTTATAACTTGTAACCTAGTTTTGTAGGATAGAATTTTCAGATTTAGCTGAGTTTTATTATTGATGATCTCCATGATGAAGATCTATAAATATAAATTCCGAAGATGGATTACTTTCGATTCATCACTAACACACATACATATATGTGCTGGAAATATCTTTGTTGGTCCCGCACCTCAAATGTGAGGATATGGTTGTCATGGTTCGAATTGGGTGGTCTTTTTATCTGTAAAGGGCTAACTTTATAGATAATCTCACCATGGATAAAGAATGTAAGGTGGTGAGTTTAGTCATGCAAAGATACCTTATAAAAGTTTCATTTTCCAATCTCATTTTAATATTTTTTCCTTTTTCCTCCAAATTAACTTATAAAACTTAAAATATTAGTGTGTGTCTGATGAGATTTGTGCCATATGTTGATTTCATCTCTTTATTTTTTGCTCCAAATTCTTGCTTTCTCTCCCTTTTCTCCACTATTTTCACTATAAATACCCCACCCCATATGTCTCATTTTTCATCAAGGAAACCAAAAATTAACTAGTAAAGTATAGAGAGAAAGATGGGGTATTGTAGGCTTGAATTAGCACTACTAGTGTGTTTGATGGGCTTGAATTTGCCTTTACTTCTAGCGAATGACCAATTCAACTCATTAGTCGAAATTGCACCTGATGACCTTTTTGTGTTTGTGTTTTTGATAAATGTACCTGGTTGTCCATAGACTACTAAAGAATATGATTCTACTAAAGCATGCTACTATGCTTTCTTTTGGGTGTGTACATAGCACACTATTTTATGCTTGAGCACCTCTTTACTCTATCTAAATTCTTTGCCTTATTGTTGTGGTGTAATTGAAGAATGATATTATACAAGTTTTTGAAAAGTTTTTGTTTACAATTATGATTAGATTCATAGAAAATCCTAAACACACACACGAAAATACTGATACTTGCAAGCCAACAAACTCTCTAGCAAGTTACCTGGCTCCGCGAATATGACTGACTGACTAGTAATGGAGGCTGCAAGGCCACTCTGCCACCAATCTATTATAATTATAATTATATATTTATAAGACTGAATGTTGCTTTGTCTTCCCAACAAGATTTGGGGGGGACCCCTTCTGGTTGAAAGAAAGCAAAGTTGTTGTTGTTATTATGGTATTGTGATTAGTAAAATTTTTATTATTATATGTATGAAGGCTTGAGAAGACTGTTTGCATATATTTGTGTCCATGGATCTTTTGGTGGACTGTTAACTTCATTGTGAATGCTTTTTTTTTCCTAAAAATTTGAAGTTAGCCTAATGAATATTGTTCCTTTATTTATTTATGGATAAATTATTCAAAAACACTTGACTATCTGAAAACAGAACATAGATTTGTTATTTAGAAATTTATGTGCCAAGGTGATGAACCAATGGCTTGATGCCATGTGTATTAAATGAGCAAGAGTGATTGGTTAATTTCGGAATTGTTTTAAGTTGGGGTGCCAATATCAGCTCTCTTTTTAAATTGTGATTGTAATATGCATTATTCTCGTTTTAAAGATCTTTATTAATAGGCATAATAAATGCATAACAATAGAAAAAATGGAAAGAAGAAAAAAGTGAAATAATTGTTTACTTGTCATCCTTGTTGTAACAAAATAACATAGACACAAGGGTTGTGTTTTGACTTTGATTGGATCATTACATATTCCAATGGTAAACTTACTTGATACTAGTTTTTATTGACTCATTTATTGTCTTCTAGGACTTTTACATTATTTTATATTATTTAATTAATAACTAATAGTTTTTTCTTTTTAGGTAAACTTTTTTAAACCTTTTACATTGCCGGTCCCAAACCCGGATAAAGGAGGAGGGAAAATGATGATCTAACTTCCTATAATAGGCCATCAAGAGGTACGTTTTTGAACTTAAACAATTGGTAACACATCAATTACTATGTCCTTTCATGAAGCCTTTTTCATTTTCTAATGCTTAGGTTTTTATTTAGTTCTTGTTTTCGTGAGCGGCTTCTTTTTGAACTAGTATGTTCAATGTCCTATCTGTTACATGTGGAAGTTTGTAGGATGTTATACTGTTGCAGGTGTATGAATCTAATCATGCTAGCACTATAAGGGTTGGCTTAATTCAAGGTCCATGTGAAATTCTTCCTCCAAAAAAGTTTAAGGAGGAAAGTGAAAGACGTATTCATTTAGAAAACAAGACAAATGATAGGTCACAATTAGTTTTCCTATGCAAGTAAGTCTCTCCATTGATTGGTGTTTGTTGCAACCCTTTTGGTGCTAGTTACATATAAACTATCATTTTAAAGGTTTATACTAGAGGATGTATTTTGAAAGTGAATGGTGAAAATTTGACTGGCTGCAAAATTTTGATTGGTCTCATTAAAATCTCAAGAGTTTTGTTTGTGTGAAATGTGTAACTTTCTTCATGTTTCAATTTCCCCTGTTAAAGCAATTCTTGCTCTCTAGCTATAAAGGAATTTCTTGTTTGGCAAAGATGGTATCAAGTAGAGCACCGTAGACGTCCTTTCCATGCATATATTCCAGATAATCAAGGTTCTAGAATATATATGTATATACTGAAATGGTGGTCTCATCCATAAGATTGGTTTTGTAGGTTTTATTTTTGCTTTTTGTTTTTTGGAAACAGTAGCAATAGTTAGTTGATTCCCAAATGAAGGATTAACTTGATAAATGGACACACACACCCCCTTTGTGAGACCTATTGTAGATATAAGAAACAACACCTAAACTTTGAGATTGTGGGTTTGATTTCAAATGATCTATAAAAAAGAAAGGAGGTTTTGATATCTATATTGCACCAAATGTATGTCTGATCCATGACTTAATCTGTTCAAATATACTAAATGGAGTTCACAATCATTTATTTTCCAAGATTGTCCTTTACATATTTGTCTTGTGTATATGCTTCTCATTCACAATCATTCTTTTTGAGACCAAAACATTGTTTTGCAGATGGTTTTATGATGAACCAAAGGGGCTTTTCAGACCTGTTACTGACTAAACCATGCTCATTCTTAAGCTTCATTATCTTCTCTAGGCTTTCCTTATGGGGCCATTTTGAGGTGCATCATGAGACCATTTTGAGGGCCATTTAGGATTTTGTAATTGCCTTTTGTTACAATTCGATGAAAACTTGAATTGGGTGTCCTGCTTTATATCTTGTTTCCTTTGCTGTTTCTTTTTAAGGATTTCTTTTGTGAATCTTTTTAGAGTTCTCTGTTTATGTATGTCACATGTATATGTATCGGAAAGAGTCTTCAGAATTGAGAAGAAGGGCAAGTCAATCTATGGCTTTGTCTTGTACAATAAGTAGCTATATCCCAGATTATATCCTTCCCTTAAATTGTAATTTTAGTCTTGAGCTTCCATATTTACATCATTTCAATTCAGATTTGGAAGGATTTATCTCAGCCATAGAAAACCAAGTGCCTGAAACTAGGTTTAAAATTTATTGCAGCCTACAACTAAAACTAGACTTACATCTGCATCAATGGCCTTAGATTGTTCTCGCCAGCCACCAATGCGTCTTTATCTGTACCATTCGATGGAAATGCAATCTTTGGATACATGATATTAGGTGAACTTTAATTTCCCTTGTTTACTTTCTAATTGTAGTTTGCATACAAATTCATTGACAGAAGAGATCTTGAGGCATTAAAGTTGTTTGAAGGAGACTATGGTCTTAAAAATCATCCCACGTCAAGCACTATGGTTCTGTGCACATTCCATGTTAGTTGAGTGTGTTTGAGTTTAGTATTATTCTTTTTAATTAACTACACAACATGCTTTGTTTGTATTCCATCTTCTGTATGATCATTGATTTCTTCTTCTGCTTATTATTTTGTAGCTCTGGTATTGAAATCAGAAAAATGTCACTCTTCTGTCGATGAACCTTTGATATTGATGGTATGGAATGATACCTTGGTAATCATGTTTAAGTTACATCATATAATTATTACATTTTAACCATTATATAGGTGCTGCAAATGCATATTTCTGTTCCCTCACTATTAGCTACAGTATCTAATTTTATATTTCTGTATTATTATATTGATATTTTTAGTTATTTTGGTATTTTGGAGTCGTGAGGCTGGTCTGACATTGTCTCAATTGTGCTAGATAGAGAAGGTTGAACTAGATGCTTCCTTGAAGATGAGAGAGAAGTCATCCAATGATCGAATTTTTGCAAATGGGTCAGACCCTCCAAACGAACATTTGAGTTTCTTGGAGGTAGTTCCTTCACTATTGTGTAGTTGTTATGTTGGGATCATTAACAACTAGTAGTCCCAGAAAAGTAATTTATTCTTGTCTTAGTTTTCTGTCAATACCAGTTTACCAATTTTCATGATCTATGTGCTCCACTATTCATTATTATTTATGTATGTGCAATTGGTTTCTTTATTAGGTGCTGCTCTCATGCACACGCACTCCACATTGCATATTAACTGATTTTTCATATTTATTTACTCATGTAGACACACTAAATATTTCAAAGTATAAGCTCCTAACATTGCTGCCTGTGTACTAGAATATGGTCTAGTGATAGTATTGAATAGCAGGAGAATGCTCTGAAGCAAGCAAGAACAAGTCAGGAGGAGGTTAGGAAGATGAACAGCAGTGAACTTCAGAAAAAGGAAATTATTCGGTTACAATGTTCACGAGTAGAATTATTTGTCTTGGCAAAGAAACTTCCAGATTATAATTTTCTTTCAATTTTGAAGAGTTACAAACCAGCAATACCATCTCTACAACAAAATGAGGGTTTTGCAAAAGAGTCCACCTAGTCTTTACTAAGGAGACAATGTGATTATTAAGTCGCTCCTTGCAAGAGTTGTAAGATGACAATTTGAGGATTTTATTGATGACTACAGAATATGCATATTTGTGTGTGTGTGTGTGTGTGTAAAACCATGTATGCTAGTCTCTACATTGTGGTGAATCATGTATAGGATGTAAGCAACTAAAGGGTGTGTAACATGTGTCACGACTTGATAGTCTGTTTGGTGCCTATTTGAGTTGTGGTAGCTTTCTTGCTTAATTGATAGAAACCAAATTTTTATGATTTTAATTATCACTTCGTATTACATGACAACCAAATGAGTATCCATTTTGATTTCTATGGTCGATATGGATGCCCATCATATTCTTGTTCTATGATTTTTCTTTTGTTTTTTTTTTTTTCTTATTTTTTTATTTATTATTTCGTTCATTGTGATTGGTGAATTAGAGGACCGTGCTATTATTTGTTAAACCTCCAAATTCGACAGTCATACTCTATGGATTTTTTTAAAATTTTTTTTAAGCCCATTCTCCAATAATTTGCTAGTCCAGGGCCGTCAAAAAAAAATTCTATAAGAGAATATTTGATGGGCATATTTGACGGGAAGGACCGTCAAATTTCTCAAAATTTGACGGACTAAGACCATCAAATATGGGCCTTTTTCACATAGTGTTAGAAGTTTTGGAATGGGATGATTTTTGGTGAGGATGATCTCTACGGTTAGAAGATCCTCCTCACCAAAAGTCAGCCCATTCTGAAATTTCTAGCCCCATGTTTACAAGTTAAAAAATCGTGGACCGTCCATTTTTTGTAAACCATTTTTGATGGGGTTAGAAGTTTTGGAATGGGCTGATTTTTGGTGAGGATGATCTCCTCACCATAAAGATCATCTTCACCAAAAAAAGCAGCCTATTCCAAAACTTCTAACCCATGTAGGACAAAACATGTTGGGCGAAGCGTAGGGTAAATAGTAAGGTGCCGAACGGGACCCTATATATATATATATCATTTTTCTTTCAAAATAAATAATTAATTAACATTACAGAGTTGAAAATGGATATCTAGTTTCTACTATGCAATTGTAGTTACGCGGCCTAAATTAAATAACAGAATAGAAACATAAATTGCGCTTCGCACTACAGAAAGTAAATAAACATGAAACCAATATCAATATCCCTAGATATTCGTTCACCAACCTATATACAAGATTACAATATAAAATGCAGACATCACCCCCCAAGTGTGATTCTTACATTTTACCATTTCATCCCCTTTTCCCATTTTTCGATTCTTGCACTTTTTACGCTTTCAAATACATCATTCATTGTTCGATATTCATTCACTTAAATATTCATTTTTCAATATTAAATCATTTTTCACACTTTGAAATTTATTTTTATCATTTAAATTAAAAATTTATAAAATTTATATCAAAACGAGGTTCGAGCAGAGCACAGAACCCAAATAACGAAAATAACATGGTGAAATGTCCTACCCACGTATAATGTGTTATGAAATACAATTAAATACATCAAATATAAATGTATGGGCGTGAATTTGAAATATAAAAAGAATCCTATATTTTTTAAAACAAATTACAAATTTTCATTAAAATCCTAAATTTGATTTTTTCAATCTACGATTGTAAATAAAAATTGACAATCCTTACTAATCTCAATGCGGGAAAATTGAAATATGTGTGTAGAAATCGAGATAATCAGTATTGAAATCGAGGCGGATTGAATGTCGAGGTAACTAAGTTTTGAATATGGTCTAGTGGCTTTAAAGATCTAGATACCGTTGTCCTATCTCCCTTTTGAGACAAAAGACGATTTGGCCTCAAAATAGATGAAATCTAAGGTTTAATGTAACACCCCAAATTTTTAATTCGTATCTCGAGGAAAAATAAATAGTGGAATTTTAAGAAAATCTTGAAAGTGGGACTTATGGTAAAACTGTAAGACCTTGTTCTGATCATTTTTAATGGAATCTGACCACACCATTAGATTCAAAATGATCGAAAAACATAGTTTAGCCTGTAAGCACGCTCAAATGCGAGTCCGAATATAAAAGTTACAAAATCCTCGATTACCGGATCGGACTAGGCTAAAACAGTGACTTTTTGTTAGAGCAATAATTTTTAAAATTTGATCATACCATTGGATTCATAACGAAAAATTATTCAACATGGACTATTTATTTGTCATTTTTGGAGATCAGGAAGTTGAATTATCGCCAAAAACGAAAACGACATCAAGTTTAGGGGTCACGTCAGGCCAAAAATGTAAATTTTTTATGGAGACATAATTTGTAGAAATTGACTATACCATTAGATCCGGAACGAAAAATTAGGCGAAATAGAGTATTCGTTTGTCAGTTTTGGAGACCGAATGACCAAGTTATCATCGATCAAAACAATAGGCGAAATACCGAATTCGTCCCAAATATTATTTAAATAATATTTTTAAATTTTTTTATATAACTCATTTTCCCCAACGCGTCATTACAGCCGAGCCAAATACGAAAAAAAAATTTGATTTCTTCCGATTTTCCACCTCAGATCTCTCGCAAACGGTCCACTTTCGACGATCACCGCAGAAGAGAAAAAGATCCGCAGCTACGTTCTCTACAAAACCCACCCAACCTTTCTTCGTTTCACTTTCTATTTCACCCGATATCGTCAAAAATCAGCCGTATTTGGATACAGAAATTTCGAAACTTTGACCTCGGATTTCGTCCGTTTCGGGGTCAAATCGCTTTCCGACGCAGAAGGGAGAAACGTCCGCAGCCTCATTCTCTACATAACCCAACCAAGTTCCTTTCGTTTTCTCGTCTTTTTCACCCCGTATAGTCAAAAATCAGTCGTATTTTTATACGGAGATTTTCGTAACTTCGACCTCGGTTTTCATCGATTTCGGGGTCAAACCGTCTTTCGCCGTAGAAGGGAGAAGAGACGAGCACATCGAGATCTTCGAAACCACCAAGCCAGTTTCGAAAATCAGCCGCTTCGAAGTTCGGTCCATCTCGATTATCGCGCCAATCGCCTCGATTTTCGCGCACGTGCTTCAATTCCGTCGCCTAGTGATTGTAAGGAACTCTCAATTTCTATTAGTAATCATAGATTGTGAAAATTGCATTTAGGATTTTATTGGAAAAATTTGGATGTATTTCCGAAATATAGAATTCTTTGTTTATTTCAAAATTCACGCCAGAAATTGCATGTTTGATATGTTTAATTGTATTTTTAACAAATTATACGTGGGTAGAGTATTTTAACGGGTTATTGCCATAAATTGGGTCTTGTGCACTGCTCGAACCCCGTTTTGATATGAAATTTGTATTTTTTTTTCATATTATTGATAGAAATAAATTCTATAGTTGAAAAATGTGATTTAATATTCAATGAACTCATATTGAGTTGATGAATATCAGAAAATAGATATTTTATGAAGAGATTGAAAACTGTAAAAGTCGAAAAAAGGGAAAAAGGGTATGAAACGGTAAAATGTCAGAGTCACACCCGAGGGGTGATGTCTGCATTTTACGTTGTTCTGTTGTATGCAGGTTGGTGAACAGATATCCAGGGATAATGTTACTGGTTGCATGTTTATTTACTTTCTGTTAGCGCGAGGCGCTCTGTTATGTTATTTATTTTAGGCCGGGTGGCCACACTTGCATGGTAGGAAACTGGATATCTATTCTCAACCTTGTATTGTTAATTTCTCTTTTGTTTTCAAATGAAAATAATATATATATGTAGCTATTTTGTGAGCTATTAAAGAGTTTTTGAATGCCTGAAGGGATAGTGCGTCATATCATCCGGAGTGGTGTACTATCCTGGGATGTACGGTAGGGACCACCAAACTCATACGTGGTATGGGACGCATATGAGAGTGGAGTCACAACTGGAATCCGGGTTTATTCTCTCTATCTTTACCAGTGAACTTGTAATGTAAAGGTGGTCGTATACGAATGGTTTGTATATTTGGGAATCACTTGCACGCCTGATAGGCATAGACGAAGATGATTAGTCAGTGATCACTAACAATCTATAGTAGTCGAACGTTCTGACACATCGAAAAGAGACCCATTGCTTACGGTCACGTCAAACGGCCAGCCTGAGCCGGATAAATGGTCAACCAAACGTGGTAAGTGCAGCGACCGGCCACAAAATCAGGAACTAAAAGCCAGAGAGAAATTGTAACATCATGTCCCGACTGGGAGCGATCCAGTCGTGAATCCCAACACTCTAATTCCAATACTCCACCATTATGTATTATGTATCTGTTGCTTATTTTGATATATAAAATGAAATGCATGTTTATTGTTTCCATTTGATCAATTAGATTTGTATAAAAAGAGAATGTTATAGTGAGTACTGCTGATCGATGTAATGTGAGTTTTAAAATGTTTAGTTGCTCATCCCTGGCTATATATACCAGTTAATCGTAGGTTTCTTCTGTAAAACTTTGTTTATTTTAAAATGATTCAGTACGTTTATTCGTTCATGTTAGGAGAGGTTATTTGCAGAAATTGTTGCTTCCTTACTGGGTAACAATTGTTACTCACCCTTTCCTTCTCCATTTTTTTTAGTTTCAGATCTGAAGCTTGGCGAAACAAGTGTAGAACAAGAGCGAGGATCATCTGGTTGGTCAGATAGACAACCAGAGTTCGTCACCTGGTAAATACTAGGGCTATACCCCCTAGTGGTGTCAATTCCCCCAGGTAGTTTTATGGATTCTGTCTTGAGTGTTAGGAATTCTGTTAGAGTGAGAAATTTTGTAAAATCCTGTATTCTGGTTATTCTTCCGCAATCTGATATTTCATTCGTTATTAGATGTATTTAAGCTTCCGCTAGTATTATATTTTGTATATGTATGCAGGATTGTATGTCGTTTATCAGGTGCAGGTTGAACGCCTTGGAATGCTAACATAAACAGAGGAGACCATGCCGAAATTTTGAGGTGCCACCTAGTACCTCGAGATCTGACATGGGGATTTGTGTTAGCGTTCGGCGGGGCGCCACAGATGGTATCAGAGCATAGTATTAGATCCGTATGGGATACTGATCTGCTATGTTTTAGAGAATTGGCTGATACCACATATATTAGAGCAATAATCATAGAGTGTCACTAGGAATTCGATATCCGAGCTCATTAATAATTCCGTATTGGAATTATGAGTTTTTCTGTGTCTAGAAGTTTATAGAGCCTTGTAAGCCTAAGATAGGATTCTAAGTTTATTTTGTTAGTAATGGAAATGGAGTCCATTACTAAGTTCCAAGCTACGATGGTAATTCATAATTTGGTAAGAGCGATTTTGGCCGTATTCTGATAATTGCCTTGTTACGGATAAACACAAGCGAGAGGAATGGACGAGGCAAAGGCTGAAACGCAATGTAGACGAGACAGATTCTAGACCCGACCACTAACCTAATAGCACAGTTAATGTCGTTCATGGGACAGATGGTTGTGTCTCATATCAAGTCTAAGGGGAAAGTATGAATAATACAACCACCACCTTGAAGCCAAATAGAAGGAAAACAATTAGTTTCTAATAAGCGATAAACAATTACGAAACTAGTAAATTCATAGGAAAAATAACCATACATGAGGAATGAGATGATAGACATACATACTCGATGGATGGAAGAATTTTATAAGAAACAATAACACATACCACTAAATCAATCGAAAGAAAGAGTTATGATATATTACGAATGTGGCAAATTGGGACATAAAGGAGAGCAATGTTCGGGTCAACGTTAGTTGATTAAGGATGTGTGGCTCTGAAAGATGCTAGACAAACCAATGTATGAGATTATGAGACCACCATATTTTAATAAAGTTGATAACGTATTCATGCCATCCCGAACAAATAAGACTAATGATCGGAAGTGAGAGATGGTACAAGACTTACCACAATTGTAAGGTGTACCATTAAATCCAAGAAATGAGGAATTGCTGGACTTATTCTCAAGAGAAATACTATTCAACCTTAGAGATCATTACCACAAGGTCGTGCCTTTGAAGAATGAGAGAATTTCCCAGCCCAAATGATAGGTAAATCCAATAATGTGGTTGTAGAATT
This sequence comes from Akebia trifoliata, assembly GCF_017979445.1. Classification (NCBI taxonomy): domain Eukaryota; kingdom Viridiplantae; phylum Streptophyta; class Magnoliopsida; order Ranunculales; family Lardizabalaceae; genus Akebia; species Akebia trifoliata. The sequence goes on from NC_141388.1 coordinate 18,532,125, forward strand.
TTCAACGATTACGTCCACCAAGATTTGGGGGTTTTTCCGATTCGATTGAGGTCAATCAGTGGATTTTGAAGATCTGAAAGATTTTGAGTACCATGTAATACCCAAGAGATCAATGGGTGACGGTGATTACATTCCAGTTGAATGAGGATGCCAATCATTAGTAACGTTTGAGAGGAATATATTGGGAGATGGATCGTTTGAGTGGGTAGAATTCAAGAGGATATTTGTTAATTGATTTATATTTGAGACTTCTCGAAAAGTCAAACACTAGGAGTTTTTGAGATCAATGCAAGGTAATCTATCAATTATAGAGACTAAGATATGATATTCATTAGGTTGTCACGATATGCGCCCGAGCTTATCCTGACAGATCTGTAGAAGGGCCGTAAATTCTTTAGAGGACTATAAACTTACCTAAGGGTCAGGAGGTCGATGATTGAGACTACCAATTATAGAGATACAGTAAATCGAGCTTAAATGATAAAATGAGAGTAGATAGAGTTACAGACTTCTAGAGGGTAAATTAGGCAACCTTAGACTTCTTCTCCTCTTAGATCAGATTCGGCCAAGAGGTCGATGAATTCGAGGCTAACCTTCCCCGGATCAATGTATCCACAATATAGAACTCCTCCACTATCAAGTTGTAGAGTTTTCCCATCACTGAGTTAGAGAGCAGTTGAAGCTCCAATGATGCCAACAGGGCCAAAGGAATCAACAAGGCAGGTTCAGAGCCTACAGACCCTAGTCTTCCAACTACCCACTTCACAGAGATCTATGAAGACAAGATCATTGACATTGTTACGCGTTTGATCAGGTGGGACATATCAAGAAAGAATATCCTCTATCACAGGCGCAAGTAAGAGCTATGACCTAGGAGAAAGTACCTATCTCCGATGAAGTTTTGGAAGTAATGATTTTTAATTATAATATTAAAAAGTGGAGTTATATTCAACACTAGTTCCTCTAGATCATATAATTCTGTGAAGAGTTTGCATACTTACTAGATCTAGAAACTATTGACATGAATTAAGTAATGAAATTATTTATACCATTGGGAGGCCTTGCGAAGAAAGAATAAGATTATTGGAAGATCATTTAAGAATTTGCAAAATAGGTATTAGAATAATTGTAAAGTGTGAAAAGACAAGTGATGTTCAATTGGTATGCTAGTCTTTATTCAATAGTCTAGTCAATTACTCGTATATTATGCTAGTGGATAAGCAAATGCTTCTTGTATATCCTTCATGTCAGAGCTACTTCCTCGAATATCAATGCAGGGAATCGCGTATCTTTCCTTTCGATTGAAAATGGCTTAACTTTGGGAGTCTAACGATTGAACTATTAGGTGAAGCAGCTCTTGCTTTACGACTTCTTGAATTAATTATCCTTCTTTAAAAAGATAGATCCTCTTTTCCATTTTATCTTTCTATCATCGGTGCCGGTTCTAACTCTTCTTTTGCCTTCTCCTTTCACGATCGTCTTCTAGTAGAAGAATTCATTATTATCGTTCTCGTTATGTGATCAATGCTTTCTACAAATAAACGCTCACTTCGAGACTTCGATCGTGACTCCTTTTCACTCCTCAAAACGAAAGCGCTATAAGTAAAGATAATGATTCCGTAGAACGGCGACTACCACCTGCCTGTACCCATATCCATCCTAAAGAAATTTAGTAGAGTATAAGTTAGGAGGTGGGTCGATGTAAAATGTGAGAAAGAATAATCTTGTGACAATGTTGCATTAATGGTGACTTAATAGAATTGTGAGAAATAGATGAAGAATGTAAGATAGCAATATTACTTATGAACTGAAAGTCATGAGAGATAGTTGGTAGATTAGTAAAAGTTAATTATGGTACTATCAATATTGGATGATAAGTGGAAAAATGTATGATTTAGGCAAAATATAAAGTTACATGAATAAGGATTAATTGATATTACAATGATATTTAAACAGTAACTGGTCAATACTGTAATTTTGGGAGTAGAGAAAGAAAGCGTGTGACTTGCAGCTTATGGGATCGTTTAAAGTAGTTGAACAGATTTTGAGCAAGTTCACCGGATGTTCTATGTGCCCATGTTGAAGAAGTATTTGTCAGGCCCTTTACATGTGGTTAGTTGCGAAACAATTTAATTGATGTAAGATTTACCTTCTTAATTAAGGTTTTAAATTATGAAAATTATGAGGAGATGTCACGGTAAGCAGAAATAGAATACTACATTGAATATAAAGATATTAGAGTATTGGGAATAGAGATTTTAATGCAGTTTGTGAATCTAGTGTTAGTAGATATTTGTATTATAGTAGGGATATAGTAAGTGTAAAGGTTGTATATTATTTTATTAAGGAGTATTAACTGGTGTGCAAATAGTAGTAATGTATTTGCGGTAAGTCTATGCAATGAGGAGTAATAATCAGGGTAAGTATGAGTAAAACATAATAGACGGTGTAACTGGTGAGAGAAGTAAATATAAAGAACAGAGAAGATTTGAAGGAAGTGTTGTTGATAGATATTAGCAAGGAAGTGATATAAGGTGAATTAATTGTTATCTTAGGGTTAACAAATAATGGATTTGTTGGAGTATGAATTTGCATTAGAGTGATTAATTAATGAATGTGTTGGGTTGACGGAATATGGAAGACATAAGTCTACGAGTTATAAATCAGATTGGTTTGAGACTAACAATAGATGGTAATCGAAAATAAATGTTGTTTCTTATATATGTCGTGTTAGTGGAATCGTGACAAAGCTCAATAAGGTATGATTTCAATTTCGAGGACGACATTTTTATTAAGGGGGGAGAATGTAACACCCCAAAATTTTAATTCGTATCTCGAGGAAAATAAATAGTGGAATTTTAAGAAAATCTTGAAAGTGGGACTTATGGTAAAACTGTAAGACCTTGTTCTGATCATTTTTAATGGAATCTGACCACACCATTAGATTCAAAATGATCGAAAAACATAGTTTAGCCTGTAAGCACGCTCAAATGCGAGTCCGAATATAAAAGTTACAAAATCCTCGATTACCGGATCGGACTAGGCTAAAACAGTGACTTTTTGTTAGAGAAATAATTTTTAAAATTTGATCATACCATTGGATTCATAACGAAAAATTATTCAACATGGACTATTTATTTGTCATTTTTGGAGATCAGGAAGTTGAATTATCGCCAAAAACGAAAACGACATCAAGTTTAGGGGTCACGTCAGGCCAAAAATGTAAATTTTTTATGGAGACATAATTTGTAGAAATTGACTATACCATTAGATCCGGAACGAAAAATTAAGCGAAATAGAGTATTCGTTTGTCAGTTTTGGAGACCGAATGACCAAGTTATCATCGATCAAAACAATAGGCGAAATACCGAATTCGTCCCAAATATTATTTAAATAATATTTTTAAATTTTTTTATATAACTCATTTTCCCCAACGCGTCATTACAGCCGAGCCAAATACGAAAAAAAATTTGATTTCTTCCGATTTTCCACCTCAGATCTCTCGCAAACGGTCCACTTTCGACGATCACCGCAGAAGAGAAAAAGATCCGCAGCTACGTTCTCTACAAAACCCACCCAACCTTTCTTCGTTTCACTTTCTATTTCACCCGATATCGTCAAAAATCAGCCGTATTTGGATACAGAAATTTCGAAACTTTGACCTCGGATTTCGTCCGTTTCGGGGTCAAATCGCTTTCCGACGCAGAAGGGAGAAACGTCCGCAGCCTCATTCTCTACATAACCCAACCAAGTTCCTTTCGTTTTCTCGTCTTTTTCACCCCGTATAGTCAAAAATCAGCCGTATTTTTATACGGAGATTTTCGTAACTTCGACCTCGGTTTTCATCGATTTCGGGGTCAAACCGTCTTTCGCCGTAGAAGGGAGAAGAGACGAGCACATCGAGATCTTCGAAACCACCAAGCCAGTTTCGAAAATCAGCCGCTTCGAAGTTCGGTCCATCTCGATTATCGCGCCAATCGCCTCGATTTTCGCGCACGTGCTTCAATTCCGTCGCCTAGTGATTGTAAGGAACTCTCAATTTCTATTAGTAATCATAGATTGTGAAAATTGCATTTAGGATTTTATTGGAAAAATTTGGATGTATTTCCGAAATATAGAATTCTTTGTTTATTTCAAAATTCACGCCAGAAATTGCATGTTTGATATGTTTAATTGTATTTTTAACAAATTATATGTGGGTAGAGTATTTTAACGGGTTATTGCCATAAATTGGGTCTTGTGCACTGCTCGGACCCCGTTTTGATATGAAATTTGTATTTTTTTTTCATATTATTGATAGAAATAAATTCTATAGTTGAAAAATGTGATTTAATATTCAATGAACTCATATTGAGTTGATGAATATCAGAAAATAGATATTTTATGAAGAGATTGAAAACTGTAAAAGTCGAAAAAAGGGAAAAAGGGTATGAAACGGTAAAATGTCAGAGTCACACCCGAGGGGTGATGTCTGCATTTTACGTTGTTCTGTTGTATGCAGGTTGGTGAACAGATATCCAGGGATAATGTTACTGGTTGCATGTTTATTTACTTTCTGTTAGCGCGAGACGCTCTGTTTTGTTATTTATTTTAGGCCGGGTGGCCACACTTGCAGGGTAGGAAACTGGATATCTATTCTCAACCTTGTATTGTTAATTTCTCTTTTGTTTTCAAATGAAAATAATATATATATGTAGCTATTTTGTGAGCTGTTAAAGAGTTTTTGAATGCCTGAAGGGATAGTGCGTCATATCATCAGGAGTGGTGTACTATCCTGGGATGTACGGTAGGGACCACCAAACTCATACGTGGTATGGGACGCATATGAGAGTGGAGTCACAACTGGAATCCGGGTTTATTCCTCTCTATCTTTACCAGTGAACTTGTAATGTAAAGGTGGTCGTATACGAATGGTTTGTATATTTGGGAATCACTTGCACGCCTGATAGGCATAGACGAAGATGATTAGTCAGTGATCACTAACAATCTATAGTAGTCGAACGTTCTGACACATCGAAAAGAGACCCATTGCTTACGGTCACGTCAAACGGCCAGCCTGAGCCGGATAAATGGTCAACCAAACGTGGTAAGTGCAGCGACCGCCCACAAAATCAGGAACTAAAAGCCGGAGAGAAATTGTAACATCATGTCCCGACTGAGAGCGATCCAGTCGTGAATCCCAACACTCTAATTCCAATACTCCACCATTGTGTATTATGTATCTGTTGCTTATTTTGATATATAAAATGAAATGCATGTTTATTGTTTCCATTTGATCAATTAGATTTGTATAAAAAGAGAATGTTATAGTGAGTACTGCTGATCAATGTAATGTGAGTTTTAAAATGTTTAGTTGCTCATCCCTGTCTATATATACCAGTTAATCGTAGGTTTCTTCTGTAAAACTTTGTTTATTTTAAAATGATTCAGTACGTTTATTCGTTCATGTTAGGAGAGGTTATTTGTAGAAATTGTTGCTTCCTTACTGGGTAACAATTGTTACTCACCCTTTCCTTCTCCATTTTTTTTAGTTTCAGATCTGAAGCTTGGCGAAACAAGTGTAGAACAAGAGCGAGGATCATCTGGTTGGTCAGATAAACAACCAGAGTTCGTCACCTGGTAAATACTAGGGCTATACCCCCTAGTGGTGTCAATTCCCCCAGGTAGTTTTATGGATTCTGTCTTGAGTGTTAGGAATTCTGTTAGAGTGAGAAATTTTGTAAAATCCTGTATTCTGGTTATTCTTCCGCACTCTGATATTTCATTCGTTATTAGATGTATTTAAGTTTCCGCTAGTATTATATTTTGTATATGTATGCAGGATTGTATGTCGTTTATCAGGTGCAGGTTGAACGCCTTGGAATGCTAACATAAACAGAGGAGACCATGCCAAAATTTTGAGGTGCCACCTAGTACCTCGAGATCTGACATGGGGATTTGTGTTAGCGTTCGGCGGGGCGCCACATTTAAAATTTGAAACTCCCGTATCTCATGTAGCTGATTTTTGAAGAAATGAGAAGAAAGAGAAGAGAAAAAAGATTGGGTAGGTTTTGTAGAGGTTGATGCTATGGACATTTTGTCCTTCTGCGTCGGAAGTCAACAACGACCCGTTCATGGTGAATCTGAGGTTGAAAGTTGAAAAAAAATCATCTTTTTAAAAAAAAAAGTCTCGATTGATTTGTATGTGTTGTAAGAGAAGATGAATAATGATTTTCCTTTTAAAAATTATTTATATAAGTTGTAGGACGAAATCGATATTTTACATATTATTTTGTTTGATGATAACATGACTGTTCGGATTCCAAAAGTGACAAGTGAATACTCTATTTTATATAATTTTTTATTCAAGATCTAATGGAGTGGTCAAATTCAACAAATTTTGTCTCTAACAAAAATTCACTTTTTCGACTCGATAGAATTATAAAATTGACGTAATTTCCATTTTTGTTGATAATTTGACTTTTTGGGCTCCAAAAATGATAAGTAAATAGTCTATTTTTTATAATTTTTTGTTATGAACCTAATGGTGTGATCAAATTTTAAAAATTCTTACTTTAGCAAAAAGTCATTATTGTAGTTTGGTCTAACTCGAAAATTGAGGATTTTGTAACTTTTTTATTCGGACTCACATTTGAGCGTGCTTGCAAGCTAAAATACATTTTTCAATCATTTAAAATCCAATAGTGTGGTCATATTTCAATAAAAATGATCAGAATAAAATTCTAAAATTTTACCCTAAATCCCACTTTCAAGATTTTCTCAAACTTCCACATTTTTTCTATATACAAATAAAAAATTTGGGGTTTTATATTTATTGTAACGTAATAAAATTTATTGTGTATATCGAAGAATTAAGTCAACTATATTGACCTATTTTTCAAACAGAAAATAAATAAATAAATAAATTATTAAAAATAAATCATGATATTATCAATAAAAAATAAAATTTTCTATAAAGAGAATTTACTAAATGAAATGTACAATTTAAAGAACCTTATCATGATTATTATCAAAGAATTAGAACATTTAGTCGAAGTAGATAAAAACTCAAAATTTTATGAGAAGTACTTTTGGTCAAATGGACGTTATCGTTGAATTTAAAAGCATCGGAAAATATAGTTTAGACTGTCAACATGCTTAAATATGAGTTTAATGTGATAAGTTACAAAAAAATTAATTTCATCAAGAAAACTTAAAGTGTAAGGGGTATTTTGATCAATAGAGAAAAATCGGTGGAGAATATCAAAAATATGAAATACAGTTCGAATTGATCTAATGAAATGGACATAACAGAAAAAAAAAATATATATGAAAAAAATAATAATTTTAATTATTTTATATTATTAATGTAATACCCCGAATTCTAATTAGTATCTTGGGGAAATAAAAATAATGAAATTTGGAGAAAATTTTAATAGAAGGACTTAAGGTAAAATACTCAGATTTTGTTCTATCCATTTTTAACGAAATTTGACTTCGCCATTAGATTCAAAATAGTCAAAAAATATACTTTAGCCTGTAAGCAAGTTTGAAATTGAGTTCAAACGGAAAAGTTATAAAATCATCGAGTTTCGCATCAAGTATTTACTAAATAGGTAAACGACACTTTAGAGATATAATTTAAGGAATTCGATTATACCATTAGATTCATGTGGAACAATCACTCGAAATAGAGTATAAGATTGTGCAAATCGACATTCGAGAAAAATAACTAGTCGAAATGACGCTTACGTCCCACTTAAGTTATAAATATCTGAATTCTAAAGAAAAATCTAATTTTTTTTATTCTTCTTTCCAACCACGATTCAACCCAATTTTCCTTGAGATTTGCAACTCAGATCTACGTCGAAGTAGAACGATTCAAGTTTCGCCGTAAGAAGAAAAGTGGTAGACTTCATTAAAAACTACATGTGGACGCGAGAAAGTACAATTTTCGTTGGGAAAAAATTTACATGGTCAGTCGGAGGTGATCTTTAACTCCTTTCAACCATCGAATATAGCTCGAGATAGGATGTCTTTCCTTCTACCTTCTAGTTATACAACAATTTCATAGAAAATTTCATGTTATCCTTTAGATTGTGATTGTTCTTCCAAATATCGATCATTTCATTAAACCTACGCATGTTTGAATAAATTAACTCATGTTTACGTAATTATTTTCGATTGATTTAGACTCTTTAGATGTTATTTAAGTTTTTAATATGTTGAAAAATGTTTTAGAACCAAATCTATAGAGTTGATATTAATTTTGGATGATTTTCAATGAAAAAAATCGAAAAACGACAAAACTGGGTGGAACCTCCCACTTGCTGACGACAGCTCTAGTGTCTCCACCGTCAGCCACCTTCAAACCCAAAAACTTTTAGAATTTGAAAAATAGCTTTAGCACTATTTCCCTCACAGCTTATATACTATTTCTAGCCCTTTATTTCATTAAAAATATTTAAGTAAATGGTCTCTTTCCATTTACTTTAAGTTCTTTAATGAAATTAAGGTTTTAACCCTCATTTGAAAGCTTTAGAAATGGATTTGAGATCCAAATATGATCATATTAAAATGTAATTTTTGGTTTCAAGAACAAAATATAAAATTTGACATTTTCGGCTGATTTTCAAAATGCAATATCTTAAGCCTTCCTTTCAGCTATTAAATAAAAATTATATAATGTTTCTCATGTTTTCAAAGCTTTCATGTATAAAAATCCATTTTAAATTTTGACAACTTTGAAAAATTATTTTTTCCAACACTTAGCCAAATTTTTTCAAATTTCCAACTTTTACGTCTGAAAGCGCCCTCGATCCGCTTGGTGTGCGAATCCGCTTTTGACCCTTGAGGTTTGGGAGTCGCCACCTAGTTATTACAGTCTAGGAACCGATCAATGAGTCTAAACGGATAAAGAACTAATCTAGAACAGAAAAAAAAAAACTGAATTTAGGGATCATGTTACGGGGTTGGAAGGTGTTAGCCACCCAACCCCTCCCGGAAAAAGTCGGTCTCTACTAATTTCTCAAATAAGTTACATTGCTAAAAAAACCTAGATAATAAAATAAAGTAAGAAATTATACCTTTCCAATAGCAAAGACATTGTTCCTTCAGATCCGACAAAAACTGCTCCTTGTACAGTACTCCTTGCTTCGTTCTGTCTCCTGATTTGATTTCTGATCTCCGAGGCAAGGTATCTCTTTTTTTATCTGGATTTTTTGAGTTTGTTATGGGTTTTGGGGTGTTTTTGAAAGGCTTTTATGTGTTTTTTATACTAAAATTAAAGTATGGGTGTTAGGTAAGGAGTTGGGACTCTAAACTAGGGTTTGTGGGAGGCTAGGGAGGCTTTTTGACCTACTTCTCTTAGGGTTTATGATTTGATCTGAAAATAAGGTGTGAGGACCTCTATTTATAGATTTTTTTAAGGGTTTATTTAGATAGAATTAGTGTTTGATTATAATTCTTTTAGTTAGAATTGTGTTTTAGTTAGAATTGTTTTAGGTAGAATTCTATTTTAATTAGAATTGTTTTAGGTAGAGTTATATTTTAGTTAGAATTCTTTTAGGTAGAGTTATTATTTAATTAGAATTCTTTTAGGTAGAGTTATTATTTAATTAGAACTCTATTAGGATTTTCACTTTTGGTCTTCTGTGATTGACTTTAAGATTTTGACTTTAGTCTTAATTGATTGATCTTAATATCTTGACCTTAGTCTTTCTTAATTGACTTTAATTTTGACTTTAGTCTTGCTTGATTGACTTTAATACCTTGACTTTAGTCTTGCTTGGTTGACTTTAATTTTTTTGGAGAACCCCCCTCTATTATATCTTCAATTCTTTGGACCCCCAAATGGAGGGGTCCTTAAAGAAATATCTTACGAACCCTCAACAATTTTGCCTGAGAGCCCGATTGATCGATTTTTTTAGTTCAAATTTTGAAATTAATTTCATTAATGTTTCACTTTAAGTATTTAATATTTTATTTATTAATTTCAAAAATTTTAATTATGAAAATTATGAAATTACCGTTTTGCCCCCGGAGAGGACTTTTCGCGTTTTAAGTCAATTTTTTATGTTCCAGGATGTTTTAGAATCAATTTTTCATAAGGTATTCAATGGAAATATTGGTTTGTGTCATTTATGAAGTTTTTTGTGTGAAATGGTTTTGAACTTTATTAGGGGCATTTTCATAATTTTGTTAAATTCTGTTAAAATTGGCGAAATGATTTATTTGGTTTTAATTTATTGTTTTATGTGTTTGAATGAGTTTTCCTAATCGTAACGTAGGCTTTAGGGTTGTTTTGATGTTAGGGGTATTTTGGTAATTTAGTCATTTTTAGTGATTTTTATCGTGAAGTTTCTTTTTGGTCTGTAGGATGATGATTTCTATGTTTCTGGGGTCATATTTTCCTAGCGTAGCGTGGTTTCTAAGGTTTTGTTAGTTCGAGATACCTCATCCGGATTTTTGAAACATATCAGGTAACAAAATAAAGCATTGGAATAAACATCCATCATTGGGAACCGTTGCGATCGGGTTGACGAGTTGCTTAATCAAGCGAATATAAAAATGGGGTGTCTATAGATGCCCCTCTTTGGCAGAGGGTTGAAGCAAACTAGATAGCAAATCTATTTTGGTAGACAGTGCGATATCCGAATGCCAAAGCTAGTGACAGTTCATTTTGCAGCTTGATTTAGCAATTCGTCAGGGATTTCGGATCCTTAAGGGTAAAGCTCTCCTCGAATTAATTAAAAAAAATGCTCGGTCCTTGAGCGCGAGCTCTCACTACCAGTGTCAAATCTTTGAATTTTAGAAAATTCTCCTTGACTGATGTAACAACTGTGCAAGTGTGTGATTTGTGATAAATTTCAAAGAATTTAAGTTGGAATTGAGTAAAATCTGAGCATAATTTGAGCATAAACTGAGCATAATTCCGAGATGACCCTCGGTGGTAACTGAGCAAAATCCAAGATAACCCTTGGCGGCATCTGAGCAAAATCCAAGATAACCCTTGGCAGCATCTAAGCAAAATCCAAGATCTTGGCGGCATCTGAGCAAAATCCAAGATAACCCTTGGTGGCATCTGAGCAAAATCCAAGATAACCCTTGGCGGCGACTGAGCAAAATCCAAGATAACCCTTGAGCAAAATCCAAGGTAACCCTTGGCGGCAACTGAGCAAAATCCAAGATAACCCTTGGCGACAACTGAGTAAAATCCAAGATAACTCTTGGCGGCATTCGAGCAAAATCCAAGATAACCCTTGACGGCATCCTAGAAAATCCAAGATTACCCTTGGCGGCAATTGAGCAAAATCCAAGATAACCCTGGACGACGACTGAGCAAAATCCAAGATAACCCTTAGTGGCGACTGAGTAAAATCCTCAAAATCCAAGATAACCCTTGGCGGCAACTGAGCAAAATCCAAGATAACCCTTGGCGGCATCTGAGCAAAATCCAAGATAACCCTTAGCGGCAACTGAGCAAAATTAGTAGAGGAATGAATGAATTTTGGGAAAGAATGAACGAATTTAGAGAAAATTGATTAGAACGAATCGGAGAACGAATAAATCTGGAAGATAATGAATCTGGAAGAGAAATGATCGATTCCAAGAATGATTGGATCTGGAAAAGAATCTGGAGAACGAAAGAATGTCATATCTCCTATGTGAGATCCAAAATGCTTTTGTTTGAACCTCAAGAATTTATCAAAAAGTTTTATGAATTTAAAACTTGAGTTTTTAGTTCTTTTGAACCTCAAGAGTTTTTCGAAAAACTGTTATCAAGAAGGTAACCTTAAGTTTGGGGTTCTCATTATCTTTTAGGATTAACATTGCTCAAAAACAAAATGCCCCTAATTTGACAATGAACATTGCCTTGAAAATAATTGAACACATATGCAAAAAATAAAAAATGCCCCTAGTATAAGGGGGAAAAGTTACATTAAATAAGAAAGAAAATACCTCCTGTATGAAGTTTGAAATATTTGATTACTACAAGCGCAATAAAGACTCAACTTTTAATTTTGATTAATTTTATTGAAAGTTTTGAGTCAGGCTCAAGAGAACAAAATTATTTCCTTTCGAGACTCATCATAGAATTCACCCTTATCTTCCTTGGTTAACTTGGAGAAGTAAGAATTTTTAGATCAATCGTAGACAAGATACTTGTGGCTTCTGAGTCTATGCCTGGTTTAAGATAAGTATTGAACTTGATTATTCGGACTTCTGATGTTTCAGCTCGGACCGCTCTCATCTTGGGATTTTCTTCTGTTTTTCTTTGTTGCTCTAACTTTTGCCTAGATCGTCTTTTCAGGTTTTCAATCTATCGAGCTTGCTTTAGCTTTTGCCTAGATCGCATTTTCAGATTTTCGATCTAGCGAGCTTTTTTTTTTTATTTATTGGCTCTGATTGTTATCAAAGTTGTCCTTTCAGATTTTCAACCTTGCGAGCTTGCCTTAATTTTTGCCTAAGTCGTCCTTTTCTGGGTTTCAACTTAGCAGGCTTCATCATTTTTTATCTTTTTCTTCTCTCTGAACTTCTAGAGTTATTGTTTGATCATGCTTTGCTATCTTCTTTGACTTTTCGCACGGTACTTAGGAGGACTTTTATAGGTAAGCTTAGGACTGGGTATAAAAAGAAAGGGATTTTGAGACTCAAAAACCCGAATGCCCCTTATGTGGCATTTCTTTTACTTTGTGTTAAATTTTCTTCCCCATTTTGAAGATATTTTTCTTTTCTTTTGAATTTCTTTCTTGATTATTTATTGTGTGGGGAAATAGATTTTTTTTTTATGTGGTCGGGCCTGAAGTAACTTCTCAGGTTGCCTATGTACCCCAGAATTTTGGGATCAGACCAAAATGTAGTTCGAATTTTCCCTCCCCTAGGTTAGGTGATCGGGCTGAGAAAGAAAAAAACATAATTTTCATTTTTGAAAAGGCTGCAAAGGGGTTGAGAAAGGATATGTTGAACTGGGTAACTGGGTAATATAAGGATTGATTCGGCCAAAGATGGCCTCCTTAAATGTAGTACCGTTTGATTTGATCAAGGTTAGTTGATTCTGGTAATTCGATTCCATCATGATCTTGAAGCCTGACAGCTTTTCCTGGTAGTATTTCCTTGACGATGAACGAACCTCCCCAATTTGGTTTGAACTTCCCTCTAGGGTCAAAAATAGGTGCCCGATTCTCTTTGAGTACTAAATCCCCGACTTGTAAGTGACGGGCCTTAATCTTTTTGTCAAAGGCACGGGCGACTCTTCTTTGATAAGCTTGCACGTGATACAAAGTTCTCAGTTGTTTTTCTTCGATTGAATTCAATTCTTCATACCGTTGACAAACCCAATCTGCTTCTGGCAACTGACTTTCAAACAAGACCCTAAGAGACGAAATTTCCATTTCAATCGGCAAGACTGCTTCCATGCCATACACTAAGGAGTAGGAAGTAGCTCCAGTGGAAGATCGAATTGAAGTTCGATATGCCCATAATGCAAATGGCAATTTTTCTGACCAATCTCGATGTGATTGACACATTTTCTTGATGATAGTCTTGAGATTCTTATTAGTTGCTTTGACTGCTCCATTAGTCTGAGGGCGGTGAGGAGATGATTTGTGGTGTGAAATTTTGAACTTTGAACACAATATGATAACCTCAGCTTTGAAATGTGACCCGTTATCAGAGATCAACTCTGAAGGTACCCCGTATCGACTGATGATGTTCGTTTGAATAAATTTTGCAACTCGAGACGCAGTGAGGACAGCATAAGAGGCAGCTTCGACCCATTTGGTAAAATAATTGATGGCAACTAGAATGTATTCATGCCCGGTTGATGCCTTAGGCGATATTTTACCAATAATGTAAATTCCCCAGACTGAGAATGGCCATGGTGAAGTCAGACCCACTAATTGAGATGGTGGCACCTATATAAGGTTCGCATGTATTTGGCACTTATGACAGGTTTTGACCATGTGATGACAATCTGTTTCCATCGTGGGCCAGTAGTATCTTTGTCTCATAATCTTCTTATCTAACATTTTTCCACTCATGTGAGGGCCACATTTTCCTAAATGTAGTTCAACCATTATCTGTTCAGCTTGATCTTCATCAACACACGACAAATGAATCCCATCATAAGACCTTTTGTATAAACTTCCTCCGCATAGGATGAATTGAGATGCTAATCTTTGTAGGGTTTGTCGTTCCTTCTTCAATGTTCCTTCCGGGAATTCTTGTTTTTCCATCACTCTCTTTATATCTGTGTACCATGGCTTTCCATCGAGTAGTCGAGTAGTAATGTTGATCTGATGGCAGTATGCGGATTTGTCTTTGACTTCAACAGTGATCGGCCTCAATTTCATGCCAGGGGGTAAATGGATCATTGAAGATAATGTTGCTAAGGAGTCAGCAAATCTGTTATCCTCCCTTGACAAGTGTTGGAACAGGATAGCTTTAAACTTACTGACTAAGTTTAACAAATACTCATGATAAGGTTTCAATTTTTCATCCCTAGTCTTCCATTCTTCCAATGACTGATGTATGACCAAAGCTGAATCCCCAAAAACTTCAATTTCTGTAATGCCCAGGTTCAAAGCAGCTTCGAGCCCCGCGATGCACGCCTCATATTCAGTCGTGGTATTAGTGTTCGAAAAGGCTAATTTAATAGCGATAGGAATGTGGCATCCTTCCGGAGAAAACAGGACTGCCCCTATTCCATACCCATTTTGATTGGCGGCTCCATCAAAGTACAACTGCCATGTTTGGTTCTGCGGTTCTTCTTTAACATGCAAGATGTTCTCATCTGGGAATTAATCAACAGGCCTTATTCCTTCTACTACAGGTGATCTGTCAAGTATTCTGCTACAGCTCTCCCTTTGATCGACTTCTGTGTAACATGTGTGATGTCAAACTCTGATAGCAACAATAACCATCGTGCGGTTCTCCCTGTCAACGCCGGCTTCTCGAAAATATACTTGAGAGGATCCATCCGAGATAACAGGATAATTGAATGAGACAACATATAGTGCCGGAGTCTCTGAGTAGCCCATACCAGTACTAAGCAAGTTTTTTCAAGAGTCAAATATTTTCGTTCATATTCTAACATTTTTTTACTGATGTAGTATATAGCCTTCTCTTTGCGAGTATCTTTGTCATATTGTGCAAGCATGCATCCCATAGCTTCTTCTGTGACTGACAGATAAAGAAGAAGTGGTTCACCCGGTGTAAGTGGAACCAAAATAGGTGGGTTTAAGAGATACTCCTTGACTTGGTCGAAAGCCTTTTGATATTGCTCATTCCAAATTGTTGGTTCATTCTTCTTGAGAAGCTTGAAAATGGGTTCACAGACATTGGTGAGTTGAGCAATGAATCTGCTAACATACTAGATTCTACCTAAAAAGTCTTGAATCTGCTTTTCAGTCTCAGGCGACAGCATCTCTTGGATAGCTTTAATCTTTACAGGGTCTACTTCGATCTCTCTCTGACTGACCATAAATCCCAATAGTTTCCTAGAAGTTACTCCAAATACACATTTCTGCAGGTTGAGGCGGAGTTGGTACTTTTGAGTCCTTGTGAGAAACTTTTCTAATGTAGTAACGTGCCCCAGTCGTTCCTTAGATTTGACTATCATATCATCTACATAGACTTCGACTTCCTTGTGTATCATGTCATATAGTAAAGTCGTGGTTGCTCTTTGATAGGTGGCTCCATCGTTCTTCAAACCAAAAGGCATAACCTTGTAGCAAAAGGTTCCCCACTGTGTGATGAACGACATTTTTTGCATATCTCGAGGATCGATTTTTATCTGATTGTACCCCGAAAAACCATCCATGAAAGACAACAACACGTGTCCTACTGTACTGTCCACTAGAACATCTATGTGTGGTAAAGGGAAACTATCCTTTCGGCTTGCTTTGTTTAAGTCTCTGAAATCCACACACATTCTAACTTTTCCATCTTTTTTCGGCACTGGGACGACATTAGCAATCCACTCAGGGTATTCTACTACTTCCAAAAATCCAGCGTTAATCTGCTTCATAATTTCTTTAAGTTTTAGAGTCCATTCTGGCTTCATACGTCGAAAGTTTCTGTTTGATTGGTCGAGCATCAGGATATAATAAAATCCGATGTTGAATAATATCTGTACTTACCCCTGGCATATCCTCGTAAGACCACGCGAACACGTTTTTGAACTTTCTGAGCAAGTCTACTATCCCTTTGCGTTCATCGGGAGATAAAGTGACCCCTATCCGAATTTCTTGAGGACTTTCTTTTGTTCCGAGGTTGATAACCTCTACTTCCTCTATTAGAGGTTGAGCCTGACGTTCCTCTTCTTGCTCAAGTAATTTGATTATTTCAGGGGGAGGTTCTTCGTCAGAAGATTCTCCCTCCGAAGCCAGATTATTAGTCAAATTGTTATTGCGCTCGGGATAATAAAAAATTTCTTTCATTTCATTAAAAAGAGATGGGGTAACAGGAATCATTACAGACTTGACAGACTCACTTGACTCAGCAGGAAAACAGACTGACTAGAAATAACAGACTCAGCAGAAACAACTAACTTACTTGACTCAACAGAAATAAATGACTCAACTGGCATGTCAGACTGAACAGGACTAATGGGACCGACAGACCCAGCCTTGACACGCAACACATGATTAATTACATGATAATTTGATAAACACCCAACAGCGGGTTTGATTACAGACTGAGGATTTGGGATCCCTTTCTCAACTGACAACACTAAGACACTATGATCTTCAAGGAATAGCTGATCGATGTTGAGGGAGTCCAGATCGAGCTGCCAATCTTCAACTTTCTTCTCTTTAACTTCTGTGCTTGCTTCCTTTTCAGGTTATTTCATGCCAAAGAAGATTTCAAACCCCGGCAGACGAGAACCTGTAATGTGATCAATGAACGGCTTTGGGAATCCACAGTGACGGAAGTCTTCTCCTTCTTTCACAAAATAACTATTGAGGGTCTTTCGATAGGGCTTCATTTTAATGAGATCCGTGGTGCGCCGTTGCCTTTTTGCAATGGTCTTATCCCATTTTGTCTTCCAGTATTGGGCTCAATCTTCTTTAGTAGGCTTATATCCTAGTCCGAATGTGCCGATGACCTCTTCAATCACTGGTGCCTCTTTAATACCTTGCTGCTTGAGACCTAAGCCCATACTAGGGAAGAATCTCATTTTCTTGAGTCTATTGGCCATGTAACAATTAGAGGTATTTTCCATTGGAAAATATTCTTTCATGGCTAGATCCCATTGGACTGAGCATATCTTTTCAAACTTGAAATCACTGAGCTCTATTCCTTGTAGTTTTGCCTGAATCTCAAGCAACGGCTCATCCTTAGCTTCAGTACTGTTTATAATCCCTACAATTTTAGCACCTCCATGGAGAGTAATTACTAGTCCATCCTTGATAAACTTGACCTTCTGGTGTAGCGTAGAAGGGATGGCTTTGTTCTCGTGTAACCATGGTCTCCCTAACAATAAATTGAAAGAAGACTGGATGTCAATAACCTGAAATTGCACAGGAAATTCCGCTGTGCCTGTGGACAATCGAAGGTAAAAAATTTCCAGTACATCCCTCTTGGTGTTATCATAGGCCCTAACACCTTGATTAGTGGGCTTGAGATCTTCAGCCTTAAACCCGAGACAAGTAGTCGTTTTCAGCGGACAAGCATTCAGTACACTCCCATTATCGATCAAAACCAGGGGTACCCTTATCCCGTTACAATCAACTGTAATGTGCAACGGCTTAGTGTGGGTTGCCCCTTCTTTTGGGAGATCTGAGTCCGAGAAGGATAGGATATTCTCCACGTAAGTTGCCCCTACTATACTGGCCAGCTGATCTGGAGAAGTATCAAGGGAGACTTGGGCAGTGTTTAGTGCTTTGAGAACAGCCTCCCTAGCAGTGGAAGCCATGAGTAAACCCCATACCGAGATATTGGCCCTTGATTTTTTTAACTGCTTGATCACGGAGTTATCTTCTTCGATACTTTCCTTGGTGGGATCTTCTCCTTCTTTTCAAGGTAGGGCTGCAGGATTATCAACACAGAGTTCTTGTGGCTTAAAAATTCTTTCTCCTCGAGTCATATGTCTAACTTCATCACAGGAAAGGGAGAAAGGCTCATCTTCTTCAATCAATAAGTATGGATCTTCATCTGTCAAAGGTACAAGGCTTTTCAGATTCATTTGAGCCAACAGGTAACTAGTGAATGCGGGATTACTGTAGCGAGGCGGGGATTAATAATATGTATCATCCGAGGTTAGATCAAATGGTTCATAATTCGTAGTGAAAACCTCATCAGTGAAAGTGATCCCGGCAAGTGGGTAACTAGGCGATTTGACTTGGATTGGATGGATAAGAGAGACGGGATCAAATGGCAATGAGGCGTGAGAAATCATGTTTAGGGTTGGTGGAGGTTGATAGGTAGGTAGTGGATTAGTGGTGACATTTGGTGGGCTAGGGATTGTGATCTTTTTGTTATCAATAAGATTTTGAATGGCATGGCGCAGGGTGATACATCGATCCGTGTGATGGCCAGGATTTTGATGAAATTCACAGAATAGGTTAGGGTTGTGTCTGACTTGCAAGGGATTTGGTGAAGGTCAGGGTTGAATCGGGATAAGCAACCCTTTTTTCAACAATTTTTGCAAAGCTACGGTAAGGGTCATCCCTAAGTTGGTAAATTGACGTGGAGTTCGAGGTTGACTTGGGTGAACCTGGTTATTAGTCCGGGCCGGGGGTTGAGCTAGGGTAACTAAGGTATTGGCGATGTAAGTATGGTTGATATTGGGTTTGGGAATATATGGTTTCTTAGGCTTGTTATCTGAGGGGTTAGCAAGAATCCCAGAGGCAAATGCATCCTTGAGTTGACTTCCAGCTTGTAGTGAGGACTCAAAAGTAGGGAGATATTGGGCCACTAGGTGCTGAGCATATCCTTGTGAAAGGTTCTTTAGGATAATTGCTACTTGTTCTTTCTCCGAAGTTCTATCCCACATTTGAGTAGCCTTGGCCCTCTAGCGACCAATGAAATCAGTGAATGTCTCCCATTTTTCTGTTTAGTTACTTCCAAATCCCTTCTTGAGGTCTCAATCTTAGTACTGTATTTATACTGATACCAGAAGGCCTTTGACATGTTATCCCATGTACCCACAGTAACTGGATCTTGAGACATTAGCCAACGTAGTGCTGATCCTGATAAAGTTCTTTGGAACAATAATGTCATCTGTTCGTCACTGAGCCCCATAGTGCGCATGTTGGTAACATACACCTTAAGATGCATTTTCGCACATCCTGTCGCATTGAATTTGTCCATTTCAGGCATCACAAACTTCTCTGGCAAATGAATTCTAGGGATGCGGTGCAGAGCTTCAATGCCTGCTATAATTTCATCAATACCCTTTATACTCTTCATAGCTGACTCCAATTGAGACATTCTGTTAGATAATGCCAGATTTTCATCAACATATTCTTCGTCTCCGTCGAGTTCGAAGACTTCCCATGGACGTTTCTCTTCTACCTTTTACCCTTTTGGGTCATCTAGAAGATTACCCGTCGATTTCGAGATCTGTTCTAACACTTCCACTTTACCTTTTATACTGTTGATATCATTGGCAAAGGCTGCCAGGATCTTACGGATCTCTGTGAGCTCAGATTCTGAAGCCATCTCTGCTTGTTGACTTGGTACTATGGTTCGTTCTAACCTACTGGACTTACGACTCCAACTAGGAGGTGGACGCTTGAGTTTGGGCGTAATGATAATCCTATATGACCCCATCAAAGGTAGATTTAGTCAATTTTAGTATTACCCCCTTGATAACATTTTAAAGAATCATTTTATTGAGGTTTGTGCACCAATCCATTAATTAATCCATTCACACAATGAGTATTCGAAAAGAAAATAAATATTTATTATTGAAAATGATTGACAAAGAATATGTTCTTATTAAAAACATCCTTAAACAAATTTGACTTGAACTATTTTTACATGGACGCTTGGCTTTGTCTTGATGGTCATCAGGATTGCTGTCAGGCTTGACCCTCTTGGCTCTAACAACTGGCTCTTTGAATTCTGCTGGTCCGTCTGGATACCCTAAGGTGCGCTTGTTCTAAGCTTTCTTAATGAGGTGTACTAACTTTTTAGTCAAAGGCTCGTGGGGAAAGAAAGCTTTGTGCTGAGGTAAAGATATTTCTATAGGTATGTCGTACTGTTCTAGGATCAGATTAGGATGGTAAAAAGATGTTTCTTCTAAACTAATCAAACGGACATAGTAGGATCCTTTGGTTCCTAGAATAGGGGGATCAGGCATTCACCAAGGGTACCTAAAACTGATATGACAGGCAAGGCGAGAGTCTAACCATTTGCTCCAAGCTTTGACTGAGTTGTGACGCACTAACAGGTTTCTCTTAAAAAAATATTCTGGCCCATATTTGAGATTTGAGGGAACATCTACGATTTTGAGATAATCACAAAGCCACATATAGAGTAAGTAGGGGCTTCCTTTGAAGCTTTCCTGCTCACCATTTTTTATGGCATCTAAACTTGAGAAAGTTTCAGCTAGGATGAGAGGTACCGGGTTGGCTTTCCTTGAGAGTTGAGAGGCTATATCTATGAAGGACTCACGGATAGTTTGGCCATCACTATTGGAGGTCAGTATGTATTGGGCTAGGATTCCTAGGCACAATCGATAATCTCTAGTAGCTCGTCAGGCTTCGGGTTTTACATTAATAGGGTGACTACGGGAGCGATACGGGCCCAGTAAAGGTACTAAGTTCAATCTTCCGTCATGGATTAAGGCCTTGGCGTCTTCTTTGGGAATGTTCAGTCCTGTGGCGAGGTCCCCAGAATATCCGGTCTTCAATAAGGGCTTGACTAGAGGTCTTGAAGTAGATATCCCCATGATGCCAAAATAATCCCCGTAAGTGGGGCACAAGTACATATACCCCATGTGGAATATGTGAAGATAGGGGTTCTATCACTTAGCCATAGCATGTAAGAGGTTCCAGTCTATCTCAAATTCGTGGAAGTAGAGAGCATTCCTCAACATGAATCTCTCAAAATTGATCTTCTCTACAGGGTGCATTCCTATGATAGTTGTTTTGACTAACTGATCGACTGGATTATCGCCTGCGACTAGCATCCTGGTTCGACACAAAAGGGTATTTTAGTACTCTTACAAGGTCCATATGAAATATCAATTTTCTTTTTATTTAGAAAATACTTTCCTTTCAGAAAATATTGTTCTTATGGAAAACATTTTTTGAGAAATATTTTTTCTTGAAAAACTTTTTTTTTTAGAGAACACTTCTTTTGGAAAACATTCTTTTCTGGAAAATATTTTTCTTTTCTTCTTTGAAAATTCGATTTCCATTTTGATTTAAATGGCCCGGTCCGTCATGATTGTTGGATCGAGATGGACTGGGTCATTATTGAATTTTTGCAAGAAGTGGATTCTTTATCGGGTTGGTGCACCCATTTTAATTTCCAAAAACAACATTTTTGATCCTTAAGGACAATCATACATTCTGATCTCATCATTCACATCATTCACATGCATTCATCAATCCAAAGGTTCCATTCAATAAACAACCCGGGAACACCCACAATAAGTTCGAGTCGTGACCTACAGGGAAGGTTTCTATACTCTAAGCTTACTACGTGCAATACATTTTTATCTGGTCACCCTTGCCCAAGCACACCTATATACCTCTCGATACGTGATGACTTGGTTTGATATACCGTATAGGTGATAGACTAAAACCTCAACTAACTTCTCTGAAGCCAAAAACAGCCAGTTTGATCTCTAATTGAGAGGTAGCGCACAATGCTGAGCAAGGGCCTACTTAAATACCTCTCTTCTAGAATAGACGTAGTTTATCCCCCTCGTACAGTAGGGTACAGCAGGGCAAGATCTTGCTTAGGCACCGGTTTTGACCAAGAAGTGCAATTGATATACTTAGATTATCTTTTATACCTACGGGTACGAGTCAAGAGTTGTAGCTTTCATAAATGGTTTGGCATCCCACGAGGGGACCAACCACGTACTAGTACTACGTTGGCAATCGGGACATGTGACTGTGTGGCTCACAATAGGTCAAAGGCTCAGGTTGCTCCAGCCTGGGTGCATCAATATACCTCTCAGAATCACCTGATCAGACAGTATTGATGCCCCAGTTTGATATACCCTAAGGTACGTGACTGGAGTTGTGGTTTTCATGAATGACGTCGCAACTCCGAAGAGACCGGGCCACGCACTAGGGCCACGTTGGCTATATGGGACGTGTAAGTGAGTAAAACAGTAAACATGCATGTGGTGTGTGCAAAACAGGGTGGGATGTGCCCGGGTGTAACGGCCAAATCATCTGTCACCTAGAGTTAGGTGTAAACTCACCCCGGAGCTACCCGGGAGCACCCATGTAATATCATGTAAGGCTCGTTATGAAGCCATGTCAGCCCCCGTACCAGGGCATATCTGTTAGCTTAGGGTACGTGTCAGCCCCGTGCCAGGACACACTTGTTAGCTTAGTGGCATTTTCGTAATAAGGGAGTATGACCGGCCTCTACTTTTGATGTTTCCTTCTGGAAACCTAGTAAAGACTTAGCATACACTTTGTAGGAAGGGTGTCAGTGCTATCCCAATCCCCGGCCTACACCCACGTTGTTGAAGCCTTGAAGCCCAACTCCGTGGAAGTCCCGCGTGTCATAGGATCATCAATTGCTTGTAACGCATCTATTTGCTTTTATAACGCGTTGCACCGTGTAATCAATATTATATCAACAAAGTTGCCTCCGGACTTTATCTCGTGTTGCCTCGTTTACTTGTTTGCTAGCTACGTGTGTGTGGTGTATGATCATTTTACAGACTTGCAAGTGGATTTGACCCCCTTGCGCCGCACGACCCCGCTTCGAAAGAATAGGGCCGTGACAGTTGGTATCAGAGCAGCAGTTGTTTGAGCACAGTAGGTATTCCCCCTAGCTATTCCCCGAGATTCCATTTAGTTCACGCGAACGATGGTAAGAGGAACTACTAGTACCGCGGATCAACCCGCTCCAAACACACCAGCACCACGTACAAACAAGGAACGCATCGAGGTATTGGAGGAAAAGATAGGTATGTTATCCGGTATTGTTGATGGTATTGCACGAATAGATGATCGCCAGAGCACGCTGGAGGAAGGATCCGAGACATTCAGAGCTAGAGTGACAGCCCTCGAGGAAGATACCCGAGACAGTCTAGCCGTCTTACAGGAACAGATTACAGAACTCACTACAAAAGTAGGTCTCCTGGTCCGCGCCGTCGGTAACGAACGACCTACCAATAGTGATGCTTCTCCCTCGCGCTTGCGAGTACCCGAGCCACGTACCTTCGATGGTGTTCGCGATGCGAAAGAGCTCAAGAATTTCCTGTTCGACATGGAGCAGTACTTCCGTGCAGCTCGTCCGGATTTCGAAGAGGTAAAAGTAACAACTGCTTCTATGTATCTTGCAGGTGACGCCAAGCTATGGTGGCGGACAAAGTACACCGAGATGGAAAGTGGCCAATGTTCCATCGATACATGGGAGGACCTCAAGAAAGAATTGAAGCACCAGTTCTTACCAGAGAACGTGGAGTTCATTGCCCACAGAAAGTTGAGGCAACTCCAACATACAGGTACAGTTCACGAGTACATCAAGCAGTTTTCCGCCTTGATGCTTGATATCCGTGATATGTCAGAGAAAGACAAGCTGTTCTCATTCCAAGAAGGACTCAAGCCTTGGGTTCAGACAGAACTCCAAAGGCAACGTGTGGAAGAACTCGCGTCTGCAATTGCAGCAGCCGAGCGGTTGACTGATTATACTCCCACGGGAGGGAGCCAACAGTATGTACATCCTCAATCGAAGGGTTACTACCAGCAACCTGAGTACACAAAGAAGTCTTCGAATGGCAAGAATGGAAGGCATAGAAAGAGTTCCAGTCCGGGATCATCACGGAACTCCTCTCCTTCACAGAGCAGAAGTACCTCGCCAGTCAAGCGTCGTCACAAGCATGGATGTGTTTTGTGTGGTGGGCCTCACAAGACATTCAAGTGCCAACAGCGAGCCAAACTGACTGCACTATTAGCTTCCCAGAGTGACCCTAGTCACGAGAGTACGAGTGGGCGAGATTATGAAGATTCTCCTCACATGGGAGCCTTGCATCTTTTGAATGCAATGAAACAGACATCTGAGACTCAGAATAGCCGAAAACGGAAGGGTCTAATGTATGTCGATATTGAAGTTGGTGGGAAGACCACCCAGGCAATGGTTGATACAGGAGCTACTCACAGCTTTATTACCCCTGCAGAGGCGAAGCGTCTCAATAGCCCGCTCGATAAGGGTTCAAGCCGTATGAAAGCTGTAAACTCCCAAGCCACTCCTATCCAAGGTTCGGCCAAGTCAGTGTCCGTCAAGATAGGTACATGGAAGGGTAAGCTTGATGTACTCGCAGTTCCGCTCGATGAGTTCAGAGTTGTCATTGGGATGGATTTCATGCGACAGAACAGGGTTGTACCAATGCCATTCGCCAACACCTTGGGCATGCTAGGTGAATGTCCAAGCTTTGTTCCCGTCTCCACAGGCAAGGAAGAGGGAAATTTGATTTCAGCCATTCAGGTGAAGAAAGGGTTGAAGAAAGGTAAGCAACCGTACATTGCTTCCTTGAGAGTTGAAGCCGAAGAAAAGGACTATAGTTCAACTCCCACACAAGCCACACAGGTTTTAGCAGAAGTTGATGATGAGATAGCGAATTTGCTTCCGAAGACACTACAGCCACGTAGGTCGATAGATCATCAGAATGAATTGCTACCTGTTGCCACACCTCTTATAGAGAGGCCTTACAGGATGAATCATCCAAGACTAGCTGAGTTGAGCAAGCAGCAGTATGGGTCTTCGAGACGTTGTATCGATTATCGAGCAGTGAAGAAGATCACCATCAATAACAAGTATCCTATCCAGCAGAGTGCCGACTTGTTTGATAAGCTTGGGACAGCCAAGTGTTTTTCAGAGTTAGGTCAGAGATCAGGTTACTGTAAGATTCAAGTTTCAGAAGAAGCCCCTCAGTCACTTAGTCAGAGTGTCAGCAAGAATTGTGATGTACCTCAGAGTGTTATCAGCGTCAGAGATTCAAGAGTCACAGGGAAGTTATGGAACGGACTATGCAGACTACTTAGATTCCAGCTTGATTTTCTGGGCAGTGTACATCATCAATCAGTTTGGCCAACAGAGAGATTCAGTTCTGTGTTGGAGTATTTTAGGCATCTTGCCAATGCCGATCATCAGAATTGGGCGAATTTGTTCAATTCCACCATTCAGAAGAACTCTTCCTCCAACAAGAGTACTTTTGAATTTATATCAGGCCAACAGTGTTTAACTTCTCACACTATTGTTTCAGGCTACAGGAGACACAGTCCAAGGACGTACAGGTTTGCTAAACTCTGGTTACCGTACAGGTTACACAGCATCTACTTTGTCATCCATGCAAGAAGTCTCAAGCCGTACCAAGCAGATCAAGGAGATCCCGCGCGCAGCATTCCAACACGTACCACTTCTCATTCAGCTTTTCAGCCAGAGCGTGTTGTCGACAAAGTTCTCGAAGACGTCATTTCAGCAGTAGTTCCATCCAGCAACAGTAGTAGCAGCACGTGGAGTACTTCGTCACACAGGACATGCCAGAATTTGAAGCTACACAGGAGAGTGCAGAGAACCTACAACCTTTCAAGCAGCAGATTGAAGAGTTTGCCAGGTCAATGCGACGAGGACGTCTGCAGAATAGGTGGGGGAGACTGTAACGGCCAAATCATCTGTCACCTAGAGTTAGGTATAAACTCGCCCCGGAGCTACCCGGGAACACCCATGTAATATCATGTAAGGCTCGTTATGAAGCCATGTCAGCCCCCGTACCAGGGCATATCTGTTAGCTTAGTGGCATTTTCGTAATAAGGGAGTATGACCGGCCTCTACTTTTGATTTTTCCTTCTGGAAACCTAGTAAAGACTTAGCATACACTTTGTAGGAAGGGTGTCAGTGCTATCCCAATCCCCGGCCTACACCCACGTTGTTGAAGCCTTGAAGCCCAGCTCCGTGGAAGTCCCGCGTGTCATAGGATCATCAATTGCTTGTAACGCATCTATTTGCTTTTATAACGCGTTACACCATGTAATCAATATTATATCAACAAAGTTGCCTCCGGGCTTTATCTCGTGTTGCCTCGTTTACTTGTTTGATAACTACGTGTGTGTGGTGTACGATCATTTTACAGGCTTGCAAGTGGATTTGACCCCCTTACGCCGCACGACCCCGCTTCGAAAGAATAGGGCCGTGACACCGGGGCCTGTTTCAAACAAATGGGCCCATGGCCCTGATCATACCATCATACATTGGACTACATGATTATTTAATCAAAACCAAAATCATTCGAATCATATGAATTATTAATCAAGATCAATACCATTCCAATCACATAAGTAAAGATAAGCACATCAAGCATATATCCGTGTTAGAAGCAAATATTTAATCCAACATCATTTCTTTATGTATTCCCATCAAGGGTTATTTTGGGGTGACCTTAGACAAATTGGGATTTCAAAAGGATATTGAATTGATAATGAAATGATAATTATCGGGGTGAGAAATTATGATGATCTTTAAACAAATTGAAAGAGAGAAGAATAAAAATAAACATTTTAGAAAACAAATCGACTTTTATCAAGCAATAAAAGTGTTTTTTTTTTTAAATTATAAAACTATATAAAAAATTAAAACAAAACCACCAATATTTGCCATGCCAAACCGTTGGTCATCAAATAAATCTCGATGGTGTATTGGTGTGACAACAAACCATCTCTTATTAGCCATATAAGTGCTGTTAGTAGTCCTTCCCTTCACCTATTATTGTTATTATTATTATTATTATTATTACTTTGATAAATATGTAAGAAGTTTGACAATAGATTATTCGATTGATTGATGGATGGATAGAGAGAATGTATGTTTTCGATTGATTATTGGGATAGTGCCTCCAATTCTATGTGATGGACGTGCTACGTAAGTCATGATGGAATGATAGATGGATGAAATGATTGATGGATGGAAATGACAGATGGATATCACTGGAAGACACTACCAAACCTTGTTTGTATTTTCGATAAAAAGAAACGAAATATTATATACAAAACAAAATAATTTGTTTACCAGAAAAAGGTCATGGAAAGCCTACATAAAGTAATATGTTGCTGTATATCTAAAAACGGTGGGTCAATATAGGGTCAATATTAGATTTCATATCCTCTTTGGTAGATACCTTAGAGCCTACTATAGATTATGAGATCGAAAAATTTCTCCTACTTCTTTTCTAGGTAACGTTGTGTGTAAAGATGGTCTCTGTATAGTGTACGGGTAGGCAGGGTTCACATGTATTTCCTCTTGATAGGTTTCGACACGAGGGGTCTCCTGGACTACTTAGTAATCACTTTGAATCTACAATCGTCAAATGGTAGGCCTCACCGTAAGGTGAACTCAGTATTGGATTCTTGACCAACGGCTAGTCTGAACTAGATAAATGGTCCCATTATTGTGGTATGCCGATCGGTCACATAATCAAATTTTAACGATGGGATTCCACATCAGAGATTAAGTTTGGAATATCGAATTGCCATGCTGAGGTCATTGTATTGACGTGTTCGTTTACTCTCTTATCGATTATACTGTTGTGCAGTTAGATTGTCTAATTATTTTGTGATGATGTTAGATGCTTTCCCTTGAAAAAGATGCATATGTTACTTTGAATGATAGAAATGATAGATTGAAGTTCTTTACAACTACTTATTTAGCATGCTTAAATATTTATCGTATGTTATATTATGAAAAAAAACTTGTATTATTTAAATATTTAGATGTTTACTCGTGTATGTATGACTCGCTGTTAGAACGACGTTCATCCTACTGAGTAACATTCCCCTGTTACTCACCCTATCCTTCCCTTTTCAGATGTTTTAAATTTTGGAGAATCTGCCTATGAGGAGTCATTCGAGGAGGTTCATGTAAAGGGTCATGCCATGAATCTGTAGCCTCCGTCAACTTGAAGATTTATCTAGTAATATGACGAGTGTAGTGTAAATGAAATTTTGGGACATGATGTATATTTTGAGAAGTTATATTTTGGGAGATGGTTATGATGTAATTATTTGATAATGATTAGCTTCTGCTTTCCTCTAATTTGAGCTTATATAGTTTAGTATTCCTACTACGTTTATACTTCACTTCATAGTGTTATTATCTATGATTGTTCTATCAGGTTGTATACATCTCTCTCTCTCTCTCCTATAGTCTCTGCCAATTGCCTCATTAGAACTTTTAACTTAGCAATGGCTTAAATCTTGCATCATCCTCATTTGTTGGTTTTGTATCATCTTCATCATGTTAGACATCATTTCTTCAATTGATTATGTGTATAGGGAGCAAAATAGTTAGGCATACTATTTAGTATGAGAGTTCTACACTGATTGGGCTGTTGAGTTTGTTGAGATTGATATTGAGGAATTGGGCCCTGATGATTCTGGAAAGAATTTTTATGGAAATCAAGAGACCTACCTTAAGATTGATTAGGGTCATTCTGTTGATAGGAGAAGTTGGGATGATATTTAGTATCAAGGTGGTACATCTGACTATAGTTGGATGTGGATTTCCTAAAGGTATTTCACAAATTTATAGCATTGTCCTGCTCAGCCTTGATTGAAAAAAAGCTTGAATAGTAAGCAATCGTATGTTCATTCCTCTCGCATAGAATACACTAAAAATTGTGGGCTTCGTACCATGTCTAGTCCTAGAGGGGGTAAATAGGATAATTAAAATTTCTTTCGATTTATCCAATTTTAACTTAGATTGATAATTTGACTATGTGTTCTAAGTCATTCACTTAGCCTCGATTTTGCAATCATGTCATTTTCATCGTCAAATGGTATCCAACCGAAGAGGTAACACAAATAAAAAAATAACACCTTAGGGCCAACATGAAGTGGACAAGTGGACAACTATGTTCATCTTGCTGAAGAGAACAATGAATAAGTCAATGATCCCATTGCCCTTGAATTAGGAGACCAGAACAAAGGTAAGGAAATAATAAGTGTGCCATAAGTCCCTGCATATGTGCCGAAGGCAGCATTCCCTTAATGGCTTGAGGATAATAGGATGGGTAAAAAATTCAAGCAAAACTTAGGAGTTTTCAAGTACATCTAAATCAATATCTCATTGTTAGATGCCATAAAGAAAATATCCTTATACGCTCATTTTTTAAAGAATCTCACCACCATTAAGAGGAAGATATATGTCTCTCAACAAGTTGTTATGGCAGTATAAGCCTCGGGTTTTATTTAACAAATTATCGCATCCAAATATAAAGACCTGGGCTGCCCCATAATCCCAATCACCATTGGTAATACTATGGTGAAGAAATGTCGAATATATCTAAGGGTGAGTGTGAATATCTAACCATACCTAGTTAACAATCAATTAGGTTTTGGGGAGTTGTAACCCACAAACATCACCCTTAGTCTAGCAATCTAGTCAATGAAAATCCAAAAAGTAATTGTAGTAGACGTTATCATCAAGGCCAATAAGTTTTATATTCTAAATGATTTTGTAGTTTTAGACACAACATGCACTATTAATCCAATCCATCATGTCCCCGTGATTCTAGGACATCCTTTTCTAGACACGTCGAAAGTTGTAATCCATTGTAGGAATAGAGTAATAACATTAGCTTTCAACAACATGAAGGTCAATCTGAACGCCTTCCACAACATGAAGGTCAGATGACAACACTAAATCATGAAGAGAACTACAAAGGAAACAAAACCCCATTTTGAAAGAAGATATGATATTTGAAGTGATCAAACTGCTGGATGCGGGTATCATATACCCCATCGTAACTAGTTGGTGGGTTAAACCAGCTAATGTACCCACAAAATCTAGAGTCATGATCATAGCCAATAATGACAATGAGCTTGTCTCCACTCGCATCCAAATAGGATAGTGAGTATGCAATAACTATAGAAAACTCAATGCCATGACTCGAAAAGATCATTTCCCCTTTCCATTCATAGATCATATGTTGAAATGCTTAGTTGGCCATTCCATTCTTACTTCTTAGATGGTCACTCTAACAATAATCAAATCCCAATTGTTCTTGAGGATTAGGAGAAGACTACCTTGACATTCCCATTTGGTACATTCGCTTACCGTCGCATACCCTTTTGGTTATACAATACACATACTATCTTTTAATGGTGCATGTTAAGTATATTTTCAAATATGGCCAAACAATTCCTAGAAGTCTTCATGGATGACTTTTCCATATTTGGGACTAGTTTTCATAAGTGACTTCATCATTTAACACTAGTTGTTAAACATTGTATAGAAAAGAACTTAGTTCTTAATTGGGAGAAGTGCTACCTTATTGTGAAGTCAGGGATTGTCATAAGCCATAAATCTCCAATAAGAGAATAAAGGTCAACAAAGCCAAGATTAAAATAATTGCCAATCTCCACCTCCTAAAACTGTTGGGTAAGTATGATCTTTTCTTGAATATGTGAGCTTTTATCAAAGATTCATCAAATATTTTAGTAAAATCTCATAGCTTATGTGTGATTTTTTGGCCAAGGATGCTCTTTGGGGATTTAATCCAAATGCTTACAAGCTTTCAATAAGCTTAAAACTGAGTTAACCTCAACACCCATTATTAAACCTCTGGATTGGAGTATTACATTTTTGGTGATATGTGACGCCTCTGATTATGTTATAGGAGTTGTGCTAGGACAACGAGTGAACAAATTTTCACATGTCATTCACTACATTAGTAAAACATTGAATAACACCCAACTCAAGTACTTGATCTCGAAGAAGAAGTTACTAGATATAGTGTTCGCACTTGACAAATTCACTTGGTAGGATCCAAAGTGTTGGTCTACACTAATAATACAACCCACCAATACCTTCTTACCAAGAAGGAAGCTAAGGCTTGTTTTATTTGTTGGGTCATTCTTTTACCAGAATTTTATTTTAAAATCCTAGATAAAAAAGGATTTGAAAATATAATTGTTGACCATTTGTCTAGACTAATCACCAAACCACCGCTTGAATCCTTTCCAATCCTTGAAAAATTTTCAAATGAACAAATCATATCCGTCTCACACTCCAATGTTCTATGGTATGTTGACATCGTAAATTACATTGTCAAGGAACAAACACCTAGTACATGGTCAAAATAAGAGTGGCTTAGATTTCTAAGCAAAGCAAACTGATACATTTTGGATGAACCTTGTTCAAGTATTGTCTTGATCAAATTATCAAGAGATGCATCCTAGATAGTAACCACGCTCAATTTCTATTTTTCTTTCATGACCACGCACATAGTTGCCATTTTAACAAAAAAAAATTCACTGCAAAAATTTTTCAAAGTGGTTTTTACTGGCTAACAATCTTTTGTGATGTGCACAACTATTGCAAAACGTGTGATAGGTGTCAATGCTTAGGAAAAATCTCACACGGAATGAATTGCCCCTAAAACCCATTATTATAATCGAAATCTTTGATGTTTGGGGCATTATTGCATAGGTCCATTCCCTAAGTCACATGGATATCTTTAAATTTTCATCACGGTTAATTATGTTTTAAAATAGGTTGAAGCTATTGCTTGTATGATGAATGACCATAAGGTGGTAGGACACCATATTCGCACGTTACGATTCACCCCAAACTATCATTAGAGATGGGGGAAAATATTTTGTATATATGGTTGCCACACCTTATCCTCAAACAAGTGAACAAGTAGAAATTTCTATTCGAAAGATAAAGACAATTTTAGATAAAACTGTGAATACCCTTCGTAAAGATTGGTCTTTGTGACTCATAGATTCCATATGGGCATATTGCATAGCTTACAAGACACCCATAAGAATGTCTCTCTATAGGCTCATCTTTGAAAAAACCTATCATTTGCCAGTTGAGTTACAACATCTAGCATATTGGGCTATTAAATGCCTAAACTTTAACCTCGAAAAGGCTAGGAAGAATAAGAAACTGCAACTCAATGAGTTGGATGAAATTAGGAATGACTCCTACATTTGTGCAAGGAAATACAAGGATAGAACAAAAATGGTCCATGTTAAGCACATTCTTAGAAAATAATTTGAATCAGGCAAAAGGTTCTACTCTACAACACCAAGTTATATTTTTTTCTTGGAAAATTGAAAATTAGATGGCTAGGCTTGTACATAATCCATTTTATGCGCCAACATCGTTCAATAGAAGTCTACAATCCAAAGGATGCGTCAACTTTCAAAGTTAATAGACAAAAATTGAGGTAGTATCTAGGGTATCCATTCTAGAAAGTGATGAGTTCAAACTCGAGGATCCGATTTATCAGGATTAAAATTACCATCCGTCTAGCTGAAGATGTTAAACTTAGCGCTTTTGAGAGACAACCCATGATTTTAGAATTTTTAGGCAACTGGTGATTTTTTTTAGAATAGAGTAGTGTTTGTTTTCTGATAAAAATTTGATTTCCGTGTTTTAAATTTTTTCAGGTGATTAATATATCAGAGATACATCAAATTAGGTATTTTTCACCCTTTTTTACTGAGAAAAATTGAGGAAAATATTTAGGGTATGGGTTGGTTAAACAAATATTTATTTTAAGTTATTTTTCAAAAAATTAAAAATTAAAAAAGATTGGGTATTTGTTTTTTAAAATAAAATATAAGTAAATACTTTTAGATATTTTATAAAAATTAGAAATATTAGAATTTCAGTAATGAGCCTTAAGATTTGAGCCTATTCATTATCATTCACTTATTTGATTTTTGAAAGAATTGCATCTCTTAAAAATTCATTACACATCTGGCTAGTTTTGATTGTTTAAGTTGATTAGAGTAAAGTGAAACCACTATTTTTTTCTCTTAGGGAAAACCAAGTCTAATGAACTTTGATTTATATGTCCTTTGGTTGGTTGGTTAGAAGAAAAATAGAATTGGAGATGTACATTTTGGACAACAACCTTAAGAATAGATTGGGTACCTTAAAAAAGACTACCTACTTAAAACAATAAAAGGATAAAAAATATGTGTCAAGAATAAAAAATAATTTAGAAATTATTTTGAAGTACGGAATATGGAATATAGTGAAAAGATCCAAAAGAAACAAAAGTTAAAAAAAAAGAGCCCAATGAGATCACATAAAAAAAGTTTCAATAGACTAAAAACTATCAATGGTAAAATGAGAGTAAACTAAAATCACATATAAAGTCACTTAGAGGTATTAAAGTAAAAAATTTAGACCTCTCGCTATCCTAGATAGAATGTTGAGTTTGGAATTAAATCTTAGGTTAACTTGACCATTTTAGGTTAATTCAGTCTAGCTCTACCTTATGAAGCTGAACCTCAAAGTCATTTTTAGACTTTGACTATGCATTCAAGGTCATAGTTTTTCTAGAATTCGCTTAATGGATTTGATAATAACTTGGGCTCTATCAACAAGTAAATCACTGATTTTCTAGTGGATCTAAGTTTAGGTTAAAATCTTCAAATGATAACCTAGCTAAATTTTGATACAAAATAACATGTGTTGAATTTTGTGGGTATATTCATTGCAAACCGTCACGAATCAAACTCGTCTACGAAGGGTAACCTACGGCTTTAAAGGCGTACTGCATTCTCTAAATGTAGTTAAGGGGCCTATGAAAGTGGCATTGTTTATATTGCTTATTTTTATTTTATTTTTCTATTGTGGTCAGGATTAACAAATCTAAGTTTGGAGGTGTGTTGACTGCCTAAAAATGTGTATTTTTTTCCATTATTTTATCGAACACTTAATTGTATTTTCTAACCTCAGAGTTACGATTTCTTCTTAAATCATACATAGTAGTTAATTCATCAAAAGTTATATTTTATTGACTAAATTTCATGTATTTTCACAAATTTTGAGGGTTTAATTATATGTACATTCTTGCAGGTAAAACATTTGAGAATTGAATAATCAAAGAGTAAAAAAAGACCTAGGTCAAAATCAAAGTCAAAACACAGTTCAAAAGATTTGATGGTCCTCGATTGACAGAATCAAGTTTTTAAATCTGTCACATCACACCATTTTGTCCATAACTTGTAAAACCTTGAGTTTTGATTCGTATCTCGAAAAAATAAATAATGAAATTTTGAGAAAATATTAAAAGTGGGACTTAAGATAAAACTGTAGGATTTTGTTCTGATCATTTTTAATGAAATCTGACCTCACCTTTGGATTCAAAAGTACCGAAAAAAGTACTTTAGTCTATAAACACGGTCAAATGTGAATCCAAACAGAAAAGTTACAAAATCCTTGATTTTCGAGTCAGACAAGTTAAAATAATGGTTTTTTTCTAGAATAAGAATTTTTAAAATTTGATCAGACCATTGGATTTATAATGAAAAATTATAGAAAATTGGATAATTTACTTGTCGTTTTTAGAGCCTAAAAAGTTGAATTACAGTAAAAAAACGAAAACGATGTCAATTTTAAGGTTCCATCTGGCCGAAAAAGTAAATTTTTGTTAAAAATAGAATTTATAGAATTTGATCATACCATTAGATCCAGAACAAAGAATTATATAGAATAGAGTATTCATTCGTCAGTTTTGAAGTCCGGATGGTCAAGTTATCGTTAAATAAAATAATAGGTAAAATATCGATTTTGTCCCAAAACTTATATAAATAAATTTTTTAAATGGATTTACTATTCATCATCTTTCTAAACTGTCCAAAACCTTCCATGAGGTTTTAACAAAAAAATTTTGGATTTTTCTCGACTTTCAACCTCAGATTCGTCGTAAACGGGTTGTTGTTGACTTCCGATGCAGAAGGGAAAAACGCTCACAACCTCGACCTCTACAAAATCCACCCAATTTCCTTTTATTTTTCTTTTCTTTTATCCCGTATCGCTAAAAATCAGTCGTACGTGATACGGGAGTTTCAATTTTTAAATCTCGAATTTCATCTATTTTGAGGTCAAACCATCTTCCACTATAGAAGGGAGAAAGGACAATGGCATTGAGATCTTCGAAACTACCGAGTCAGATTCAAAAATTAGTTGTCTCGACATTCGATTGGCTTCAATTTTCATGTCGATTGTATTGATTTCTGCGTACACGCTTTAATCTTATTGCACAAAGATTGTAAGCACTCTCAATTTTTATTGGTAACCATAGATTGTGAAAATTACATTTAGGGTTATTATCGAAAACTTATGATATATTTTCAAAAAATGTAGAATTCTTTTCTTTATTTCAAATTCATGTCAGAACTTGCATATTTGATATGTTTAATTATATTTTATAATAAATTATACGTGGATAAGATATTTTACCAGGTTATTTCCGTCAATTAGGTTCTATGCACTGCTTAGACCCTGTTTTAATATAAGTTTTGTAAAGTTTCAATTTAAATAATAAAAATAAATTGTAAAGTTTGAAAAATGATTTGATATAAGAAAATTAATATTTGAGTGAGTGAATCCGAAAAATGAATGATGTGTTTGAAAATTTAGAAAGTGCAAGAATAAAAAAAAGGGAAAAAGGGATGAAACGGTAAAATGTAAGAGTCACACCTGAGGGGTGATGTTTGCATTTTATATTGTAATGCTATGTGTAGGTTTGTGAATGGATATCTAGGGATTACAATATTAGTTGCATTTTAATTTACTTTATGTAGCGCGAGGTGCAGTTTAAGTTTCTATTCTGTTACTTATTTTAGACCGCGTGGCCCCAATTGCGTGGTAAGAAACTGGATATTCATTCTCAACTCTGTTATGTTAATTTCTTATTTGTTTTCAAACAAAAACAATGATATATATATATATAGTTATTTTGTGAACTATTTAAGAGCTTACGATACCAGAAGGGATAGTCTGTTATATCATTTGAAGTGATATACTATCCTAAGATGTACGGTAGGGACAACCAAACTCATACGTGGTATAGAACGCGTATGAGAGTGGAGTCACAATTGAAATCTGGGTTTATTCATCTTTATCATTACTAGTGAACTTGTAATGTAAAAGTAGTCGTATACGAATGAATTATATATTTGGGAATCACACACACACCTGATAGGTATAAACGAAGATGATTAGTCAGTGATCATTAACAATTTATAGTAGTCGAACGTTTTGACACATTGAAAAGAGACCTATTGCTTACGGCCACTTCAAACGGCCATCCTGAGCCTGATAAATGATCCCGCAAGTGTGGTAAATAGCGACCAGCCACAAAATCAGAAACTAATACTTTATTATGAAATATTATGTCTCGACTGAGAGCGATCTAGTCGTGAATCCCAATTCTCTAATTCCACTACTCCACCATTTTGTATTATGTATATGTTGCCTTATTTTGATATATAAGATGAAATGCATATTTAATATTTTCATTTAATCAATTAGATTTGTATAAAAAGAAAATGTTATAGTGAGTATTGTTGATGATAAAATGTGAGTTTTAAAATGTTTAGTTGCTCATCCCTAGCTATATGTACTAGTTAATTGTAGTTTCTTCTTTAAAATTTTGCATGTGTTAAAATGATTCAGTATGTTTATTCGTTCATGTTAGGAGAGGTTATTGGCATAAATTGTTTGCTTCCCTATTGGACAACCATTGTTACTCACCTTTTCCTTTTTCATTTTTTTAGTTTTAGATTTAGAGCTTGACGAGATAGGTGTAGAGCATGAGTGGGGATTATTTGGTAAGTCAGATAGACGACCAAAGTCTTTTTCATAGTAAGCAGTGGACTATATCTAACTCCGTCAGGTTGTCCAGGTAGTAATATAGATTTCGATTTTGAGCATTAGGAATTTTTTTAGAGTAAGGAGTTTCTGTATAACCCATGTATATAAATTTCTTCTTTCGTACTCTGTTTTATCACATGTTATTAGATGTATATCTGTTATTATTCTTTTTTGTAGGTATATATGTAGGATATAGTATATGTCGTTTATCAGGTGCAGGTATTTAGCGCCTTAGAATGCTAACATAAACAAAGGAGACCATGTTGAAATTTCGAGGTGCCACTTAGTGCCTCGAGATCTAACATGGTGCTTTGTGTTAAAAAATTCTCAAAAGTCATCGTCGTCTCCCAAATCATTGCTATAAAAACATAAGCATATACTAAATGGTACAAAAATCAAGTGCAATATAATACAAAGAATCATACAAATATGTACTAATGAATTAATAAAAACATTATTCTCTAAAATAATTATCAAAATATACATTGACGATTATTTATAATCATATTGGACGTAATGTGAACCAGCTTAAAGCAAAGTTTTTGCCATTTTTGGAATCAACACATAACCAAGAAAACAAACACTCATTTTTGGAATAAGTTTGAAAACATAGTTCCATCATTATTGAACCATTTTGGTGTCAGGGTTTTAATACTTTCTTAGGAAAATGGTAACGAGCACTTCCAACCTTGTTGGCCAATTTAGAACAACCTAAACATTGTAGGTGCCAGCATCCTGTACTTTATAGATACGTACAGTTACATCAAGAAGTGTCTTGAATCACAAAAAAATACATTCGGGTTTTACCCCATCATGAACAAGAAAAGTAGTGGATGACTCTCGACTACGTTAGTCAATTTGGAATAACTTGAAGATTGTAGGCATCAACATCTATACATTGTAGATGCATCTGACCATGTCGAAAAGCATCAACATTTACTAAGGAACATCTATGACGACGTTGGCCAATTTGGAATACACTAAACATTGTAGGTGCCAACATCCTAGACATTACAAATGCGTCCAGCTATGGTAGAATATTTTTGGTGTTAAACAATGAGAAGTACACAACCAGGACGTACGTTTATTTGGAGCATTTCTAGCATGGTTGGGGTATTGAAGAGTTTCCAATAAAGAGGAATGAAGCAAAACAATAAGGATGCAACAATTTATGAATGAAAGATACTTTATTTTGTGAAAAGTTGAAACTACAACTTTAGCGGAATTTGTCTTTTACGAGAAAGAAAATAGAAAATAAATAAAACAACTAACAAAAAGGGAAACCCCAAGTTTTAAAAAAAATGAGAAAAACCCCAAATCCTAAGATATTTAAATCAAAACACACTTCTTGCAAACACATTTTTTTTACTATCTCAACCAACTAGACGATACATAGAAAATTTTCCGCTTGGTGATATGCTTAACTAGTACAGGCAGGTTTTGTTTATCTTCTTCTTTACATGAATTCTCTTTTGTCAATGGAGTAGAAATAACCCTACTATTGCACATCACCTTTCCATCTATCTTCAATTGGGCCTCTATTCTAGAAAGTACCTAGTGGAATATAGAATTTCAAATTTGCACAATTTTTTCCCAAGCTTCAAACGGGTTTGTTAGTTCCATATTTTGTTAATCCTAAGACATGTTGAGTGTCAAATTGATTTGCCATTGAAAACATATGAAGACTCTACTAAAGCTGCTCAACCACAAACGCCTCGACAAAAAGTTCCAATGTGTGTGCACAAAGCCCAAAAGGTAATGAGACTACTTAAGACTATTTTCCAACACTTAGATGATTGATAGGTCGACCCGTAGTAATTAGGAAAACTCTTTTTTCGACCCGTTCACTTATCGGACCTTTCGAGAATTGAAAATGATCATAGAGGGGATATTAGAGATTTGACCACCTTAAAACCACCGTCTGTCCTTAGTCATTTTTTGGTGACATTATATAGGTAATGCAAACACCCCAATTTGAACGGGCCCCCTACTTGAGAAGACCCAAAAATAATAGTTTTTTAATAAAAATTGACCAACGGGCCTCAAAAGCCCGAATCACTAAAATATGACATTTTATCAAAATTGAAAGCCCCTAAGACCCCCTATGGGTCTATTGGGCCCACCCAAAAAGATTTGGTGTACCCCCACCCTCACCGCTCCACTCCCAAAACCAAAAATATAGATTTTTCAATAAAAATCACCAACGAGAGTCCAATTTGCCAACACGTGGCATTTTGATAAATCCAACTTTTCCAAAAACCCCTAAAAGATAAATAAATATAAAATGAGACTTGGGATACCCACCACCTTCCATAACCCTCACCATTCCACCTCCGAATCCGAAAAAATCATAAGTCCGTTCAAAGCCCACGAACCCTTAACTCTCAAAAGTACATTTTCTCACCTTACCCACCAAACCTAAATTTGATCCCACTCACCTAAACGTCAAAAACTATCCACACTCAAAAACCCATTAAAAAATGACCCTAACCAATTCCAAATAACCTAAAATCCTTCTTAAAACCCAATCCCAATCCACCAAAACTCATAAACCATTATCCATATCAAACCATATCCATAATCCATAACCCTAACTCACAAACCATTATCCATATCAACCAATCACTCTCTTGATCATCAAATGTGACATATGTCATCACCCCATCTCACCTCCCTCATCCCACTACCTATCCCAATAGTTTTTCTCTAAATATCATCTACCCACACATCAACCCATCACATTTTCTCTAAAAGAATCTATCTACTCACATCAATCTATCACTCTCCCCTAACCTACCATCATCATTCCTTACAAACCCATACCTCCCTCTAACCTACCATCATCATTCTTATAAACCCATACCTCTCCATAACCTACCAACATCATTCCCTATAAACCCATCTCAACAACCTAAACTTACATCACTCCTCTCAAATCAAACACTCCTTCTCTCCCATCAATTCATATAAACCTTTAATCTCTACACATCTTGGCACATATCCCCATCTCCTTCTCCCTCCTAAAATCTAATTAACCACCCTCTTAAATCAAACACCACTCAATCAATCAACCACCCTCTTAAACACCCATCATCTCACCTCACCAAATATTCCACCCAAATGGATTGAGTAAGATCTAAACCATTTGGATCAAAACACTACCCATTTAGCTTCATTACACAATTACCCTCCTCTCCATTTTAAATTTCATAGCCTCACCTTCAAAATCAATGCCATTCTCTACTCTCCCAACAATTCACCCCACTATATCCATAAAGTAACCCCTAAACATCTATAAATACCCCTCTCCTCTTCCTAAAAATGGTGACCAATTCTCCCACCAAGTCTTACATAAAAAAAAAAAGAAAAGAAAATCTACTATCAAATTATCTCTATTATCTACTCTCTTCTACTTGACTCTCAACTTTTTCACATTACTCTAAAATACATAGTCATATTTTACTAAGGACTAAAAAAAAAGACATAAAAGAAGAAAAACAGGCTTCAAGGTGGGACATGCCCCATTCTCTCTCCCTTCTCCATTTCCCCCTTCTACCACTCTTCTCACTTCTTTTTAATTTTTCTTTTAGAAAACTTCTAAGATGTGATGTTCCCCCTCTCCTATCTCCAGTAGATCGGACTTCGAATCGGTTGAAAGCATAGAGGTTGTAACCACCTACAAAAATAAAATCATTTTAAAATCCTCAAATCGTTTTGTGGCAACAGGCATTCAAATTCTTCTAGACTCATGAGAATGGATTCATAATCGAAGCCAACACTTTTCAAAAATATGATTTCAAAGGCTAATATCCATTAGGATCATCTCCTTTGATGAGATGATTCTTACGAGCTAAAGCCAATAGTAAATCCTTACTTAGGGTACAAATTATCGATACATGACACTTTATTCTATTTGTAATTTTTTAATCAAAATGACCGAGTTGAGTTGAGGTTACCACTACTTGGTGGGGAGAAAAGGGTGCCTAACACCTTTCATTTTCTCTAATCTAACCGCTTATTCCGATCTCAAGGTTAGATTGGTATCTTATCCATCGAGAGTCACTAAACGCCAAAATGGCAACTTTTCTAAAAATGAATATCGGGTGACCATTCACACCTTTTTCCAAATATGAATGGTGGTGACTCCAATCTTTCGTAGAAGTGATAATCATGATTGAGAATCACGTATTTACAATTTGGCTACTCCACTAGGAAAGAAGGCTCTACCTTCATGTCAACTCGACCATTTTGAAAAAAAATACAAAATACTTTATTTGCAAGCTAACATTGTTTATTGTGTTTGTTGTTTATTTATTATTTTTTTTACGTATGACATGTAATGTTTACTTACTTATTTTTTTTATTTGCAAGCTAACATTATTTGTTGTATTTGTTGTGTTTGTTGTCAAGGTGTGTTTCTTTTTCTTTATTTATTTCCTTAGGTGAAAACGAGAAATTCATTTTTTCTTTAGTTATTCGATTTTTAGTCATACATATCATCAAAAATAAAAAAATAAAAAAAATAATTTTTTTTTGGATCAAGCCAAAAACCAGAGGTAATGTACCTTTAGTTTGGACTAACAAACATAAAAAAGAAAAAAAAAAAAGAAACATTGTTTTGCCAAGTAGACAACAGAACATAAATTGACTATAACTTTCTACTCCGATCTCTGATTAACTATTATAGTATATTGATTTGGGGTAGAATGGAATTTTCTTTCAAATATGACAAAGTCAACGAGATTTTGATAAGTTAGAATCAATTTTTGATTTTGTTTACTATCATTTCTACTAACATTTTTATTCTGTCATTTCCGTGTTTATTTTTTTACCGCACACAGTAGAATTTAAACTGACTATAACTTTCTACTCCAATCTTCGATTAACTATTATAGTATATCGATTTGAGGTAGAACAAAATTTTTCTTTCAAATGTGACATAGTCAACAAGATTTTAGTAAGTCAAAATCAATTTTTGAGTCTATTTACTATCATTTCTATTAATATTTCTGTTCTACTCCTTGTATGGATACAAAATGAGTAAAAGAATATAAAAAATTTGTGGCCTAAGCCAAAAACCAGAGGTAATGTGCCTAAAAAAATATTTTTTTTTAACGGCTCATTTTGTTCCTTACGTCAGTTTTGACAACTTTCCTCTTGGACTTTATTTTTATTTTGAGTTTTTAGGCTTAAAAATGATCAAATGGATTACTATTTCGTTAAACTTAGGGCGTACCGCTCGCCACTTTTTGTTTGATCAAAATGAAAATTCAAAAGTTCAAAAAAAAAAAAAAACATCTCTCATTCTCAATAATTGTCATTCTATCCTCGAGTCAATATTCGTTAAAGGCTTGATTGTGTTTGGGTTACTCAAATCGATCCTCGGTTGGACCATAAATAAAAAAAAGAAGTCCTTTTGTTTTAGTTCATTTGTTTT
Source organism: Akebia trifoliata (assembly GCF_017979445.1). Taxonomy (NCBI): domain Eukaryota; kingdom Viridiplantae; phylum Streptophyta; class Magnoliopsida; order Ranunculales; family Lardizabalaceae; genus Akebia; species Akebia trifoliata. The sequence goes on from NC_141388.1 coordinate 18,574,366, forward strand.
TTTTAAATTAAAAAATTAAAATATTGAAAAAAAAGATTTTTTTTTTTTTGTGATTGGTCGATGCTTAATTATGGATGTGCTATCTTTGTTGATTAATTATTTGAAATACCATGGTCTCTATAGATATATTTTCAATGTGTTTACTTGATCTTAATGTTGATGTGATGAATTTTATATTCTATGATCTATGTGGCATCCATATATTGATGGTTTGATAGTTTGATTTGGTCTTCGGGGCCCAATCATCTGAAAAATGTCCCGAGCACACCCCATCCTATTTACACATACCACTAGCACGTTTACTTTATTGCATTGCACGCTTGCATGTCCCTAATAGCCAACGTGGCACTAGTGCATGATCCGGTCTCCTCGGAGATGCGACGTCATTTATGAAAACCACAACTCTTCTCATGTACCTTAAGGTATATAAAACTAGGGCATTAGTATCGTTTGATTTGATAATTCTGAAAGGTACATCGATGTACCCATGCTAGAGCGACCTGAGCCTTTGTCCTATTGTAAGTCGCACAGTCACATATCCCAATTGCCAACGTAGTACTAGTACATGACCAATTCCCTCACGGGATGCTAAAATCATTTATGAAAGCTACAAGCCTAGACTCGTACCTATATGGTATATCAAAGTTAGTACCTAAGAGAAATCCTGCCTTGCTATACTATAGTACTAGGGGGATAGACGACGTCTATTTTAGACGAGAGGTGACTTAAGAGTGCCCTTGTTCAGCATCGTGCACCACCTTTAACTAGGGATTAAATTGGCTATTTTTTACTTTAGAGATTTGAGTTGAAGTATTAGATTATGACATATACGGTATATCAAACCAAGTCACCACGTACCATCTGATTGAGTACGTACGAGAGGTATATAGGTGCACTTGGGCAAGGGTAGCCAGATAAATTGCATTGCACGTGGTATACCTAAAGTCTAGAAACCTCCCCATAGGTCACGACTCTAACTTATCGTGGGTGTTCCCAGGTTGCTCTTTGAAAATAGATATTACAAATTGTTGAGATCAGGAAGTTACAGTTTTATCCTCAAGATAATCAAACTATTTGTTTAACCTGATTCAAAGCTATTATATCAATGGGTGGACCAACCTAATAAATAATATATTTTAAATATGACAACGATTCATAATGACCCAGTTCATATCAATTAATAATAAGGATGGGCCATAATATTTAAGTCGAAATGGCATTCAGGTTTTTTTTTTCTCTAATTCGGGTCCTAACCCATTTCAAAAGAAGAAAAATATTTTTCAAAAGATAAGAAAAGGAAAAATGATTTACAAAAGATTTATTATTGCAAAAAAAATGACTTATAAAGATATGTTTTGCCTGGACCTTGGAAATATACTGAGATACCATTTTATGTCAACTCAGGATGATAGCTTCTGGCAATAACCCAATCGACTAGTTGATAAAAACAACCATCACGGGGATGCACACCGTAGAGAAAATCAACTTTGAGAAATTGATGTTGAGATGTGTCTTGTACTTTCATGAGTTCGAGATAGATTGGAACCTTTTGTGCACTATAGCTGAACGTTGGAACCCTTACTTTAATATCTTCCACCTTGGGCATATGCACTTGTGTCCTACTTATGAAGATTATTGTGGCATCATGAGGATATCTACTTCAGGTCCTCTAGTCATGCCTTCAATAAAGATAGGATATTCTGGTGACCTCGCCACAGGCCTAAACATTTCAAAAGAAGAAGCCAAGGCCCTAGTCTATAACGGGAAATTGGATTTAGTACCTTTATTAAGTCTATACTGCTCCCGCAGTCATCTCATCAATGTAAAACCAGAAGCCTGGGGAGCTACTAGAGACTACCGGTTGTGTTTAAGAATCTTATCCCAATACATACTAACCTCCAAAAGTGATGGTCAAACTGTCCCTGAATCCTTCATATACATAACTTCCTAACTCTAAAAAAAATCAAACCTTGTACCACTCATTCTAGTTGAAACCTTCTCAGGTCTAAATGCCATAAAAAATGGTGAGGGAAGTGGTTTCAAAGGAAACCCTCACCTACTTTATATGTGGCTTTGTAACCTTCTTAAAATTAAAAATATTCCTTCAACCCTCGATTACAGGCCAAAACACTTTTTCAAAAGAAACATGTTAGTGCGTCACAACTCAATCAAGGCTTGGAGCAAATGGTTGGATTCTCACCTTGCCCGTCATATTGGTTTAAGATGCCCTTGGTGGATGGTTGACTACCTTGTTCTAGGTACCAAAGAATCATATTATATCCATTTGATCGGACTGGAGGAAACATCTTTTTACAAACCTGACTTGATCTTAGAACAGTACGGAATGCCTATAGAGTTTTCGCTGCCTCAACATAAAGATTTCGTTCCTCCCGAACCATTGATTGAAAAGTTAGTACACCTCATTAAGAAGGCTTGGAACAAGTGCACCTTAGGATATCCAGATGGACCAGCAGAGTTCAAAAAGCCAATCGTTAGAACCAAGAAAAGCAAACCTAATTGCCCTAGCAATCCTGATGACGATCAAAACAAAGTCAAGCGTCCATGTAAAAAAAAATTAGAAAGTTGTTATTAAAAGAAAATCTTATTTGTTAATAATTTTCAATAGTTCAATAAAATTATTTTCATTTATTTTCTTTGTGAATAATCATTGCATAAATGAATTATTTAATGGGTTTGTGTAAAAAATTCAATAAAATCTCAAGACTCACTAAAATATTATCAAGGGGGTAACACTGAAATTGATAATCCACCTCAAATGGGTCCACGACCCATATCCGTTAAAAAAACAAGTCCATGACCCATATCGCTTCAAATGGATCCACGACCCATATCTACTTCCAAATGGGCCACAACCCATATCCACTTCTAAATGAGCCATGACCCATATCCGCTTCAAATATGGGTCCACGACCCCTATCCATTTCAAAATGGGTCCACGACCCATGCCCACTTCTAAATGGGTCCACGACCCATACCCACGACCTGCATCCATTTTGAACCATAATTCATATGTGACCCATCAAGATCAATAATCAAACAATCAATTCAAACGAATCCATTTATTTTTCCAACAAATTAGATTTTAAAAATTTTTCTAAAAACACCAATTGTAATTATTGATCAAAATCGATGCCAAAGCATGATCTTGCCCTGTTAATACGAAGGGGATAGACAACGCCTATTTAAGGAAATGACGTTATTTAAGAGTGCCCCATGCGTCACCTCTTCTTTGGGGATCTGACTGGCCAGCCTTGATTTCAGATAATTGAATTAGGGCTAACAAAAAAAGATGTTTTTCCAACTCAACTTGTTTCAATTAATCTACTTTTACAAAATGTCATACCGACTCCGTGTCTATGCCAGCTCCGTGCTAATGTAATTACTTTTTCAAAAAGTTTTACCGACTCTGTGTCGATCTCCATACTAATAAAATTATTTTTTCAAAATATTTTACTGACTCCGTGTAAATGATAGCCCTGTGCTGATGTAATTCTTTTTTCAAAAATATTTTACTGACTCCGTGTCGATGCTAGCTCCGTGCTGAAGTGTAAACACCCCATTTTTGCACTCGCCTGATTAATCAACTCATCAATCCGATTGCAACAGTTTCCAATGATGGATGTTTATTCCAATGCTTTATTATGTTACTAGATATATTTCAAAAATCCGGATGAGGTATCTCGAACTGACAAAACTGTAGAAACCGCACTACGATAGGAAAATATAACCCCAAAAACTTAGAAATCATCATTTTCAGATAAAAAGAAGTTTCACGATAAAAATCACTAAAAAACGATCAAATTATCAAAATACCTTTAACCTTAAAATATCCCTAGAGCCTACGTTACGCTTAGGAAAATTCATTCAAACACATAAAATAATAAATCGAAATCAAATAAATCATTTCGTCAATTTTCATAGAATCCAACAAAATTATTTCCATTGAATTCCTTACGAAAAATCGATTATAAAACATCCTGGAATATTGAAAAACGACTTAAAATGCAAAAAGTCCTTTCCGAGGGTAAAACGGTAATTTTATAATTTTTATAATTAAAAATTTTGAAATTAATAAATAAAATATTAAATAATTAAAGTGAAATATTAATAAAATTAATTTAAAATTTTAAACCAAAAAAATCGATCAATCAAGCTCTCAGGCAAAATTGTTGAGGGTTGCCAAGATATTTATTCAATGACCCCTCTATTTGGGGGTCCAAAGAATTAAAGATATAATAGAGGGGGGTTCTCCAAAAAATTAAATTCAATCAAGTAAGACTAAAGTCAAGATATTAAAGTTAATCAAGTAAGACTAAAGTCAAAATTAAAGTCACTCAAATAAGACTAAAGTCAAGATATTAAAGTCAATCAAGTAAGACTAAAGTCAAAATCTTAAAGTCAATCAAATAAGTCCAAAAGTCAAAAGCCTAGTAGAGTTCTAATTAAATAATAATTCTATTTAACAATCCTAATTAAATAATAACTCTACTTAATAGAATTCTAACTAAAATATAACTCTACCTAAAACAATTCTAATTAAAATATAACTCTAACTAAAAAAATTATAATTAAACTTTAATTCTATCTAAACAAACACTTAAAAAATCTATAAATAGGGGTCCCTACACCTTATTTTCGTATCAAATAATAACCCTAAGAGAAGTAGGTCAAAAAACTTCCCTAGCCTCCCATAAACCCTAATTTTGAAGTCCCAACCCCTTACCTAATACCCATACTTTGATTTTAGCCTGAAAGACACCTAGAAGTCCTTCAAAAACACCTCAAAATCTATAAAAAAAATTCAAAGAATCTGGATATAAGAAAGTGATACCTTGCCTTGGAGATCAGAAATCAGATCTAGAGACAGAACGAAGTAAGGAGTATGGTACAAGGAGCGATTTTATCAGATCTGAGGGAATAGAATTATTGCGTTTAAAGGTAAAATTTCTTTTATTTTTTTTCTATCTAGGTTTTTTGTTAGCAATGTAGTTTTATTTGGGATAAGTAGAGACCGGTATTGGCCGGGCGGGTTGGTGCCTAACACCTTCCAACCCCGTAATGTGATCCCCGGACTCAGTTTTTCTTTAGTAGATTAGTCGTTTTTATCTGTTTCGAGTCTATATTCGGTTCCTAGATCGTAATAACTAGGTGGCGACTCCCAAACCTCAAAGGTCAAAAGTGGATCCGCGCACTAAGCGGATCAAGGGCGCTTTCAGTGGCGACTCCACTGGGAATTTTTGAGGATCAAACTAGAAAAACCCCAAGTATGGGAACATTGCTATTTAGACCTATTTATTTTATTTTGTTTTGTTTATTTTCTAGTTTGTTTGATTCGTTTATTTATTTATTTATTTATTTTCTTTGGATTGTGTTACATTCTCTTGGTATGATTTGGATTAAGTTTTGAGCATGTTATTGTGGAATATTATTCGATTTAGGGTCATTTGGGATGATCCTAAATAATGCAGGATTACCCAAAATAATGCAGGATATCGGGAGGTTAAAGATATGAAAATGAGAATAGTTGATAGCCCATTTTTATTTGGGATATCTTTTATTAGCCTCTATTAACATCATTTGGTTTGATTTTGAGCACTTTGATTTGGTATATTATCCTTGTGATTTAATCAAGTTCATTTAGGATGGCCCTAAATAATGTGAGATTTCAAGATGAAAGGTTTTATTGAGGATAGGATAGTGGTTGTTGGATCACGAAGTTTATTTAAAATTTTTTTTTTAAAACAAAAAAAATGTTTTATTTTTTTTATGTCGATCTACCTTTTGGGGATAGTACTTTCTTTTTCAAGTTTTCGTTATTTTTTTTTCGAGTGTCGATTTGTATTTTGAAAAAAAAAATTGAGGTGTCAAACTGTCTTTTGGCAGTAATACGTTTTTTTTTTTAAAGAAGAAAGTTTTTTATGGGAGCGTATGACACCAAGCAAGTAAAAAAGAAATTAAAAAAAAAAAAAATAAGGGTATTTTCTTTTTGTGTTTTTGCCGGCAGTAGCCCAATTTTTTTTTTTTGGGTGCTGTTAGTAAAAATAGCTCTTTCATTTTTGGCAAATCCTTTTAATCTTTTTTTTTTTTAAAGAGAAAAAACCTGTCTTCTTCCCAACTCCATCGTCTCTAACAGAGAGACTGCCGTTTTCATCATCTCTACCAGAGAGACCGTCGTCCCAAATCGTTGTTTACCCAACTTCATCGTTTCTCTCGAACAGATCGGTTTCATCCTCACGTGCCGATCGGTTTAAGAACCAGGAAATTGTTGATCTCTCCTAATGGAGAGACATGGAGCTTCAAATCAATAGCCCCTTTGAACTCTTTTCGCTTTAAAACGACTTTCCTTTCGTCTATCGAAGCAAGAGTTCAAGGTTGCTGGTTTTGATCGGCAGTAGATTTAAGATTCGAATTAGAGGGGTAAGATTTTTTTTTAAAAAGAGAGTAAAAGAAAAAAAAACAATGACCCAACCTGCTACAAATTCTTGAAATTTTTTGTGAGAATCTAAAAGATGTGACGATTTCCTTTCTGTTAGTTGTAATCGACCGAGTCACCAAAAATCCCTTTTCTCTGATTCCTAAACGAAGAAAGCTAATGTCTGATCTTGAACAGTGAGAACGTGCTTCGTACGATCGCAATCCTGAGATGAAGAGATGAAAATTTTTGTTAAGATTGCGTGATTAAAGGGAAGGTCAAAATTTCTTTTTCAAAAAAAAAAAGGTTTTGATTGGATTAAAAGCAATTGTGAGATCGTCCATAGTTCCTAATCTGACTTGAAAGAAATACCCTCGATTTCGAAAAGGTTTTTCTTGTTCGGATTTAATTGATTACAGGAGAAGGATATCAGTGGGTTTGTAAAATGCTTGGGTGCTCGGTTTTTGGCTGTCATCAACAAATTGAAGGTTTTAGAATTTCAACAGTGCTAATAATATTCCTCTTGTGGTACTCAAACATTGATGCAGCAAGGTTTCAAAATAGTGAAGAAAATGTACATGCATAAATTTGTTTTTAAAAAAAATACAATAAAATAAATAAATAAATAACAAAGTATAAGAAGGTAGGACTATTGGCTGCCCTCTCCATGGCCGAAGAACTATCTCTTTATTGGCACACCAATTATTATCCATAACATTGAAACTTTGCTTTGATTCCAAAAGTATAATTGGTATGGTAATAGAATACTTATTTGTTTATTTATTTTTTTTAGAAGTTTTTTTTTAATTTTGTTTTATCAGTAATAATTTTCGTCTTTATTTTGGAAATCGATTTAAAAAAAAAAAAAAGAGTTGCTTGGCAAAACAACAAAAAAATCAATTAGTTTAAAAATTCTTTTAAAATTTTTTCAAAATCATGTTTTTTAAAAAAAAAAAAAAAAGGAAAATAAAATTTTTCTTTCCAATTTGTTAAGAAGAATCATTGTTTTTTTTTTTCAATAACCATCATTTTATCCTCAATTTAATGTTCATTGAAACCCCAATTCGTTTAGGGTCACACAAAAGCAACCCTTGATTGGACCACATAAAAATTATGCCTATTGCATTGTTTGGATTTGATTAATCGTTATATGCTATATTCGGTGACTTGCCATAATTGATGTATGCATGAGATGTGCGTATTTTAATAGAACCATATGAATGGTTTTTAATCTTTCCTGCTCATTGTATGCATTTATTTGTATGGTGTAATACCTTTGCGTGTATGCTTTAATTAAACCCATGAATTGATTTGTTTGAAAAGACCCCGGGCACACCTCACATGTTTGCACACACCACTAGCATGTTTATTGCTTTGCACGTTTGCATGTCCCATATAACCAACGTGGCATTAGTACGTGGCCCAGTATCTTCGGAGATGCGATGTCATTCATGAAAACCACAACTCCAGTTGTACCTTAGGGTATATCAAGCTGGGGCATCAATACCGTCTGATCAGGTGACTCTGAAAGGTATATCGATGTACCCAGGCTGGAGCGACCTGAGCCTTTGACCTATTGTAAGTCACACAGTCACATGTCCCGTTTGACAACGTAGTACTAGTACGTGGTCGGTCCCCTCGTGAGATGCCAAACCATTTATGAAAGCTACAACTCTTGACTCGTACCCATAGGCATATCAAAGATTATCCAAGTACATCAATTACACTTCTTGGTCAAAACCAGTGCCTAAGCGAGATCCTGCCCCGCTATACCCTACTGTATGAGGGGGATAGACTACGTCTATTCTAGACGAGAGGTATTTAAGTGGGCCCTTGCTTAGCATCGTGCACCACCTCTCAACTGGGGATCAAACTGGCTGTTTTTAGTTTTAGAAAAGTGAGTTGAAGTTTTAGATTATCACATATACAGTATATCAAACCAAGTCACCACATACCGTCTGATTGAGTACGCTCGAGAGGTATATAGGTATACTTGGGCAAGGGTGGCCAGATAAATTGCATTGCACATAGTAAACCTAGAGTCTAGAAGCCTTCCTATAGCCCATGACCTGAACTGACTATCAGTGTTCCCGGGTTGCTCTATTTAATCCAACCAACAGGTAAGTGGGTGGACTGATCCAGACTGTTCAAACTAAATCCACTATATCGGTCTTACCCAATTGATAAAATGTACCGATCAATTTGAACCAATTAAACTAGTTGGCCCAATTGACAAATGGATCAAACTGATCAATACCAAATCAGTTGGACTAATTGGTTTCACTTTTAAAGATCTAGACCATTTTGTATAGAAAATTCGATCTTAAGATCAAATTAATTTGTTTGATCAAAGGTTCAATCCAAATTAGGGGTAGACCCGTGTTTAACATTTCTTATTTTCTTGGTCATCATAGACTTATAGTGCATTTAGATTCAATATTTCCCACTGGACTTGGGCTATTCTATATCAAAACTTTAATCATGTGGTTAAGAGTCAAACCTTTAGAGTCAATGGTTAACCTTAGTTTACTTCCAATCAAGTGATAATTGGTCCCAAATGTTCTAAACTTCCATCTGTACCACTTTGGATCCATGAAAAGAGTCGTCTTTCCAGAGTATCATTGCCAAGTAGTCAGTCTTTGCCACGAGAAGAAATGAATACCATGGATGAAACTGCGCTTCGTCAGATTTTAGAATCTTTTCAAGCACAGATTATTACTTCTGTCCAAACACAAATTGAATCCATGAAAATGAAAAAAGGAAAGATAAAACTATAGAACCTCAGGATGTGTTTGACCTCATTGAAAATCAAGAAGATGATCAATTACACGTCGACCATGTCCTAGCTCATTGAATAACTCAGGTTAAAACTGCTTTGAAGAACATCAAAGACCCTGATGATCTTACTCTTGGATTAGGGGCAATGACGTTATTTCCCATGGTCCGTCTGCCAGAGAAGTTCACAATACCAGACATGGAGAAGCTTGATGGGATTGGATGCCCTATGACTCACTTGAAAGTATATGTCGGCATCATGCAATCTCAGGGTTTAAGTGAAGAACAGATGGCACAACTTTTTCAAAGAACCCTTACAAGTCCTGCCCTACGCTGTCTAGTGTCATTGGATTCATCTTGGGTAAGAACATGGCATGAATAGATGAAGGAGTTTATTGACCGGTATTCATTCAACACGGATATTGAACTCACAAGAAGAAATCTAGAAACTGCTAAACAGAAACCTGGGGAAACTTTCACTGAGTTCATTACTCGATGGAGAGTTAAAGCTGCCCAATTATGGGACCGACCTCAAGAGAAGAAACAAGTCAAGATTATCCTCAGGAATCTCACTCCAAATTATGCCAAGTAGTTGATGCCTCAGTACCTTCTCACTTTTCAATCCCTCATTGAGACTGGAAATCAAGTTGAGGATGCCTACTCTTCGGGACTTTTTGGTAATGTCAATTCCTTACAAGTGGCCAACACCTCCTTCGCACTATCTCCTCAAGTTACTCAGCCTTCACAAGCCAAGCCTAGGAGACAATTACCAATCTTGGAATGTCCCTTAGTGTTACTTATCAAAAATTGATGAAAAGGGGATTGCTGACACCTTTACAACCTAAACCTTTGCCTAATCCTCTTCCTTCAAACATGGATAATGGACAATTCTGTGAATTCCATCAGATGCCTGGTCATGTTCTTGACAGGTGCATTACTCTCCTTCATGCTATCTAAGACTTGATTGAGCAAGGAAATGTTACCATACCCACTCCTACCGCACCCAATGTTAAGACTAACCTTTTGCCTACCTTTCAAAATCAACCCCCTCCTACTCTAAACCTAATATCTATATCCAAATCTGAATCAGTTGACCCAATTTCCTTTATTCACCCAATTGATTTTAATAATACGTTCGCTCCAGGCCAGAATGAGCTCAATTACCCTGAGGCAGTGGCAGAACTAAAGAACATAAAGATTATTGAAGCAACGGGTTGTCCAGCATATGATAGATTTGAATCGAAATATGAAGAGATAGTAAAAGTAAGCAAGTTCAAGTCCTCCATCGAAGATAACCGAAGTGGCATAGACCCTAGAATTGTGTCCCTCCATTTAGAATGATGTCGTCTTTTTTTAAGTCTTCTTAGTTTTTTTTAGCTTCAATTACGTCAATCTTTGAGTTCAGTTAGTCATTGTTAATTTTAGACTTTAGTCAGGTATGTCAGTCTATGTTCTTTTTTATTCTAATAAATAAAGAAGTTTTTGATTATCTTGTGTGCAATAATGATGTGAACATAAAATCTAACATGAAAAATGACTTAAAGCTCACTAATCAAATTTGATAAATATTGGAATTAAAGAGTACACTCAAGAAGTATAAATCGGTGATACATTATCCTCAAGAGAACATGAGAGAATAGTAAACTTACTTAAGAAATTCAACAATGTTTCTTACATGGTCTCATAAGGATATATGGATGGATCGCATAAAAACATAGATCAAGACATAAAATCAAGAGTGATTTCAAAGTCAAAGATTATCGATAAAAAATGATGTAGTTGGAAGTATCGACAAAGACGCTAAAACTTACAAGTGGATCTACCATGTTTTTCACTCAAAATAGGAGAGTTTTCATTCATAAAAGAATAAAAGGTTTTCTTGAAATTTTAGAAAAGTTGAATAGTCAGAAAACTTGATCATACTCGAAGAATATTCATTCTAAAAAAAAAGACTTTACTCGACAGAGCAGTCCAGATATCGAATTCCTAAAACTTTGACCAAGTTGAGCAGCATTCATCAAAGGAGGCCTCCTTTGGTCGAACCATTTCTCTATCTTACCAAAAAAAAAAGATAACTTTCTTTAGCCCCTCGTAGCCTTTTGCAGTCTTTAAAAAATCAATAGCCTATTTTTCTAAATCACACCGACCAACCTTGGGAGGGAATCTTAGTATGAACTACGTTTTGACCTGATCCCAAAAGAAAAAAAAATATTTGGGGTACGTAGACAACCTGAGAAGTTACTTCAGGCCCAGTCACGCAAAGAATAAGTGTATTCTCTTAAGAAAAGTGTCAACTAAAAGGAAAATTCCCTATCGAAAGGTTCAAAAGAAAAGAATGCCAAACTAAGGGCATTAGAAAAAAGAATCAAAAGAATTGATAAAAAGAAAAGAATGCCAAACTAGGGGCATTTAAAAAAAATCAAACTAATTGACAGAAAAGAGAGAATATCAAACTAGTGGCATTTTGAGAAGTTGAGCCTTATATCTTTTCCTTTTAAATCATATCCTAAGCCCACCTATTAAGTCTTCCTGAATGCTAATTGACTCGGTCAAGGTGCAAGAAACCAAGAAGTTGTCGAGCTGGTTTTTCAAGATCATCAAGAGAAGTCCGCTAAGTCGAAAACCCGAAAAGACGACTTAGGTAAAATTTAGGGCATAACCATAAAAAAGAAAGCCTCCTAGGTTGAAAACCTGAAAAGACGACCTAGGCAAAAATCAAGGCATTATTAGAAAAAGAAAAACAAAGCCCGCTAGATTGAAAACCTGAAGAGGCAATCTAGGCAAAAATTAGGGCATCATCAAATGGGAGGAAAGATCTCATCAAGAAGAAAAATTCAGAAGGAAGCTTGTGTAGAAACTAAAAAATGCATAACCATTCAAGCCACAATATTCGTTTTTCAACTAAGAGCTCACATCCGACGAAGACAATGTTGAAGTCGAAAAAATCAGAAGTCATTTTGAACATTGTAGGATTTTCAAAAGTATGTTTACTTGTTTAAGTGTTTGCTAATGGAAGATGTAGAATCATCAACCACTTTGAAGAGAAAGATCTTTTATTCTAATATTTATCAAGATTTTTTAAGTTCAGCTCAAGTATTTTTCAAAAGAAATTTGAAAGAAAATAATCAATCCCTTATTGCACATATGATAACCTTAATAGTCTTAAATTTAAGGGAATGTCATTTCTTCTATCTGTCACACCTTAGAGTCCATATTTTTCAAGTGTAATCCATTCCATCAGTCTCGTAGTCAAGTTCCAGTTAAAGCCAACCTTAAATCTAGGGGCATTTTTTGAAAGTCATTTAATTCCAAAGTTTTATTCTTAATCACATGATGAAAAGGAAAATCTTATTTAAAAGTCTGATGAAATCCAATGAAAATTATAAATCTAGATGTATGATAAGCCAATAAAGGCCCGATCTTTCAAACTTTGAGCTCGATTAATAGGATTGTTTAAGTTCCTATAAATCTAAGCCCGAGAAACGTGGCTTAGTAAATTCGAGTCCGAGAAACGAGACTCCAATTTTTTGAATTATAAACTGAATAGACTTCTTGAAGTGCCTACAAACCTAAGTTCGAGTCCGAGAAACGAGACTTCAACTTTTTGAATCATAGAATGAGTGGACTTTTTGAAGTACCTATAAACCTACATAGATGAATAAGCTTTTTGAAGTGCCTACAAACCTAAGTTCAAGTCCGAGTCCGAGAAACGAGACTCCAACTTTTTGAATCATAGAATGAGTGGACTTTTTGAAGTGCCTATAAACCTAAGTTCGAGTTCAAGAAACGAGACTCCAACTTTTTGAATTGTATAATGAATAGACTTTTTAAAGTGCCTATAAACCTAAGTTTGAGTCTGGGAAATGAGACTCTAACTTTTTGAATCATAGAATGAATAGGCTTTTTGAATCATATAATGAATAGGCTTTTTGAAGTGCCTATAAACCTAAGTTCAAGTCCGAGAAACGAGACTCCAACTTTTTGAATCATATAATGAGTAGGCTTTTTGAAGTGCCTACAAACCTAAGTGAGAGTCTAAGAAACGAGACTCCAACTTTGTGAATCATAGAATGAGTAGGTTTTTTGAAATGCCTACAAACCTAGGTTCGAGTCCGAGAAGCGAGACTCCAACTTTTTGAATCATAGAATGAATAGGTTTTTTGAAGTACCTATAAACCTTAATTCGAGTCCGAGAAATGAGACTCTAATTTTACTAGGATTGTTTAAATTCCTGTAAACCTTAGCCAGGTCCGAGAAACGAGACTCTAGCTTTGTTTGAATCATATTGAATTAACATGATTGTTTAAGTTCTTTAGCCCGAGAAGCGTGACTACAATAGGTTCGAGTCCGATAAATAAAACTCAAACTTTTTCGAACTCTAAAAAAGAATTTCAAATAGGATTTAACAAAGTTTCTACAATGTTATAATTCCAATTGCCTCATTGTTCAACCTTGCCATGATTGCTTTCGTTGCATAAGTACATTTCAATTTTGAATCATTATTGTCAGCGAAAGAAGAACTCTAAGACCTGACACATTTTTACTCAGTAAGCATCATACCATTGAACACACGTGCACTTTTGTATTAGTCAGGGAGAATTTCTAAAATTTAAGTATCTGGTGCCGTCAATGAGAGCTTGCACTCAGGGACCTGACAACCTTTTTGTTCGAGAGAGATTAACCCTCAAGGATCCGAACATCCCGGTGAATTGCTAAATCAGGCTGCAAAATGAACTATCACTAGCTTTAGCATTCAGATATCTCACTATCTACCAAAATAGATTTGCTATCTAGTTTGCTTCAACCCTCTGCCAAAGAGGGGCATTTGTAGACACCCCATTTTTGCACTTGCCTGATTAATCAACTCGTAACCCGATTGCAATGGTTCCCAATGATGGATGTTTATTCCAATGCTTTATTCTGTTACCAGATATGTTTCAAAAATCCGGATGAAGTATCTCGAACTGACAAAACTGTAGAAACCGCGCTACGATAGGAAAATATAACCCCAAAAGCTTAGAAATCATCATTTTCAGACAAAAAGAAGTTTCACCATAAAAATCACTAAAAAATGACCAAATTTCTAAAATACCCTTAATCTTAAAATATTCCTAGAGCCTACGTTACACTTAGGAAAACCCATTCAAACACATAAAATAATAAATCAAAACCAAATAAATCATTTCGCCAATTTTCATAGAATCCAACAAAATTATGAAAATACCGCTCATAAAGTTCATGACCATTCCACAAAAAAAATTTCATAAATGATACAAACCAATATTTCCATTGAATTCCTTACGAAAAATCGATTCTAAAACAGCCTAGAACATTGAAAAATACCTTAAAATGCAAAAAATCCTCTCCGAGGGTAAAACGGCAATTTTACAATTTTTATAATTAAAAATTTTAAAATTAATAAATAAAACATTAAATAATTAAAGTGAAACATTAATAAAATTAATTTAAAAATTTAAACTAAAAAAATCGATCAATCAGGCTCTCAGGCAAAATTGTTGAGGGTTGCCAAGACATTTATTCAAGGACCCTTCCATTTGGGGGTCCAAAGAATTCAAGATATAATAGAGGGGGGTTCTCCAAAAAATTAAAGTCAATCAAGTAAAACTAAAGTCAAGATATTAAAGTAAATCAAGTAAGACTAAAGTCAAAATTAAAGTTACTCAAGTAAGACTAAAGTCAAGATATTAAAGTCAATCAAGTAAGACTAAATTCAAAATCTTAAAGTCAATCAAATAAGACCAAAAGTCAAAACCCTAATAGAGTTCTAATTAAATAATAATTCTATTTAACAATCCTAATTAAATAATAATTCTATTTAATAGAATTCTAACTAAAATATAACTCTACCTAAAACAATTCTAATTAAAATATAACTCTAACTAAAAAAATTATAATTAAACACTAATTCTATCTAAACAAACACTTAAAAAATCTATAAATAGGGGTCCCTACACTCTATTTTCGTATTAAATAATAAACCCTAAGAGAAGTAGGTCAAAAAACTTTCCTAATCTCCCACAAACCTTAATTTTGAAGCCCCAACTCCTTACCTAACACCCATACTTCAATTTTAGCTTGAAAAATACCTAGAAACCCTTCAGAAACACCCCAAAATCTATAAAAAAATTTGAAGAATCCAAATCTAAGAAAGAGATACTTTTTCTTGGAGATCAGAAATCAGATTTGGAGACAGAACGAAACAAAGAGTATGGTACAAGGAGCGATTTTATCAGGTCTGAGGGAATAGAATCGTTGCGTTCAAAGGTAAAATTTCTTTTATTTTTTTTCTATCTAGATGTTTTGTTAGCAATGTAGTTTTATTTGGGATAAATAGAGATTGACATTGGCCGGGCGGGGTTGGTACCTAACACCTTCCAACCCCGTAATGTGATCCCCGGACTCTGTTTTTCTTTAGTAGATTAGTTTTTCTTATCCATTTTGAGTCTATTTTCGATTCCTAGACCGTAATAACTAGGTGGTGAATCCCAAACCTTAAAGGTCAAAAGTGGATACGTGCACCCCGCGGATCGAAGGCATTTTCATGAGGTAATTCTTTTTTCAAAATGTTTTACCGACTCCGTACACATAAATCTACTTTTTCAAAAGATTTTACCGACTCCGTGTCGATGACAGTTCCACGCTGATGCAACTCTCTTCAAAATATTTTACTGACTCCATGTCGATGCCAGCTCCGTCTTGATGAAATTATTTTTTCTAAATATTTTACCAACTCCGGGACGATGCCAGCTTCGTGCTAATGAAATTCTCTTTGTAAAATATTTTACCGACTCTGTGTCTATGCCAGCTCCGTGCTGATGTAATTACTTTTCAAAATATTTTATCAACTCTGCGTCGATGCTAGCTCTGTGATGATGTCAACTCCGTATTGATGCCAGTTCCGTGCTGATGAAATTCTTTTCAAAACCCAGCTCCGTGCTAATGCCAACTTTGTGTTGATGCCGGCTCCGCCCCAAGAAAACCCTTTTCCTTTAAAATTCGTTTACTTATAATAAATAACTTGACCCGCCCTAATAAAAACATCATGCATTTTCTTTTTACAAACAAGATAGTAACGCTTGGTCTTCTGTACCCATAGGTGGCCAAACGAAAGAAAGACAAACCAGAGGTGCCTCCATACTTCCTTAGATCATCAACTTCTACCATGAGCACTTCTGAAACAGTACAACCTACAGTGCCCGAAACATCAGAGGTTGATACAAGGATAACAGTATTATTGAAAACAATTGACAAACAAGAAAAGATATTGAGTGTCGTGTTTGCCAATGTCAGTATCATACAGGCCCAAACAAAACAGTACCATGCATCAAGATCAAACCAGGACTTACCTGAACAACCTCCACAAGGGCCATATACCACACTACCATGCATAATGCCAAAATACTAAGGGCCCCCGTTCTATATTCCGTAGAATTGACCACCCCCTGTGATCATTCCTGATGACGAGTGCGAGTATAGAGCCACGGAGGCTAAAAGTATGACAAACGAAAAGATGACCCAACAAATCGATTCCCTTCAGGAAGAAATGAGAAGACTAAAGGCCTCAACACCATGAGTGGAACTTGGTTCAAGAACCTCTGCTTCTACCCCAACGCTCAACTACTGCGCAAGTTCAAATGTCCAGAATTTGAAAAGTAAAATAGAGTGGGGTGTCCGCTGTCACATCTAAAACTATATTGTGGGTCTATATGCCAATATGGTGAACATGATAGGCTACTAGTGCAGTTGTTTCAGAGAAGCTTAATGGGACCGGCCCTCAAGTAGTTCTCTGGGTTGGACCACACGCTCATTAAGAATTGGCAGGACTTAGTTGAAATGTTCTGGCACAATTATTGGTTCAATACAGATATGGGACAGAATCGAAATGATATGACTAAAATGATGAGAAAATAAATAGAAACGATGAAAGAGTCGCCCAGAGGTAGCGAGAGTTTGCTTAACAAGTAAGGCCTGCGATGATTGAACAAGAGATGAACACCACATTTATCTCAATACTAGGGCACACTTTTTATACTTATTTGGTAAGACACACTACAGACACCTTCTCAAACCTTATACAGGTAGCAGATCAGGTCGAGGATGGGATCCGAATCGGTCTGATATTTGACTTAACAAGCCTAGGGGCAACAACAGGGATTTTCTCACAGAGAAAGCCATTTCTTGTAGGAAAGAAGAGAGAAAAAACATAACTTAACAATATACAACCAAACCCACCCCTCTTCATCCCAACACCAACACCGAAACCTCAGGCTCCGTCAACTTCTTAGGCTCTAGCACCTCCACCAGTCGCACAACAGGCACCACAGCATGGTTGGCCAACAAGCACAACCTAACAGAATTAACAGGGTATTCACCAGGTTTCCAATGGCACTATCAGAGTTATTCCCAATCTTACTCAGGGGAGAATATCTCACAAAATGGCCATCGAACCCAGAAGCCGCAAATGGACCACGGTACAACCCTAGTTTGTTTTGTGAATTCCATATGGGTGTATCAGGGTACTCTACAGACTAGTGTTCGAACCTCAAGCATCTAGTACAAAACCTAACAAAAATGAAAAATCTCATATTGGATGGACCGACAATCCAACTCAATAACAAAACATCAACCAGAATCCCCTACCTACCCATAATGGAGGGGGAAGCGGGCATGCAGTAAACACCATTCTAAGAGAGGAATCGAAATTTAGTCCATCAACCTTAATAACTCCCGCTGGATCAAAAGTCAGGATCTATCTAGCAAAAGAAACAGAGATACCAACAGTTCACACCATCAATCAGTATAGAACCAATTCACCTTGAAACTCGCAATCGCTACTCAGAATGGCTAACCTCACCATCCATCCCATTCGTCAAGATATTGTTACCCAACCACCTCTCATCATACCCTATACATCGCCAAGTCCTTAGAATATAACTCGACCCCCCTTCATATACCTTACACTTCATC
Organism: Akebia trifoliata; assembly: GCF_017979445.1. Taxonomy (NCBI): domain Eukaryota; kingdom Viridiplantae; phylum Streptophyta; class Magnoliopsida; order Ranunculales; family Lardizabalaceae; genus Akebia; species Akebia trifoliata. The sequence goes on from NC_141388.1 coordinate 18,592,562, forward strand.
CTCATGACTACTCGTCATTCCCTATACTCTCCCAATCCCTCAAATAGCTCATCCCACCATCACTACCTTCAAATTATTGCCACCATCCCTCATCCTCAATATAAAACCAAATCCACCCCCAATAACCATACGCTCACCAAAATCATTTCTATATAACTCTAACCAAATGATCCCATGGAGCTACAAGACAATCATCACTACATCCGCAAGGATTGATACAATGAAAAGGGCAATGGTGGTCGACATTGGTCTCATGACAAAGACAGGAAGATCAAAGAACCCCAGAAAAAGGGGTTAACATTTGGGAAGAGACGAAAAAAATAAAAATAAAAAAATGACAGAGGATGAAGAGAAAAAGAAAGCAAAAGGAAAAAACAAGGTAGACGAAGATGATAAGGAAGGGAAGAAAGGGGAAGTGACAGACAAGGAAGCAACAAACTTCATTAATCTCATTCTCAAGAATGAGCACAAAATCGTAAATCAACTGAACAAATAGTCGACTCAGATTAGCATTCTGGGTCTTTTACAGAAATCAGAAGAACACCAAGAAGTATTATTGAGAGTCTTGAGAAAGTCGCATGTGCCTGCAACTACCTCACCAACACAATTAGAGTAGACAGTTAGTCAGATCACGACCCTTAATCCCATCATCTTCACAGAAAGTGAGTTCAAACCGGAAGGACGGGGACACATGGAACCATTAAATATCATAGTCAAGTGCAAGGGCAAGATGATTGCCAAAGTACTGATTAATAATGGTTCAACCATCAATGTTTGTCCTCTTGAAACTTTTTGAAAGCTCAATGCTGATTGGTTGCATGTCAAACCTAACAATAAAGTTATTCGAGGCTTTGATAGTTCAAGAAGGAACTTTTTAGGAGAGGTGGATTTACCGATCACTATAGGACCCTGCACCTTCGAGGTAACATTTGAGGTCATGGAGATACAGACAACCTTTAACTTACTATTGGGCATGCCATGGATCTATATCACTGGGGCAGTGCCTTCTTCTTTGCACTAGAGAGTCAAGTTTATCATGGGGCAGAGGATGATTTTCGTCTTAGCAAAAAACCTGATATCAACTGGGAGAGTTCCGGATGTGCCATTTATTGATATAGAAATGATCAAGGACAAGGAACTATACCACTCCTATCAATTTGTTGCCATTAATCATGTCAAAAAAGAGAAGGAAAAGGTAAAAGTAGAGTTATCAAGGGAAAATCTGATGGTTGGCCGGGTTTTGAAGAAGGCAGGTTACCGACCCAGGCAAGGGCTAGGACCGAGAGGAAAAGGGAAAACCATGCCAATCGAAGAAACGAAGCACACTCCTTATTTCGATTTGGGATTTAGGCCTCGATTAAGCGTTGAGCTTTTGTCTGTGTTACACACCTGAGGAGGACTTCGTGATGTGACTTTTTCTACAAGACTCCACTACTCAAGAAGAATTGTCCTGCCAATCTCTGAATAGTCTTTCGGTCAGTTGCTGTGGCATCGGATGGGAAAGTTCGGTCTTCTAAGAATGCCTTGATGTCTGCATACCAGGACTTTTCTTCAAACTCTACAATCTCCACTGGTAGACAATATGCTGGTTCGTCTTGAATACCAATCTCAAGGGGGTCTACTATGGTATCTTCGGAGATGTTGATCATTGAGGCTAGAGTAGCCAATGCGTTTGCAAATTGGTTCTTAGCTCTAGGCATCTAAGTAAATGAGATCCGGACGAAGTTTGAGCTTAAATCCTCGAGATACTCATGATAAGGAACTAGCCTCTGTTCTCGGGTCTTCCATTCTCTCGTTGTCTGGTAGACGATCAGACTTGAGTCTCCAAGTACATCTATTTCATCCACTTCAAGGTCGATTGCTGCTTTCAACCCCACAATGCATGCTTCGTACTCAACTTCATTATTGGAATACTGAAACCTTAATCTGACTGTAATGGGGATATACGTTCCGTCTGGCTTAACCAGGACGACCCCGATTCCATTTTCCTTTTGGTTTACTACTTTATTGAAATACATTTTCCAGCTAGATTCTTCATCATCGCTCTCGATTTCAGCAAATAAAATGGCTTCATCAGGAAAATTTATCCTTAGTGGTTCATAGTCAGGCAGAGGGTGTTCTGCCAAGTGGTCAGCAATAGCTTGTCCTTTAATGTCTTTTTGAGTAACATAGGTGATGTCAAACTCAGATAATAGTAGTTGCCATTTTACGGTACGTCTCGTTAGTGTCGACTTCTCGCAGAGATACTTCAAGGGATCCATTCGAGCAATGAGCATAATCGAATAACTAAGCAAGTAGTGGCGTAGTCATTGTGATGCCCAGACAAGGACACAACACGTCTTTTCGAGGTTTGAATAGTTTGCCTCGTAACTTGTGAACTTCTTGCTAAGGTAATAGATGACTCGCTCTTTTCGGCCTGTTTCATTATGTTGCCCCAATACACAGCCCATGGAGTTTTCTTACATTGAGATGTACATCAGTAGAGGTTGACCTAGTGTAGGTGAAACTAAGACTGGTGGATTAAGTATGTATCTCTTAATCTTGTCGAAGGCTTCCTGACAGTCTTCATTCCATTCTTTCGACTCATTTTTCTTCAGTAGTTTGAATATCGACTCAGATATTGGCGTGAGTTGTGCGATAAATCTACTAATGTACTGAATCCTTTCTAAGAATCCCCTGATTTCTTTTTCTGATTTGGGTGGCTTCATATTTATAATGTACTTCATTTTAGCTAGATCGATTTCGATGCCTCTTCTACTGACGATGAACCACAATAGCTTTCTTGACGTGGCCCCAAATACACACTTTACTGGATTAAGTCTTAAATTGTACTTCCTTAATCAGTCAAACAGTTTCTTCAAGTTTACCAGATGATCTTCGTCGAGATTTGATTTGGCTATCGTGTTGTCTACGTATACTTCTATCTCCTTGTGAATAATATCACGGAATAAGCCAATCATGGCACATTGGTAAGTTGTCCCAACGTTTTTGAGACCGAATGTCATGACCTTGTAGTGAAAGGTACCCCAAGGTGTGATGAACGTAGTCTTCTCTTGATCTTCTATTGCCATTTTTATCTGGTTGTAACCCGAGAAGCCATCCATAAACGAGAACATATCGTGCCCCACTGTATTATAGACCAAAGTGTCGATGTGTGGTAATGGAAAGTCATCTTTAGGACTGGCTCTGTTCAGATCATGGTAGTCTACACACATGCGTACCTTTTCGTCTTTCTTCGATACAAGGACGACATTTGCGAACCACTCAGGGTAGGTGGATACTACGAGAAATCCTACTTGGAACTGCTTCATTACTTCGACTTTGACTTTAAGTGTCCACTCTGGTTTCAACCTTCGTAATTTTTACTTGACTGGCTTACTTTTCGATTTAATAGGTAACTTGTGGACGACTAAATCTGTGTCTAACCCGGACATGTCTTGATAGGACCATACGAAGACATCTTGGTACTATTGTAAGAACTTTGTCATCTCCTCTTTCTGCTCAATCGTTAATAGGGCCCCGATCTTAACGATGCGTGGGTCATCTTTGGTGCCTAGGTTCACTGAATTTGTATCCTCTATATTTAGCTGAACACCCTTCTCGTGACGTTCCATGTGTTCTTTGATTTCTTTTGGAGGATACTCAACCTCTTCCTCAATCCCCATGAGATCAAAGTCAAGCTCGAGGAAAAAGTCGTATTTGTCTCTTTCATACTCTGTTCTATCACAAGATTCATTCAGTTGAGGAAATTCTTTGAAAACCTTAGGTATTTTGAAGATTTCTTATTTTTTTGAATTTCTAAAAATATTTGATTTTTTTGAATTTTGGAGAGTTTTTGATTTTTCAAATTTTGAAACATTTTTTATTTTTTTGAATTTTAAAAGATTTTTAATATTTTTGGATTTTGTTGACTATCCGTATGCCTGAATCAAGATGAAGAAAAATCATGAAAATTCATTAGCAACGAAGGTGAGCCCCCAAAATAGTCTTGTCCCGAGGACGAGGGCTCCTTATGGTCCTCGACCAGATGAGATTTTGCTAATGGCATTTTTTTTTGGAGGCCGTAGGGATTCTAGACCCCATGACGGCCTCATAAGTGATTAGGTATTCTTCCCAATTCTTGAAAACTTGCCCTTCTTCTACAAGGTAGATATGTCGAGAGAGTGGCTCCATTGATGGTTCAGATATGACCATCACTTCTAGATGACTGTCGTCAAGTCCGAGTACTCGTAGGGTGGGTGGAATTACGACAGATCCCTAATCGATTTGAAAGGGGAACAATGATTTTTCTTCTTCGCAAATTGCGACTTCCACCTTGGCGGGCTCTCTTTCTTCTTCCTTTTGACCCCATTCGGAATCCCCTCTGAACAAGATGTCCATGCCATCTGTAAAGGAATGTGGGGACTCAACGAATGAGTCTTCTTGCAATTGAGCGGGCTCGATACTTACAACATTTGGTTCTCTTGTGCGGTTTGTTGACAATGGCTCTGATAGATTATCCGGCCCTTTTTGTGATTGTGGAAAGTTGATGCTGATGTGTGGTATTTTGCCCAAGTTTCACACATTAAGCTCGCGGTTCTGTCTTCGTGCAAGTCGAAGCTCTCTTTTCTTATCATTCATGTCAAAGATGTCCTTCTTTGTAGGCCTGAATCCGAGGCCGAAGTAGGGAGTATGTTTTCGGGTACTGATCAGAGTGGCCCTCCATTTTCCTTTAGGTCCTAAACCTTGTTTCGGACGATATCTCACCTTCTTCATCACTCGTCTGATCATTAGGTTCGTTTTTGACAATTCTGCCCTTATTTTCTACTTCCTTTTGGGATATGATTGATAGATGTGAACTAAAAAGCATGAAACCCCTCTTTATCCCCGATTATCTCTACATCAATATAAGGCACATCCGGCTATCGATCGACTGGTATGAGATTTTCTGCGATGACCGATATCACCCCTTGTCCCATAATAAATTTGACTCACTGGTGCAAGGAAGAAGGGACTGCCCCTACGGTATGGATCCAAGGTCTTCCTAGAAGGAGATTGAATGTTGAGGGTATGTCTAGGATTTCAAACATCACTTCAAACATGCATGATCCAATAGTGACTGGGAAAGCCCTTACGGTCCTTCTAGTTGGCCTGAGGTAAGATAAATCTGCGTTTAACTTGTGCAAAGTTTGTAGAAGACAGACATTAAGAGTCAAACCATTGTCAATCAGTACCCTTGCTACCATCATACCTTTGCACATTACCATAATGTGCAATAATTCAATGTGTCCACACCCCCCGTTGATAAATTCATCCTCTGTGAAGGTGATCGAATTGGGGGTCATGATCTGACCTACTATCTTTTCCAATTCTTCTGACGATGTGGTCTCAGGTACATGTGCACTACTAAGAACTTTGAGTAATGCTTCCCAATGATGCTCTGAGTTTAATAGTAGGTCAAAGATACTAATCTGAGCTGGCATTCTGTTCAACTGTTCTACTACGTTGTACTCACTCTTTCGAATGAGTTTGAGGAGGTTAGCTGCCTCCTTGTCAGTTACTCTGCTCTTTTTCTTCTCTAGTTCCCCTTGTAGTACTTGTTCCTCCTCTACAAGTTTTCATTTTCTTTTTTCTTTCCTTTTTTCTTCTTTCTCCTTCTGCTTCTTCTGTTCTTTTTTTGATATTTTGTAGCATCTTCCTGATCTGGTCATATGACCAATGTCCGTTACTATGGCCTCTTTCGGCTTCTCAACCCCTGCGGATGTCACAATCATCGTCTCATAACTCCATGGGATGGTTTGATTTGAGCGGTACGGAAATGGTTTGGTGAACATGATGGTCATGGGTTGAGGGTTCGATTTTAGATAAAGAATGAGAGGTGGTGGATTAGGTTTGACGATTGGTGTAGTGATATTTGAAGTTTGTGGATTAGTATAAGATAGGATGAGGGGTGGTTGAGAAGAGAAGATTGAAGTTTAAGGAATCGGTGCAACGCAGGATATGATAAGAGGTGGTCGAGAAGGAGGGCCTGAAGTTGGTGTGGTATAAGGTATAATGAGAGGTGGCCGAGAGGAAGAGCTTGAAGTTGGTACTGTGTAAGGTATGATGAGAGGTGGTCGTGAAGGATTTGAGGTTTGGAAGTTGGAGTGAATGGTAAGATTAGCCAAATTGATTGGAAGTTGGGATGATGATTGGTTGGTTGTATCTGGTGGCAATGCATTGATGCTTGATGATGTTGGTTATTTCCTCAGATTGACTCTAACCTTAGAGCCAATTGGTGCTATCAAAATTGAAAGGTTGAAGCTCGGTTCATCCCTCTCTATGGCATTGACTATCGACCCACTGCCTCCTCCATTATGCATCGGTAGCGGGTTCTGATTGATATTCTGCTGAGGTGCTTGGGTTGTCGGACCATCCAAGATGATCGTTTTCCTGTCGATTAGATTCTGAACTTGGTACTTAAGTTGCCAACATTGATGGGTGGCATGCCCCGACGCACCCATATGGAATTCACAGAATTGATTGGGATTATACCCTGGTCCCTTTACCGCTTCTGGGTTTGGCTGCCTCTTAGTGAGATATTCTCCGCTGAGTAATGCTGGGAGTAGTTCTACAAAGTCATAGGCAGGCGGGTGAAGACTCGAGGGACCCTGTTGGGTCTACGCTGCTCGATTTGATGATTCTAGGCAAATTGTGGGTTTTGACCAAACACTGGATTTTGTCCGAACTGAAATACTTGTGGAATAGGTGCAGCTTGGGGTGGGTTAACCTTGAAGGAGACCTGAGGTACCGGCGACCTCTGGTATGGTATTGAGATGAAAAAAGGTCGAACAGGTTGTACATTGTTAACTTGTGCTTCTTCTTTCTTTTTATTCAAGACTACCGATTTTCATTGAGTTGACCCCCCTGCTGGTGCTCCTAAACTGGACAAGTCGTAGATTAGACCTGACCGAATACCGTCCTCAACTTGATTCGCCACTTGGACCAACGACGAGAAACTTACAGTTGTATGACCCACTAGATGCGTATAGAATGAATGGCCCAAAGTTGAGATGAATATGGTGTTCATTTCTTGTTCAGTCATTGGTGGCTTCACTTTAGAAGCTGATTCCCGCCACCTTTGGGCATATTCTTTCACACTTTTCTTTGGCTTTTGAGTCATTTTTGCCATATCATTCTTGTCCAATCCCATGTCTGTATTGAATTTATACTTCTCTAAAAAAATTGTAGCTAGATCTTGCCAGCTCTTAATTCGAGAGTGGTCGAATTGATAAAACCATGAGAGGGCCGCCCCTGTTAAACTTCTTTGGAAGAGCTGGACCAAAAGCCTATCATCATCACCAAACTGGCACATAGATCCATAGTAAAGTTTCAAGTGGGATAGAGGGCATCCAATGCCATTGTATTTTTTGAAGTCCGGGCACTTGAAATTTGGCGGTAATAGTGCATTTGGGTATAGGCAGAGATCTCTGAACCTCATTCCATTTGCGGAGTTCTTTCCTTTCATCCTTCTAATCTCTTCCTCGACTGCCTCAAGTTTGTTAGCCAATTTCTCCTCTATGGTACTTCTTACCTCGGTTGCTCTAAATTCGCCTTCTTCCTCTTAGACGATATCTTGTCGCTGTGGGTTGCAATGAATGTGAATTGGTGGTCTTTGATTGGTCGGAGCCATGGGTGGAAGGACATTCTGCACTATTGGCTGTTGTTGTTGGAGTTGTTCTGGCATAGCCTGATTCGAGCCTGAGGTTTGATGTTGGACAGCCTAAATTATACTTGGATTTGCCATTAATAGATCCAGAATCTTGTCGTGTTTTTCTAATGCCTTCACCACTATATCTAGCTTCAAGGTGAGATCTGTTATTACTTCTATTACTGATTGTTGAGGTTGCTCTGAAGTACTTATGATTAGTTACGAGCGTAGAAAATATGAAACATTATTAGGTGGCAAGTACTTCTTTCTTGATCGTTTGGCCACCTGTAGATGAGAGGTTAAGTGCTCATATATCATTTACATAATGAAGATGCATGATGATTCATTTGGTCAAATTGGATTAATTGGTAAAGTTGTATTAGAAAATATTTTATTTATTATTTTTTTTTGCACGGGATTGGGGTTTGTCAGCACGGAGCCAAATATTTGTCAGCATAAAGTTGGAGGTTCATCGGTACGAAGCCGGACGTTTGTCAGCACGGAGCTAGAAGTTTGTCAACACGAAACTGAGGGTTTATCAGCACGGAGCTGGAGGTTTGTCAGCACGGAGTCAAATATTCATCAGCACGGAGCCAAAGGTTTGTCAAGACGAAGTTGGAGGTTTATCGGCACGGAGCCGGAAGTTTGTCAACACGAAGCCAAAGGTTTGTCAACACGGAGTTGAAGGTTTATCGGCACGGAGCCGGAGGTTTGTTAGCGTAAAGCCGAAGGTTTGTCAGCACGGGACTGGAGGTTTATTGGCACGGAGCAGGAGGTTTGTCAGTATGGAGCCAAATAATTGTCAGCACGGAGCTGGAGGTTTATCGGTACGGAGTCGGAGGTTTGGCAGGGTGGAGCCGAAGGTTTGTCAGCACGGAGTTGGAAAAAAATATTTTGTAAACATGGATTACTATAAAAATATTGAGTCAAAAAAACCATTTTGTTAGCCCTCCCAATTCAATTCTCTAAAATCAAGATCGGCCAGTCAAATCTCCAAGGAAAAGGTGGCGCACAATGGCACTCTTAAATAGACGTAGTTTATCCCCCTTGTATCAACAGGGTAAGATTGTTCTTAGGTACCGATTTTGATCAAAAATTGCAATTAGCGCTTTAAAATACTTTATTTATTTATTTATTTTAAATTTTTTTTTTTTTTTTGTTAGAAAATGATCGGATTTATTTGAATTAATCAAGAGATTGTTGATTCTGACGGATCATATACGAATCATGGTTTGGGTTGAAATTGGAGGATGAGTCCACTTTGGGCTGGATAGGGATCATGGACCGATTTGAAAACGGATATGGCTCGTAGACTCAATTTAGATTGGATATGGGTCAATGGACCTGGGTTGGATTAGATATGGGTCGTAGACCCAATTTGAAATGGATATGGATCGTGGATCCCGTTGAAATGGATATGGGTCGTGGACCCACTTGGATATGGATACGGGTCGTGGACCCAATTGGAATGGATATAGGTCGTGGACCCATTTAAATGGATATGGGTCGTGGACCAATTTTTGAAGTGGGTATGGGTCGTGGACCCATTTAAATGGATATGGTTCGTGGACCAATTTTTGAAGTGGGTATGGGTCGCGAACCCACTTTGGTGTAGGTATGGGTCGTGGACCCATTTGGAAATGGATATGGGTTGTGAACCCGTTTGAAGCGGATATGGGTCGTAAACCCATTTGAAAGTGGATATGGGTCATGGACCCATTTGGAAGTGGGTATAGGTCATGGACCCATTTGAGAGTGGATATGGGTCGTAGACCCAATTTGAAGTGGGTAGGGGTCGTGAACCCATTTTGAAGTGGGTATGGGTCGTGGACCCATTTGAAAGTGGATATAGGTCATAGACCCATTTGGACATGAATATGGGTTGTGGACCCATTTTGGTGTGGATACGGGTCATGACCCGATTCGAAGTAGTTATGGGTAAGGTTGATAGTGGGCCATGTTGGGTTGAGATCAATATCGATAGGTAGAGTGTAGGTGAGCTCCGTTTGGATCGAACACCAAGTGATGAGAGGTGGGCCCTAAGCTTAACGATAAAAATTATCCATTCAATCATTTTGAAGCCTTAAAACTCAAAATAAAAATAAAATCCAAGAGAAAAGTTGTCAGGACAGGACTGTAAGGGATGAAATGAGCAAAAAAAAAAATTTTTTTTTTTTTTGGATCCGTTTTTCAAAAACGGACATGTATAATTTATACCTATCCGTTTTTTAGAAACAGATATGTGTAAATTATACCTATCCTTGCTTATAAAATGGATAAATATAGCTTATGCTTATCCGTTTCGTAAAAACGGACCAGAAACGTTTATTTCGCCCAAAACACACTATGCTCACTAGTTATGAGTACATTGTTCATTGTTCTTGTTCTTAGGCCGAATTTTTTTTTTTTTTTTCTATGCAAAGCAAGATAAGTAAATTTGAAAATGAAGATGCTCCCCTTTTACTTAGGGGAGAGTAAGAAAAAAAAAGAAAATCCTAAATTCTATACAATGTTGCCTTTATGGGTTTCAAAATAAATTTACAATGTTATCTCCTTGGATGAGGAAAATTACAAAAATGAGGGGGTTGATAAATCATCTTTCAAAATTGTGTCCTAAGCCTCTAACCGTGTTTAATGTATGTGGCTATAGGTGGCTTCACGATTACCCATTCTTCAAATCTCGATGCATATCGAAATACACACGTCTTAGGTCGGTGATTGGGTTGGATATATTCGTCCCCGTACCCGAAATAAGCAATCTCGAGTCGTGAAACTACTAGGCATCCGGGTTTTAAACTTTTATAGGTAAAGGAGGTTCGTGTAATGGGCTATGCAAACGTAGGTGCACAAGTGCATTTTTTAAAAACAATAAGTATCAACCCCCCCTTACAAGCATTCAACCCACAAAATGTTAAAGATTATATTACAACCATTCCTCCAAAAAAAGAAGGCAAAGTATCAAACAAAACACAAACAACAATAATGTTAGTAAACACATATTGAAATTTGTTCTTTTTTGTAAAAATGGCCAAATGGTCAGGGTTTGAACCCGCAATCTCCTCAGTGGAGTCGCCAAGTTGTAGACATGAGAATGTTCATCCTTGAACCTTAATACTACGTTGTTTGGAGTCGCCACCATTCTTTTTTGGAAATGGGTGTGAATGGGCACCCGAATCGATTCTTTTGAAAACTATTTTTTCATGGCATTGTAGTGACTCTCATTCTTGGAAAAGGTATGGTCTACATAAAATCTAGGTAAGGGAATTTGGTTAGAGAATGGGGAAGGTGTTAAGCACCCCATTCTCTCCACCAAAGGTGTTACCTTTAGATTTGGCCATTTTTGAAAAAGATTAGCATAACAAGTAAAATGCATGGGATGCATGAAATGGGTGGGTGCACATAGTATGTATGTACCTCTTTGAAAGAGGATTTGATGTTGGTGTTTAAATAAGAAATATCTTATGGGAGAAGATATTCTATGGAGTCAATACACCTTTGCATGAGTTGAGATGTTGGTTTAGGATTTTAGAGAAGTTCCATGAATGGAGTTCTCTTAGATCTATGACCTTAATGCATGTATGCTTAGCTAGAAATTTAGTGTTTTAACCCCATCAAGAGAGTTACACATTTCTTCATCATAGCCAAACATGTGTGATGTGGGTGCATAGTGTACATTATGATGCATGATATGAGAATGGGTTAAAAAGGGCTTCAACCTCCATCCTTTCAACCAAATTGTCTCAAGCATTCCATGCCCAAAGTTGAGGTTCAATCTACTCGTGATGAAGGAGGGTTCTCCATTACATCCTAAAGGTTTCTAAAGATTTTTAAAAACAACTATTATCCCACCTTGTCCCCTTGGAAGTCTTGAATGAACTTGAGCTTAAGAGATGAACTTGAGAGTTAAAGAATATAGTTAAGGATTGAGAGAGTTGAAGGTTGAGAGATGAGAGATGAGTAGAGATTTTGGTAGAGTTTTAGGTTGAGAGAAGAGGGCTTGAGAGTATGAATTGTTCTTAGAAAATGAAGGTATTTATAGAGTTTTTGAAGAACTTTTGGGGATAAAGTGGTCCAACCCTAAAAATAAAGAGAATAGACATGAGATTTAGGTTACTTCTTTTTAGATTTTTCATTTGTATGGGGGTAAACATGACATTTGTGAAGAAATCCTAGAAGCATTCTTTGATCTTTGGTTTTTTGGTAAATAGAGGTGAGATAACAAAAGCACTTTTTGGAGGGTGAATAAGAGAGTGACATGTGTAAAGGTGGAGTGGTAGGTAAAAAGTAGACCTTGATTCATTTGTAAATAACACATAAAGCAAGGGTGGAAGTATATTTTTGAAATGGACCACTGGGAGAACAAAAGTACTTTTGGGAGGGTGAATAGGAGAATGACATGTGTAAAGGTGAAGTGGCAGGTGAAAAGTAGACATTGGTTCATTTGTAAATAACTCATAAAACAAGGGTGGAAATATAATTTTGAAATGGACCAATGGGATAACAAAAGTACTTTTGGGAGGGTGAGTAGGAGAATGACATGTGTAAAGGTGAAGTGGTAGGTGAAAAGTAGACCTTGGTTCATTTGTAAATAACGCATAAAGCAAGGGTGAAAGTATATTTTTGAAATGGACCAATGGGAGAACTCCATGTATGTACTTGAAGATTTCCACCTTTTGAGGGTATGATTGGAAATTCTCTCAACTTTATAGATTATTACTAAAGACCAAAGTATCTTTTTGATTTGACTAACATTTTTGGAAATGGCATTCTTTGATTTTCATAAGGAAGAGTTGACTCTCCAATTAGATAATGCATTGGGTATTGAGGGCCTATGAGAGATCAACATGTGTTATCTTTTGAGGGGGTGTGAAAGAATGGGCTTGGAATGGACTTGATATTGGGCTTAGGTGATGGACTTGGGTTATGGACTATGGACTTTAAGAGTGGGCTAAAAAAATGGATTTGAATTTGGATTAGAAGGTAGGCTTTGTCTTGGGCTTCGGTTGCATTTGGAAATGGACCTTGGTTATGGTATGGGTGATGGAGCGGTGAATGGTGAACGGTTGTGGATCCGGATTGGATCATAGAGGTGGCATGGAATTAGATTGGGTTAAGGACAAGGATTGGACCAATGGGAGAACTCCATGTATGTACTTGAAGATTTTCACCTTTTGAGGGTATGATTGGAAATTCTCTCAACTTTATAGATTATTACTAAAGACCAAAGTATCTTTTTTATTTGACTAACATTTTTGGAAAGGGCATTCTTGGATTTTCACAAGGAAGAGTTGACTCTCCAATTAGATAATGCATTAGGTATTGAGGGCCTATGAGAGATTAACATGTGTTATCTTTTGAGGGGGTGTGAAAGAATGGGCTTGGAATGGACTTGATATTGGGCTTAGGTGATGGACTTGGGTTATGGACTATGGATTTTAAGAGTGGGCTAAAAAAATGGATTTGAATTTGGATTAGAAGGTAGGCTTTGTCTTGGGCTTCGGTTGCATTTGGAAATGGACCTTGGTTATGGTATGGGTTATGGAGCGGTGAATGGTGAATGGTTGTGGATCCGGATTGGATCATAGAGGTGGCATGGAATTAAATTGGGTTAGGGACAAGGTTGAGCATGCAAAATTATGTGATATGATGCATATATGCATGTATGCATGAAAATGATGTCAAGTGGCAATGCGGGTCCGTCGAAAATCTTGAGTTCTAAATCGGAATCAATTCGAGGAAATTAGATTCTCCTAACGGTTTCGTGCAAATTGGGGTGTCTACAGGGAAGATATTTACTGAACTAAAAGTATCAACTAAGGCTTACATAACTAAAATATCGCCCATAGAAACTTGGATGTACAAGGGCCTATAATAGGAAAACTGTACTTCCAAGTTGTTACTAGAAAAACAAATCATTCCCTGCTTACTACTTACTTGACCTTCTTTCTTTTTAAACTAAACCAACTCATTCACCTTCACACATACCTAAGACAACAACACCTCTTCTCTTGGCTTGACTAGCTCTAACACTTTACTAGAAAATGAAGTATGTACCACATTACTATTAATTAGAGCTTTGGCCAATGCGATCTCTAGGGTCAATCGAGTTCCCAGAGAGAACTTTAGGATGTCAAAAATTGTCATCACAGTTGGTACTTTCTTCAAATGGAAAACAATGTCATATAGTGACTTTATAATTATGGAGCGATTCTCATCTTCAACTATTCTGCATCTCATTTGACCCAACTTAGGAAGAAATTGGGCAATTTTTTCATTTGTTTGTAACGTCCCTACTGTGCTTGTCCTCATTTTTTGTCAAACCTATGTGGAACTCTTACTCAAACTTAGCTTGAGGTCTTATTGGTTCTTTTCATTTTGCTCACTCTTCTATTTTTTGACTTCTTTACCATTTTTCTTCCTTTTGGTTTCGATAACTAGAGATTCTTCATCTCTCCCACATTCCTCACAATGGTTTTCTCCTATAATCGAGGAGGGGCCTCCATCCTATCACCTCTCTGACCAGCTCTCTATTCTACCAATGTTCTATAGGCTACCTTCTCATGTAACACACTTTGTAGTTGGAAACATTGCTTAGTTTCATGACCCGACATGTGACATAAGTCACACCACCGTGTCTCATATATTAGGTTATTCGGCTTGTCTTTCAAGTTTGATGGTGGTAAGGTGATCAAGTTGTGTTCCATCAAGGGACGATCGCTTCTGTGTGCTCAATATTGAAGTTCAATTTTTCTCTGCTTTTATAGATATATCTATGTTTTGGCCTACACCCTCTAGCTCAGCCTTGGCCCCTACCTCAGTAAGCTCCTTGGTATTCAAACTGTGTTTTCTTCGCAACCACATGCACACGGGCTTAATTTAGCCCATAACACTATTGGAGTCTATCCACAATCCCTTGCAAGTCAGTCATAGCCATGTTGATGATCAAATATTTTTGAAACTCATGTAGTACAACCCCAATAAATGCATTTATCAGATTTTTTTCAGACATATCGTTGATTAACTTGTAGATCCATGTCTGGAACATGTCAAAGAAATTTTTTCAACAACTAACCTATTTCTTGTCGACATTGCCAAAGGTCCTTAATTGTTACTATCTTGTGAGGAGAGAATAAACATGAATAGAATAGGTTGTGAAACTCATTCCAATTCCTTACACTTTCATTGGGGAGGTTTGAGAACCATGTGAAGGTGGGTCCACAAAGAAAGGTCAGAAACAACTTCAATACTAGGAAGGGGTCCATGTTGTGTTCTTTGCACAAAATGTCAAATTTGGAGCCATCATATTGTGGGAAGATGGAAACGACAATCTTTCTTAAGAAAGGGTGGAATAGAACCTCTTTTCTAAGCACCCTACGGTGATTATTTCCCTCATCTTTCTTAGTACTGGCCATATCTTTTATCATTGAGTAATTGACACTTTTAACATGAGCCATATTGTTTAGAATTGGTTCCCACTTTAACTGTGCATCAAGGGGACTCTCATAATTCTGTGTTACCTTATGGCGTTCATACTCTTTGTCAACTCTGTTAGGTGTGTTAGTTTATTCTTTCTCTCGATTTGCTCTATCATATGCTTTTTTGAGCTGAGCTATCTGAGATTTAAAATTTTATTCTCTTCCATCAACTGTTCTTGAGTTTGCCATGTAGACTTCCCCATTGGGGCCTTAGAAGTAGAGGTACTTTTCGTAATTGTGTTTGGTAAGCAATTCGCTCCTTTCTGATACATCCATAACAAGTGTCCCTAAAAGTTTTTAAATCGAAAGTTGGTTGAGGGGCAAGTAGTACCCAGCGTGGTTCTTGATGAGTGTCTGAAAACATTCAATTGTACGCACGTTTTCTAGATATTTATCTTGATTTTTGTCCCTATTTCTCCGTATTAAGGTAATA
Source organism: Akebia trifoliata (assembly GCF_017979445.1). Taxonomy (NCBI): domain Eukaryota; kingdom Viridiplantae; phylum Streptophyta; class Magnoliopsida; order Ranunculales; family Lardizabalaceae; genus Akebia; species Akebia trifoliata. Next base: position 18,608,139 of record NC_141388.1, read on the forward strand.
ATCATGGTAAGCCTCAAAACACCATGTTGCATGTTAATTATGCTTAATTGTACCTAAATAAATTCATTTATTAGATAAATCTAATTACGTGTGTTTCTTGTGCAGAAAATCAAAATTTTGGAATCAAAATCTCAAGGTAAAAGTATTTGGGCCTACTTTGAAATGCCCTAATCCTTAACTCATGTTCTCCTCTTTTATCTTTTTGTGTAAAGAAAAGTGGAGGCTACTTTTAGACTCTTTTACACACATTTTTCTCTATAAATAGAGCCTCGTTCTCTAGAGAAAGGGTCCCTCTTAGTTCTCTTATCCAAGACTCGTTTAATCTAAGGCTCTTAGCCTATTCTCCTATTTTTTGTATTTTTATCTTCTAGTTATTTGTTTTTTGGTTAAATAGTCTTATAAGAAGTAGAAGAAGAAGAAGAATTTGTAAGTTTCTCTATGAAATGAAGAAAAATTCTTTCATCTCTTATCTTCCCTCTCTTGCAATGACATTAGGCTAAGCTCTCCTCCATTGGAGAGTGGAAAAGCCTAGAGCAAGTTCTTGTGTTGTTTCTAATTTCATGCTCTTTTTTTATTTGAAATGCTCATGAGTTCTCTTTAAGATTTTTTGCACCTTTTATTCTTAATATTGATACTTTATACTTAGATTAGATCAAGATAAAATATGCTTAAAATAGATAATTGGTAGTAGGAAGTTCAAGGAATTCTACTTTGTTTTTATTCCCTCATTTGCTTTCATTTGCTAAACTTTTAGATCTAAGGAGCTAACACCAAGCCCTTACGGTTGAGTTATAAGAAGGATAGAGACTAGGAATTGCTTATCAACATGTTCTAGGTAGATTCACCTCCAATGTTGCTTTAATTTCATAAGTTTACTTGCTTTTAACTTCATTTACTTTAGTTCATTTTCTAACAACTTTAAATCTTCTTATAAGTTCAAAAATACAAAGAAAAACAATTTTAATTCCTTTTGTTTATTCAAATTTTATTCTCTTAGCTTAACTCTACTCCTCCTTTCTCTTGGATTTGATCCTCTACTTGCCCCACAAGTAAGGTAAATGTAAGATTAATATTAACTCTGGTGGGAAGAATAACAATAGTCCCATCCGTTCTTCCTCCATTGACACACATGTTAATTTGAGCAAACAATCATAAATCTTTGCAACCTCTTTGTGTTGTTTGAATAGTCTTAGAAAGTCGTTTACTTTTGAAAGTGAATTTTCCATAAAAATGTGTCTTTTGGTTTTGAAAAAAAATACAGTTAAAACTAAAATGGAAAATTATTTGTCTATTGTAGACACCAGAACCTAAATCAAAAAGTAAATAGGCATGTGAACAGAAAAGAAATAAGAAAACTGAGAAATGGAAAGCAAGTGAAAACATAACAAACAAATATAGGAAAAAAAGTATGGCAAGAAGAAAGAAGAAAATCTACACCAAAAATGACAAACTAACAGGCTATGAAAAAGTTTGGGTACAACTTTATCAACTTCCAGTGACAAAATTGAGTATGTAAAAGTGTACAATAGATGGTAGATAAATCATAAAACAAAAAAGAAGAAGAAAATGACAAAAAAATAATAAGCACCATAAAGGACAAACCTAAAAATTATGAAAAAGCTCGGATACAACCTTATCAACTTTCAGTGAAGTGAGTATATTAAAGTATACATAATATATGAAAGAAAAATTGGGTAGCATAATGCCTCACGATAAGGAAAAGGTACTGTCACATAATGAAAATCTAACCAAGGGTCTATAAGAAAAAAGAAAGACGTAAGAGAGGAAAATATTGCAAAAGTGATATTATTTTTTCAAAGAAAAATGTGTGGTAGTAGTCATCATCAAAATAGAAAATAATGAGAAAAACAGCAAAGAAACGGAACAAGAAAAAGGAGATAATTAAAAAAAAAAGAGGCCCATGAAAATTGTTGGTGGCATAAAGTGAATGAATATTCATTTGTAACAGAATTCTATTACAAACAACTATCTTGTGGGCCCCTAGTTGTTCTTTCGGGGTTACGGCCACCAATAGGAAAAATAAGAAAATAATAGAAATATAGTGATTATCTATTAAAGAACTAAAGAAACTAAAACTAATAAAACATGCAAACAATTTGTAAAATAGTGGAAATCAAGTGAAAATTTAATAAATAAAAGAAAAGCAGTAACACCATGAGAGGAAAATCACCCCCCCAAAGGATTCAATGAACTAACCATTTTGTTCTCCCTCACTTGATCCCTCTTTCATTCCATTCTTCGGAATTCTTTTTAAAATACAAAACAGTGATGAAGGTAGGACATGGAGGATGTTTGAGTTTCACAACTCTAAATTGTGGGGTATTGCACTCTTAACCATGCAATCAAAAAATAACTCCTATGCCACTATTTTTTGTGAATTTCTCAAGAGAATAAGAAAGGAAATAAAAGAACAAGAATAAAGGAATGAGAATTTCCTTGAGTTCTTCCCTTATTCTTACCATAAGGGTGATGGATCAAAATCCATCCTTTCAAGTGGCAGGGTGGTCTCACTCCCATGGAGTGTTGCATGAAAAAGAAGGGAAGAGAAGTAGAGCAAAGGTCTCATGCCTTGAGATGCATTATTTTACAGTGCAATTAAGGTGTACAAAATGAAAAAAATTAAAAGAACTTACATAAATATGACCACATAATCAAGTTAAAAAGATCTAATAATATTGATGTTTTGATGCAAAATAAACTCTAACTCCCTCTCTATGAAGGAAAAAAACCCCAGAAAAGGAGCAAGAAATTCTATTAAGGGAAAAAGTCCCTCATACCTCTCAGAGCCTCCCTATTTATAGAATCATGTGGAGCTTTTATGACAAAAATTACAAATAAATTATAACAAAACCCCCAAAACTACTGTTGCTGATGATAACGAATGCCCATTCATTATTTGCTAAGTGTGTTGGCATTGATACTTCTTTTCTTATTCTTCTTGGTAATCAGGCTTGTCCTTTCAATATTCTCTTGCTTGTTTTTTTTTTTGTTAGATTTATATTTATTACCGACACCAGATTGTGTGGGACTAAAGAACCATATAACAACTACTTTGTGTGATCGTGATGCAATACTAAGTTTATTACGAGAGAACCTTCAGTTTGTTAAAAGAAAAAATGAAGCAATTGGTTTTTTTTCGTTGTACTGAGCGAGAATTTCAAATTCATAATTGGGTCTATGTTCACTTCCAACCTTATTGACAATCCTTACTTGCCCTACGTTCCTCTCAAAAGCTTTCCCCTCATTTTTAAGGATCTTGTCGTATCTTGGCTCATACCCGCCAAGTAGCATATCTTTTGGAGCTTCCCTCAATCAGTAGAATACTTCTAGTCTTTCATGTATCCAGTATCAAAACAAAATTAGGGTCTCATATGCAACTAATAAATATGTTACCACCAATGAATAATTCAGCTCTCACTTCTAAACAACCCATAAAGACACTTGATAGTACCCTAATCAAACATTGCAATCAAATAGTTACCCAAGTTTTGGTAAAATGGGATGACTTTGCAGAAAAGGATGCAACTTGGGGAGGATTACATCTCATTTTGCAATCATTTTCTAAATTTTTTGGCTTAAGGACAAGATGTGTTTCACGAGGGATGGCATGTTGACACCCTTGCTAATACGACTTTGTAGTAGTTTCCTATTTCCATTGAGATTCCTAGTTTAGTTAGAAAAATATGTTTTATTATTATTAAGTTTCCTACCTTAGTTCCAACATTATTTTGAGCATGATCTAGATTAGTTATTTGTTACTATTAGGTTTCTTTTTTAGGTCTATATAATGTAATCATTGGAAAGAAATAGAACCGAATTGATTTTGATACAAAATTAGAGTTTGACACCCTCTAAGAGTCCATGGCAGGACAATGTTCTATCTCAGTATCCAACTATTTTGGTAAAAAAAAATACTAGAGAAATTGAATCTAAAAACCTTACCTCTAAGAATTTAATTTTCTTCAATCTAAAAGCACTAACTCCTATATTTTGTTTTTAATCAATCTTCAAAAACACAAAAATGAAACCTTAGCCTAATTTATTTGGAAAAAATTATGAGGGGAGAAAGGAAGATAGTGCAAAGGATGTGAAACGACGGTAATAGATGAAAACAACAACACAAAACAAAATAAGAAAGAATGAGGGGTTTTTGAGATTCACTACTAGAAAAAAAAACTTTAGACTTCACTTTTTAAATGATATTTATAAGAAAAAAGTGATGTCGATTCTTTAGATGAAAAAGTATGTGTAAATGGTGTTTTTTAGACACCAATTTTTCCAAAAACGATATTAACTATCAAATATAAATTGATGTCTAAAGGTCCATACTTGCTTTACGCGATCTCTCCACCTGTGAAAATTGCCAATAAGACTTAAAATTTGATGTTTATTTTTTATTTTTTCAAATACTCTCTTAATTACTTTGAATCTTTAGAAGAAGAAGAATACCAAGGTGGAGTTGTATTTTGAATTTTTATTTTTTTAGTTAACTTGCACTCCCTCGATCTCTATTGTACCTTCTCACTCTAATCTCTTTACTTTATTGCAATCATGTAGTGTAATCTTTATTTTTCCAATGGGAAGTATAGGTTGAGGTAAATCCCTTTTGTGGAAGGATCTTTTCCAACTATAAGTCCATTTTTTCCGTCAAATTTGTTTCAATGTTTTGCAATCATATAGTTTAATTTCCTTTAGAAATTATGAGTTGGGAGTTAATCCCCTTGTGGGAGAATCCTTACCAATTATAAGTCTATTGTTACTTTCTTTTTAATATCTTGCTTATTCCATCATCATCAACGTGTAGTATAAGCATCTCAAATATCAATGGTGGTTAGAGAGTAATTCCTCCATGTCAGGTAATCTCTCCCTCTAAGTCCGTAGTAAATTTCTTAAGGAACACTTGCATGCATCATGTAGTATAATCATTTGAAATGACAACGGTGGTTAGAGAGTAATCCTTCCATGTGAGGTAATCTCCCCTTCTAAATCTATAATAAGTTCCCTGGGAAACATTAGTATGCATCATACAAAGTGATAATTCCCAACATTCTTCCCACTAATGAAAGTCTTATTAGATTTTCTGTTAAAATTCAACACCAGTCCAAATTGGAAAAGCCCACATTTATTGTCCAAGTCCAATAGTTATTTATAGCCCAATTTCTAGAATCTTCCTAGAGAAAACTCTAGATGTCTTTAGATAAGAGAAAAATAGAAGATTCTAGAATTATAGATATTTTGGTAGAAAACTCTAGACTAATAGATATTTTTAGAAAGTTCTAGATGACAAAATTGTAACCACTAGATTAAGAATGTGTTGGCACAATCCTAACCATTAGTTAAGGAGGTGCCACTAGTATAAATAGGGGTAAGTCCTCTCATTTTGTAATCAAGTAGTAAGAAACAAGTTGTGAGAAATAAGTTGTGAGTAAGAGGTTTTGAGAGGTTGTAAAAAGTGTGAGTGTTTGTAAAAAGTGTGAGTGTTTGTAAAAAGTGTGTTTTTCTTAATAGAGTGTTATTTTCTTCTTCAACTTGTGAGTGATATCTTTATTGAGGGTATAGTACAAGTAAATCGTTTACTTGTTTATATCCAACATTTGAGTATTTAGAGTCGAGTACTCTAGATTTTTCCTCAACATTTTCACCAACAAAGAATAAACTCATTTTGAGGACACTTTCAATTCATCAAAATGCTTGAGTCATTAAAGAGTGAAATCTTTTTAAATTTATGCTCCAACTCCAAGCAAACAAAATTCCAGCAAGTGGAACATTTCATTTAAATTTCACTATGTACACACACACACACACATTAAGCTACCATGCATATAAAATCATGCATCCATGCATACTTTTATCATCATTAGTATTCTAACCCAAGAAATCTTCAAAAGCAAACTTAGTTTTCACTTTTGGCCAACATCGCGGTAACCACCAACTTAGTGTGTAAGATGAGGTGCCTAACGCCTTCCTCATTGAGCAACCATACCTCCTTACCCGAACTTCTAGGTTAAGATCAGATTTGAGTCACTAAATTCTTGAAATTTTGATTTTCAAAAGTGTTTTTATGGTCTCCAATCACACCTTAAACTCTTTGATTGGTGGTAACTCCCAAACTGAAGTAGAAGAGGTTTAGATCACTGAACTCTCACTTTATACATATATTCTACAGTAGTAAGGGTAGAGAAATTCATAATTATGTCTCTGAATTGGGTAGTCTAATGTTTTTGTTTGGTACTCAGGACTACACTCATCCATGCGTACTCAAAATATGGGTGCTCATGTGATGCTAGATTACGATCTGATATGCATTTTTCATTCTGTGGAATGCTTTCATGTCCGACATAGCAAAGAGTTTTAAAATTATTATGCAACATAGGTTGATAATTTAGAATCGGTACTTTTTATTCATGCCAGTGTGTCAAATGCAACATCAGATTTGAATGTTTGCAGTTAGGAGGGAAGTCCAAGAAGTCGGTGAGAAGTTTGGATGTATGTTGTGGGTTATAAATGTCAATAACAAGATTGCCCAATGTACATTATAAAGGCGGTTCATTGAAGATACAGAGGGAGATTTTGAGGGGATGGAAGGAGGGATGTGGTGTCTTGAACTTCCGAAGTGTCTGCTTAATTAGTTCAAGCAGGTTTAGTGCTTAATCAGTTCCCCTTTGCCAGTGTGCACTTATTTGGTATGGTGGCCTTTCTTTGATCGATTATGGTCCACTAGTCCATGTTCTTTTCTGTCAGGTTGGATTGGACAGTTAATAGTGCACCGATTGACATGTACACCAATTGTTGTAAAATGATTCAGGCAGGGAAGGTTTTGAAAGGATTATAATCCTTAAGGTTTCCCAACATTGTTCAATTGATAGAGCTCGTCAATTCTTTTAGGAGGATGGAAGAATCGGTTATTTAGGAAAATGCAGTTACCCTTATATGTGTTCGGGTTGCTTGTAGTCATTGAACTATGGCAGAGGAGGGCCTTCATCATTTTCAAGAGAAGATGAAAACCATGTTCGTTGCTGTCTTAGGCCATGTGGGCCACCTTGATGATGTAATGGAGTTGAACTCTTGGTACATAGAGGCTATGGTCTATGGAAACGATGAGTTTAGGTAGAGTTCCTAAGAGGAGAACGATATAGGAAAATTTTGTACAGTTCGGGGAAGATGAAAACCATGGGTTACGTACTAGACTTGAAATTTACAGAAAAATGTAGGATGAGTGATGGGAGTGGCTGTGGCAGGTTGAAATGGGCAAGTAAGCATATAGTATTAGATGATATTGGGCAATCCAAGCCAGGCCAGGCCAATGGTTGTATGGATTATTCTTTTGCCAATGAAATCAGCTCAGGACACAGCCCATATGTGGAACTTCTTATCTTATTCTCAGTCATAATAGAGCTGGGCCTATAGTCTTAGTGAGCCAATTTATGTCATTTAGACCCATTAAGCTTGTTTGGCCCATCTGTCATTTAGACCCATTAGCTGGGCCTAGCAACTCTTTTTCTTTGACAAAAACAAATTTATGTGGAAACTATTTTTCTTTTTTCAAAGTTATATGCCTTGGAAAAAACTAAAATGAAGTAAATGGAACTAAGAGATTGCATGTGGAAGCGGGCATTATTCTGCACCAGTCAAGACACCACTATCATCCGTCATCCTCATCAATCTTCTTCTAATGTCATGGTAAAATAGTCGGATAGTTAACTTCTTCAGTTTTAATCACTATAGTAATAGGGTATGCTTCTCTAAATGGGTTAACTTCTTTATGAAACATATGAATTCAATTGCAAATAAAGCGAAATATCAAAAGCACCATATGTTTTCTCGAATTATTTACAAGTAGATTTATTATTGGGCTTTATTTTTTGAGTTCCAAGCTAGCCTGACTAACAGTCAAGCAAGACTGTTTTCCTTATTTCTTTACTCAGATTCATGAGTCGTTAGCTGCATTAGACTCATGTCGACGCAAGCTCTATAGAAATGCCCACAATAGTTTGTGATATCTAATGCCAATGACCTTGGGATAACTACTTAGGACCTTACCATGCTTTGTAGCATATATTACACGAATGGGCTTTTTTTCTCTAAGAATTTGAAGCAGGCTCACAATTTGAGCTTCAATTCAACAAATTTTTTTTTTTTTTTTTATTTGAATATTTTACCTTTCACCTTGATAGGCCGGTTTCGAGGTTGGAAGGCCTCACAAAAAAGAGAAATTAATATAAAAATTATCAAATAATAGAACACTCAACTTCTTTAAAAGCCAAATAGGTGGTGGAAGGACTTCACCTCACAACGGAATCCACATGAAACCCCAGCTTGATAAAAATGTTTGCAGTCATATTAGCCTCTCTTCAACAGTAGTGTAAAGATGATAAAACTTCAAATTGGAGGACACCGCCCCTGATATCTCTCTAATTATGAGAATACTAAATAATAACGCCGATTAGTCCTCTAGGATTCATGCATGGCTAGATTCAATTTTTAACACAAATGCCAAGACATGCACATTAAATGTTTACTTTATAAATGTGTGTTGTATGATATGCCATATCTTGAAATAAATTAATCTTGTGCATTTCTATGTGGTAATCATCTTAGCATAATCGAGAGATCTTTTAACTTCATGGGGTGAATTCAAAATAGAAATTTTAATTTACCTACTTACCCCCCTTCTAGGTTTAGACACTGTACAAAGCCCGTAATTTCAGGGTCTTCAATTGCCCATATTGTGTGTTGCTCTAATTGACTGCATACTTGAAGCACTGGTGGTGAGATGAGGCAATACCTCCATGCTTATGTTTCCAATATTGTCCTAGTAACGCATGGTAAGAAGTAGTGGTGTCTATGTTTGATCTACGACCCCTTGGTTCTGATCATACTAGTCAGGATCCCAAAACTTCCATCATGGATAATGGGAGGATATTTATTGAACTACAAGTATCAACGAGGGCTTGCTTAACTAACACATCGCCCATAAAAACTTAGATGTACAAGGGCCTATTATAGGATAAAAGTACTTCCAAGTCATTATTAGAAAAACAAATCATTCCCCGCGTACTACTTACTTGACCTTTCTTTCTCAACTAAATCAACTCATTCACCTTCTCACATACCCAAGACAACAACACCTCTTCTTTTGGCTTGACTAGCTCTAATACTTTACTAGTAAACGAAATATATACCATATTGCTATTAATTAGAGCTTTAACCAATGCGATCTCTAGGGCAAATCGAGTACCCAAAGAGAACTTTAGGATGTCAAAGATAGTCACCAGAGTTGGTACTTTCTTCAGGACCACAATGTCATATAGTGACTTTATAATTATCTAGTGACTCTCATCTTCAACTATTCTGCGTCTCATTTGACCCAACTTTGCAAGAAATTGGGCAATATCTTCATTTGTTTGTTACATCCCTACTGTGCTTGTCCTCATTTTTTATCGTGCCTATGTGGAACTCTCACTTAAACTTAGCTCGAGACCCTGTTGGTTCTTTTCATTTTGCTCACCCGTCTGTTTCTCGACTTATTTGCCATTTTTCTTCCTTTTGGTTTCAACATCCAGAGATTACTCATCTCTCCCACATTCCTCACACTCGTCTTCTCCAATAACTAAGGATGGGCCTCCACCCATCACCTCTCTGACCAGTTCTCTATTCTATCAATTTCCTATTGGCCACCTTCTCATGTAAAACACTTTGTAGTTGGAAACATTGCTTAGTTTCATGACCCGACATGCGACATAAGTCACACCATCGTGTCTCATATATTAGGTTATTCAGCATATCTTTCAAGTTCGATGGTGGTAAGGTGATCCAGTTGTGTTCCATCAAGTGATGGGCGATGGCTTTTGAGTGCTCAATATTAAAGTTCAATTTTTCTCTACTTTTATAGATAAATTTTTTCTCTAGCCTACACCTTCTACCTCGGCCTTGGCCTCAACCTTGGTAACCTCCTTGGTATTCAAACTGTGTTTTCTTCTCAACCAAATGCACATGGGCTTAATTTGGACATAACACTGTTGGAGTTTATCCACAACCCCTTGCAAGTACACCATAGCCATGTTGATAATCAAATATTTTCGAAACTCATGTAGTACTTCCCCAATAAAAGCATCTACTAGATTCTTTTCAGACACGTCATCGATTAACTTGTAGATACATGTCTGGAACATGTCAAAGAAATCTGTCAACAACTAACCTGTTTCTTGCCAACATTGCCGAAGGTACTTAATTGTTACTATCTTGCGAGAAGAGAATAAACATGTACAGAATAGGTTGCGAAACTCATTCCAATTCCCTACACTTTCATTGGGGAGGTTTGAAAACCATGTGAAGGTGGGTCCGCAAAGAAAGGTGGGAAACAACTTCAATACTAGGAGGAGGTCCATGTCGTGTTCTTTGCACAAAATGTCAAATTTGGAGCCATCATATTGTGGGAAGATAGAAACGAGAATCTTTCTTGGGAAAGGGTGGAATAGAACCTCTTTTCTATGCACCCTACGGTGATTATTTCCCTCGTCCTTCTCAACACTGGCCATATCTTTCATCATTGAGTACATGGCACTTTTAACATCAGCCATATTGTTTAGAGTTGGTTCCCACTTTAACTATGCATCAAGGGGTCTCTCGTAATTCCTTGTTACCTTTTGGTGCTCATACTCTTTGTCAGCTCTGTCAGTATATTAGTTTCCTTTTTCTCTCTACTTGTTCTATCATATGCTATTTTGAGCTGAGCTATCTAAGATTTAAATTTTTATTATCTTCCATCAACTATTTTTCTAAATTTCACTGCGTAGACTCCTCCATTGGGGCCTTAGATGTAGAGACACTTTCTCTTAATTATGATTCGTGAGCAATTTGTTCCTTTCTAATACATCCATAACAAATGTCCCTAAAGGTTTTTAAATCAAAAGTTGGTTGAGGGACGGGTAGTGCCCAGCGTGCTTCTTCCTCTATCGACACACTAGTTAATTTGTGCAAACAATCATAAATCTTTGCAACAACTTTGTGTTAATTGAATTATCTTAGAAAGTCGTTTACTTTTGAAAGTGAATTTTCCATAAAAATGTGTTTTGAAAAAAATACAGTTAAAATCAAAAAGGAAAAAGTATTTGTCTATTTCAGACACCAAAACCAAAAGCATAGAGTAGATAGGCATGAGAGCACAAAACAAAGAAGAAAATTCAGAAATGGAAAGCAAGTGGAAGCATAACAAACAAATATAGGGAAAACAAAGTATGGCAAGAAGAAAGAAGAAAATCTACACCAAAAAGGACAAACCAACATGCTATGAAAATGTTCGAGTATAACCTTATCAACTTCTAGTGACAAAACTGAGTGTGTAAAAGTGTACAATAGATGATAGATAAATTAGAAAATAAAAAAGCAGAAGAAAATGACAAAAAAATAATAAGCACCAGAAAAGACCAACCTAGAAGTTATGAAAAAGCTCGAGTACAACCTTATCAACTTTCAGTGAAGTGAGTATGTTAAAGTATACATAATATATAAGAGAAAAATTGGGTAGCATAATGCCTCATGATAAGGAAAAGGTAATATCACATAATGAAAATCTAACCAAGGGTCCACAAGAAAAAAATAAGACATAACAAAGGAAAAATATTATAAAAGTGATATTATTTTTTCAAAGAAAAATGTGGAGTAGTACTCATCATCAAAATAGAAAATAATGAGAAAAACAGGAAAGAAACAGAACAAGAAAAAAAAGATAATAAAAAAATAGAGGAGCCCATGAAAATTGTTGGTGGCATAAAGTAATGAATATTCATTTGTAACAGAATTCTGTTACAAACAACTATCTTCTGGGTCCCTAGCTGTTCTTTTGTGGTTAGAGCCACCAATAGAAAAAGTAAGAAAATAATAGAAATATAGTGATTATCTATTAAAGAACTAAAGAAACTAAAACTAATAAAACAAGCAAACAATTTGTAAAATAGTGGAAATCAATTGAAAAATAAATAAATAAAACAAAAACAATAACACCATGAGAGGAAAACCACCACCAAAGGAGTCAATGAAAACACCATTTTGTTTTCCCTCACTTGATCTCTCTTTCATTCTATCCTTCACAATTGTTTTTAAAATACAAAATAGTGGTGAAGGTGGGACATGGAGGAGGTGTGTGTTTCACAACTCTCAATTGTGGCATATTGCACTTTTAACCAACCAGTCAAAAAATAACTCTTATGCCACTATACTTAGTGAACTTCTTAAGAGAACAGGAAAGGAAATAAAAGAACAAGAATAAAAGAATGAGAATTTCCTTGAGTTCTTCCCTTGTTCTTACCATAAGGGTGATGGATCAAAATCCATCATTTCAAGTGGTAGGGTGGTCTTACTCCCATGGAGTTTTGCATGAAAAAGAAGGGAAGAGAAGTAGAGCAAAGGTCTCATGGCTTGAAATCCATTATTTTACATAGCAACTAAGGGATACAATATGAAATAAATTAAAAGAACTTACATAAATATGACCTAATAATCAAGTCAAAAATATCTAATAATATTGATGTTTTGATGCAAAATAAACTCTAACTCCTTCTTTGTAGAGGAGGAAAACCCTAGAAAAGGAGCAAGAAATTCTAATAAGGGAAAAACGTCCCTCAAACCTCTCATAGCCTCCCTATTTATAGAATCATGTGGAGCTTCTATTATAGATATTACAAAAACATTATACCAAAACCCCCAAAATTACTGTTGTGATGATAACGAATACCCATTGGCTATCTACCAAGTGTTGCTTGTTGGCATTGGTGTTTATTATCTTATTCTTCTAGGTGATCAGGTTGTCTTTTCAATATTCTCTTACTTGTTTTCCTTTTTTTGGCTAGATTTGTGTCTATTTCAGATACTAGATTGTGTGGGACCAAAGAACCATACAACAACTACTTTGCGTGATCGTGATGCAATACTAAGTTTATTACAGGAGAACCTTCAGTTTGTTCAAACAAGGATGAAGCAACTGGCTTATTTTCATTTTACTGAACGAGAATTTCAAATTGGTTATTGGGTTTACGTTCACCTCCAACCTTATTGACAATCATTACTAGCCCTACGTTCCTCCTAAAAGCTCTCCCCTCATTTTTATGGACCTTATCGTATCTTGGTTCATATCCTCCAAGTAGCATATCATTTGGAGCTTACCTCAATCAGTAAAATACATCTAGTCTTTCATGTATCCAGTATTAAAACGAAATTAGGGTCTCATATGAAACTAATAACTATGTTATCACCAATGACTAATTTAACTCACACTTCTTAACAACCCATAAAGACACTTGATCGTACCCTAATCAAACGTTGCAATCAAATAGTTATCCGAGTTTTGGTAAAATGGGACGGCTTTGCAGAAAAGGATGCACCTTGGTGAGGATTACATCTCATTTTGCATTCATTTTCCAAATTTTTTGGCTTGAGGACAAATTGTGTTTCATGTGGGGCGGTATGTTAACACCCTTGCTGATATGACTTTGTAGTAGTCTCCTATTTCTATTGAGATTCCTAGTTTAGTTAGAACAATATGTTCTATTTTGATTAAGTTTCCTAGCCTAATAATTAGAACATTATTTTGAGCATGATCTAGATTAGTTATTTGTTACTAATAGTTTCTTTTTAGCTCTATATAATGTAATCGTTGAAAAGAAATAGAATTGAATTGATTTTTATATAAAATTGGAGCTTGACACCCTTTAAGAGTCCATGGTAGGACAATGTTCTATCTCAGTATCCAACTATTTTGGTAAAGAAAAAAAATACTAGAGAAATTGAATTTAAGAACCTTACTGCTAAGAATTTATTTTTCTTCAATCTAAAAACGCTAAAATTCTGAGGGAAGAAAGTAATATAATGCAAAGGAGGTGAAACGATGTTAATAGACGAAAACAACAACACAAAACAAAATAAGAAAGAATGGGGGGTTTTTGAAATTCACTACTAGAAAGAAAAAAACTTTAGAATTCACTTTTTAAATGATGCCTATAAGAAAAAAGTGATGTCGATTCTTCGAATGAAAAAGTACCTGTGAATGACGTTTTTTTATACACCAATTTTTTCAAAAATGATATTAACGATCAAATATAAATTGATGTCTAAAGTTCCATATTTTTTTACGCGATCTCTCCACTTGGGAAAATTACAAATTAGACTTAAAATTTGATGTTTATTTTAAACAAAATGATGTCTAAAGTTTTTTTTTTCTAGTAGCGATTATTAAAGTTCTCTATATGGACGAGCAGATGACAACCATCGCTATAGGGGTTAATAATTGCCTCAAATTTTTGTGTTATTCCTTTTAGCAACAAGCCTAAATATAGGTCGTCATTATGTTTTGTTTTAGCGATGAACATGTTATTTGATAGTTAGTATTGACATTTTCAGCAATGGTCAGAATGTGATCATTGCTATACTTGGTCGCTAATAGAAAAAAAAAATTCCATTTAATTTTTAACTCACATTATTCAATATCATTTTACGGTGGTTATTGGAAAGTAATAACTATAGGACCATGTAGTGATATGAAATACCTAGCTATTGTTAAAGGTCATTGCTATACGCTATTTTTCTTATAGTGATAGTACATCTTATTATAATACATCTTACCTAATATTCTTAATAAGAATGCCATGATATCAGGATCAGTGTAATCAAATAGTCTTCAAAAGATGGAAGGCTTCAATCAATTAGAAAATTGTGTAATGGTAGTTCTAGACACCCCAATTGCTTGGACTTAAGCCCGAGGGCTCTCAAAAATCCAACAAAGTGAGATCGAATTCAAAAACTTTAATTTGATCAAGTGCAGCCCAACTCTTCAAGCCCTTTTAGACCCAAGATTAAGCTAGGCCATGGGTTTACCCACGACCCAAGCCATCTTTTCTCTAGGCTATGGGTCACCCAATACCTAAGCAAAATTTGCACTACGCTTTGGGTAATCCAACGAACCTTATCTCACTACAGTAAAATAGGGATATAGCGACGGTCTCGACCGTCGCTATAGGTACACAATACCGTCGCAATAACATCTAGCGACAGCCAAGGAGGCCGTCGATAGTCGTCGCTAATAATCCCATCGCTAAATGTTATATCGACGGCCAACAAAGTTAGGTACAAGACTTACAGCGACAGCCGCTATTGGCCGTCGCTATAGTGTAGTCTTTTTAAAAAAAATATATTTAATCTTCAGCTACGGTTTTGGCCGTCGCTATAGTGTAGTCTTTTTTAAAAAAATATATTTAATCTTCAGCTACGGTTTTGGCTGTCGCTATTAAAGCTTTTGAAAATAAAATAAAAATTTTACACCAGCCCCCTCATTTATTGCTGAATATTGGAGATAGACCTATATTTTGAAATTGATGACCTACGCCAACTATCAATATGAAAAGACCTAAATGCCCCCTCTCTATTAGATCTCATTGTGCTACTATTACACAGACTGATACAAATTCTCATAGCATCCAACTCACACACACATAATAAAATGGTCACTGGAATCCAACTCACGCATAGGCAAGGACGCACACACACACACACACACATACACTCCAAGTGCGCACACACACACACGTGTGCAAAGATACACACACACACATATAAAGGTTGAAGAAAGGAGAAGCCGTCATCCACATCTACATCACCCTAGAAAGCTTAAAACAAGCACCCATCAGCATAAAACTCCAGAGGATACAGTATAAAATGCTCTAAGAAACGTAAGAAGAATGTAAAATATCATTTATCAATGAATTAAGCACACTCACATTACTCAAGTTCGCTTCCATCTCAAGATATTGAAGTCCCTTTTGTACAAATGTAATAAGAGCACCAAGGGGGACTAAGTTACCATCAATTGGACATTTAGTGATCCCTGCCTCATATCCGAAAGCAAATGCTGAATGCGTGAAACCTGAGAAAGAGCATATTAGGAATCCACCTAAACAATTTGTGACACATGGAATAAAAGAAGAATCATACTAATAATCTGAAGAAAAAAAAAGGATCTAGAACAATGCAAGAGTTTTCAGATCATCCAATCTTCCCTGTTCTTAAATCATATAAGAAAAACAAATCTGAATTCAAGGATAATATGCCAAGCTAATGTCAAATGAAAGAAGGACAAGAACCAAACAAGGACTGGCCAAGAGTGCCTAATAAGCAGGTAATCAAAATCAGTTAGGAAATGCAATATGCAACTAAGACTATAAGTTAAATGGGACAGTTTTAATGAGTAGCGCTTCATGTGGTCACTTTAATCAAAGCAGAAAAATAATAAAATAAATGGAAAAAATACACATTATTTAAAGATTAAAAAAATTCTAGACCACTAACTGCAGCATATTCTTGAAGATAGTGATATAACAAATAATCTGAACTGTTAAAGCTCATGTCATTCGAAACCAAAACATGGCTGCAAATACACGTTATGGGATATGGAAGTGAATTACCGATGCTCTATAAAACATGATGATTTCATTTGATAGGGCACTTGTCATCCTAATATTTTTTGACAGTGTTTTCACTAGTAACGTCTAGTTCAATCTGGGTATTCAATCATGGGACGTGTAGTCACTACCCATATGAAATGCCTAATATGTGCATGTGAACCCAATCAATAGTAAAAAGAATTCAATAACAAGTAACCAATCAGTACATAATGACGAACCAAAATTCTTAACAGATGGGTCAAAATTAAATAACAAGTAATAGTAAAATAAAACATTCAATAAGAAATGAAAAATGGTTCATCTTCATACTTAAAAAGTGAATGTGAACCTAAGTATGTTGTATTTAGACTTGCAAACTTGGCAATATGATTGAAGTAAATCAAAAGCATCACTATCTTGGTAATTGAATAACACAAGAGATGGGCAGTACGTACCTTAACAGGTTTTGTCTGTGAGGGCCCAAAACAGAACATCAAGATTACTTAAATTAATAGGAGATAGAGATTTGTTTCTTTCCCAACACTAATATTTGAACTATAGTAGATGCTCCACAAGGAAAACTGTATGAGAAGCTCAACACGTTGTAACAAGAAGGTCCAAATAAATCATCCCCAAAGGGTCTCTACATTTTTCCCCACAATTGACATAGGTTGCATGCCTCTCGTTAGCCTTCCAGAATATAGGTTTAAGAATTATTGACCTCTTCAAGTCTCTCTCCCTTTTTTTGCTAGGCAACCTCTTCAAGTCTTTCAATAACAAAAGACTTAGCTTTGGACATAATGGAATGGAAAAACAAAATTATTTTTAGTGGGTCTGATATTTGTGTGGTTTAGTGGCTTGGTTTTGTTGTAGGTTTTGTTTTGTTTCCTTTGTTGGTCTTCTTGATCTCCATTTTCATTGCAATTTTACTTATCAAACAATAACAATGGTGTTGCTTAATAATTAGAGAAAATGTAACATTAGTGATCCCTTGTGATTTCTGAATATAACATAAAGGTCCAAAGATAAGCAACTTTCTGAATAACCTGACCTGAATGTGATTTTGCCCTTCGAGATATTCTACTATCAAGTAAACAACAAATTTGAAGCGAAAGAAAAGATACATAAGAGCAATCTTAGAGATACCTCTCGAACAGATGTCTGAGTAATTTCCTGAAGTAAATACCACAGGTCGGAGTCCTGCAAAGACTCCCCAAGAATCTGATATTAATACCAAATCACTTTATAAACTAAAACTACCAAATCAAATCGAATTATTTTTATCAAATTTATACCAAGAAAGAACCAAATCATCAAAATCAATAACTCAAAGAAACATATGGTACTCCTCTGCTACCGATATTATGTCTTATAAACCCCCACATCTTTCCTTCTTTCACTTACGATTTCCTTAATCAAATAAAATAAAAACATAAAAAATAACAACATAAAATCCGAAACCAAAGAAATAAAATAAAAACATAAAAAATAACAAAGGATATTTATATCAATTGCCAACCAGAGATAAAATGAGAACGACCAAACAATCTTTTAACCATAGTAGATGACAAAGCCCCCAATCTCACAATGTTTGGATGCTTAACCCTTCCAATTGCTTGTAGCAAATTCCTTCTCCCAATTGGAACTCCATTACCCATTAGACAATTTTAACAAAAATAATAACAGCAAAAGAAAAAAAAAATCTTAAAATAGATAATTTAGAACAAGTGATTTTTCTTTTCCATGTAATGCACCCACAAAATCAGAGAAACAACTTAGTAAAATTAAAAACAAAAACTAAAAGAAATACATCCTTGAGTAAATAAGAATTTGCTGAGTTGAATTGTAGTAATGCATTATATTTATCAGTCTATTCACAAGGAATTTTGGTGTCTACTTTTCAAGAATTTTATTTATGGATGGGAGTCTACATATCATTACTTAATAAAACTAAAATTAAAAACTGAAGCCAAACAAAAGAATGGCATCAAGGGCATGGTTTGTCAAGAAATGCTTGCAATATTCATGTTCATCCCATTTTGAAGAAAAAAAAATGAGATGATAGGATAAATATTAAAAATTGGTGAACATTTTATAATGAAATTCTCACTTGTTGCTAAAACATGAAGAAACAAAAATCTTGAACAAGATAGATATCTATAATATAAAAGTGGAATAATAAAAGAAGATTAACATACCCCCAATAAAGAAACATATGGGAAGTAACCTATGTCAAGTGGGGGGAAATTTAGAACGCTATATACACTACAATTAGAGGAAATATGATGAAGAATGCATGAACTTATCACCAAGAGTGAAGACCCATTCAGGTTTCTAAATAAGTATTTGATAAATAACATACAAGTTCACTCACCAACTCCGAGGTAAGTGTTGACACTTGCATATCAAGTTGTTCCAGTGAAATTTTTGTTTTCCCTGTAAGGAAAGACCATATGAGCCCTTCACATCTAGTACTCAAAAAAAGCTGTAACTACTTGTGGCATGTTTGTTGGACAACAACCGTTCACAACACAAAGAAAATGATATGTCATCCTATTCCTTGAACAACTCAATTTAATAAAGATTGAGTAAACCACATATCAATATCACATAAAACTCATATAAAAATTGGAGGATTTAAACATGTCTACCTCTACATGCTCTGAAATTAAGGCTCGAAGAATAAATGGTGGCATTGTTGATGATCCATCTATCTTGGCAAGCTGGAGATCAAAACATAAATAGGAGTGAGGATACCATCAAGTATATTTAACTTGAAAAGGAAAGAGAATGATTAATTAAGAAACCTAGAAGAAAAACACAGTAAACAAATGTGGAAAAGAAAAGATTTCATTAAAAGAAAAGAAAAAAGTATTTCAATAATTACCTGCTCCAAAAATTCTAAAAGATCTTTATCATAAAAATTGACACCTAAAATACAAGGTACCTGCATGATCAATGAAAGATTTATAAACTACAAATTTGTTGCAGAAAAAAATAGGAAGCACCCTGCAGTATTGATAAAAGATCAAGCGAAGCTTTAACTACTTTTGAACGAATAGCCATCCAACTTTGACTCCAAACAACATGGTTGAACAAAGATAGCTAGGTTAAAAATCCCCTCGTAACTCAAGGGGTTAGGAAAAACCCTCATGTGAAGGAGATCTCAGGATCAAGTAAAAAAAAGACTATAAGTATTGTGGCATGTTTGTTGGACAACAGCCTTCACAACACATTGAGCAACCAATATCTCATCCCATTCCTTGAACTCAATTTACCGATTTGGCAAGGATATAGTATGCCTTACCCCATTGGCTAAGTAATAAGAATATTCATATTTATCCTGATTCTTGAACCATATCATCATAGAAACTACTAAATCATCTCTTGTTATTGATTTCTTATAATAAAGAAGCCCACTTCTAAAAGACAAACTAAAATAGATACTATTTTAAACAAATTGGGCAATGCTAAAATCATATTGCAGTTGAGTTTTCACAGAAAATTTTCTACTAATAAAAAAATATGAGATCAAAATGGATACCATTCTTGGGGTAATGTTGTGATGTCCGAGGTGTTATTTAGACATACCCTTCCACTTTAAGGTGAATGAACCACCAAGGGATGAATTGGTTTCTTTCTCAATTTCAGGACTGCCAGCATTTTGAACCTTATATCACTTACTAGTTACAAATGTTAGCAATGAAGAATCCAACTAGAGATATAACCAACGGAAGCACACAAGTTATTCCTACTTATATTAGAAAGGCAAAACAAGAGTTACTTCAATTTAGGACAATGATAACAAATAAGTCTTTCTTAAAACATCCAAGTCATTCAACAGTTTAAATGGTAAAAGTTGTCATGGAAACTCCTAAAGTTAGTAAATATATACTATAGAAGAACATAAAAATGTCATACAAGGACAATATATTAACATTAATCCCAATAATATCCATGACATCGAACAAGAAAAGACTTATGATTCTGACTGAACTCACCTAAACATCGTAGAACTTGAAGCATAATCGAGAGCTATCCAAGGAAAGCTTGGTTTCAAAAATTTCTGTAATGGTTGAATTGAGCTTTCCATTGACACTCAGACCAAGCCCTCCAATGGATATCAATTCTCCATAAGCAGCTGACTTCAATTCCATCCAACATTACCCAAGTATATGAATTAGTTATAAATCAATATGTTCATAGAAATACACAATCCAACAACATTTGATCATTATAACCCAAATAGGGAAAGGATGTAAGCCATACATAAAAAAAAGCTATTGTTCCACACTAAAATGTTGGGATTAAAAAAATTTGTAAAATAAAAGGGATTAAAAAGAGAAAACATCATAAAACAAGCTACCACTGCGAACCTAGAGAGCTAAGAAAACCAAAGGATTTTTATAAACTAGAACGTTAACTCACTTAATTTGTTTGAAAAAAATAATTTGATTAACAGATGTTTTTAACTCTACAAAGATGCTAATTTACATACAACTAATCTATCAACAGATTTGTCTTGGTCATTACATTTATATTGTGTCTCTTATAAAAGCATGAGGAAACATGGTCTTAAACCCAAGTTGATCCAAAACGAACAATCGGATTAATTAACCGTTTTTTTTTTTAATCTAATCAAGGTTAGCGTTCTAAAAGTTTCTTCAGAATTAAAGGGAATAATGAAACTTTGTTGCAATCAATCCAGGGTTTTCGATTGTTACTACTTGCAACTATCAAATAGAGAAATAAATGATTCTAGGATTCCAAAAATTAAGTTCAAGCATCCCTAATTCTCAAACAGTTTAAGAAAATTGGAAGCAAAAGTAAACCTCAATCATGAATCATGATGATATACAGATATATATGAATTTGGAAAGGAAGAATAAATACCTTGAACTTGGCTTGCTTAAGTATCGGAACATCTCCAATTGCCCTCAGATGGACAACCATTGCAAGAAAAACCAGAAACAGATTGATACCTCCATTAACGAACTTAAAAAAACATGAAAACCTAAACCTAATCTTGAGATCAAACAGAGATGAGATTTGGAGGGGTTTGTCAATGGAGGAGAGACAAATTTGATTGTGAGAGAGAGATGGAGAGGACGATCGATCAATCGATCGAGAGAGACTGTGAGAGAGAGATGGAGAGAGAGAGAGAGAGAAAGAGCGAGGTGGTTTGAGAGTACAGTGAGAGATAGTGAAAGATAAATGAGATCGAGAGAAAAATAGATGAGATCAACAGAAAGACCGTGAAAGTGAGACTGGAAACGTGGTCCACAGGCCGTGGTTTTTGAGTTTTAAAATTCGTCGGGCCAGGCCCAACAAAAATTTTTGATTAAAATTCGGAATTTTCACGTAGTGATTAATTGTAGAAACATGCACAAGTATTACCACTCTTCTATGTAGAGTACACATCACATTGTAACGGTATAATTTCAGGATAAAGAAAAAAAGAATGATGTTGTCCATAAGAAACTAGGACAGAAGTATTCAGATTTATGTCCAACCATCTTTTATGAATTTGGCTAACAAATAGTTGTAGGTTGGATTTAAGTTCTTATAACCACCATGAATACAATGATTTTAAGTACAAATAATATGACTCATCTGAATCTAGTCGAACTTGCATGAACTAGAGTTGTTTAAGAATATTTGGATTATTATCAAAAATCAGAATCAATTATCAAGAAGTACACGTTTTAATTCCACAAGAAAAACATTTCTAGGGAAGTGAAGTATGCATATCCTTGTGCAATTAAGCAAAAATAAAAATAAAAACTCAATATTTAAGAAACCTATGCATGAGAGAAAAGAAGACTGTAAAATGTGTCTAAGGAGTTGCGTTTTACTGCATTTTGATCATTCATGTATAACTCCTCCATACCAGCAGCAACATCTTCCAGCTTCTATTTCCTTTCTAATGCCCAACCAGTAGCTCTACAACTACCAAATCAAGATTAAGCTAAGGTGAATTCTATAAATAAGAAATAAATTATTATTTTCTAACTTATTCATTGGAGTTTTTTTTTTGGTAAACATCAAATTAATATTCAATGACGATATCAGAGTCAACGAAGCCACTGGCATTTCACTAATTTTTCTTAACGAGGTGAATGTTGAATTTGCTTCGTTATGGTTGTGATTGATGTGCATATGTGATTGACACATCAACCTTAAATATGTTTCAAAAATATGATAGTTCATGAAACTATAGAAATAATACATCAAGTAACACACAAACAAACCCAAACAAACAAGAAACAATACACCATTTTCAATCAACAAGAAGAACAGAACAACAATCAAATTCAGATCAAACAAATGGGATGAACAAACAATCTGAAACATTGGAACAATAAGAATGACATTGAACAACAACAATCCTTCATTCAATCTTGCAATCTGTGGAAATAGGAAAAAAAAATAAAATCACAAGCCTTGAAGATCAAAATTTTCCACATGGTTGAGGCATTGGAAGTAATATATCTCAAAACATGACAAACAAATTACAGCATAACATAAAAATCTAGGATTTAGGTCATCGATTGGAGAGAAAAATCAACAAAATTGCAGGAAAACATACCTTTTCTGTCGAAGGAAGTCTATTTCTCAAATTTCGGGAGGCCGAGATCGGATCGGATCTATTGAAATTGAACCCTCACGTGTTTGAGAGAAAGAGGTCATTTGTAAATCGATTTTGAAATGAGAGAGAGAGAGACGATTTAGCGAGAGACAGAGAGAGTGATTCCGTGAGAGAGAGAGATCAGAGTGAGTTTGAGAATTTGAGACGAGAGACAGAGATCTTACATAAAAGTCGCAGCTAATTCTCTTTGAGACGAGAGAAAGAGTGATTCAGTGAGAGAGTGAAATCTGACTGGTTTTTGGAGTTTGAGAAGAGAGACGGAGAGAGTGATTCAGTGAGGTGTGTCTTAAATTACTTTATAGCGACGGTCAAAATCTGACTGTCGCTTAAAAGTCGCAGCTATTTCCCCTTTTTCCTGTAGTGTCTCAGGCAAGGTCCCATTAATTAGCTTGTTATTATTGAAGCTTGTCCACTTGAGTGTTCCAGATTTTTTTAAAGGAAATTTACTTCTAAACCCTTCTTAGTCCTAGATTTTCCCATAGAGCATAAGATAATTTCTCCTTTTTATCCCTTACACTAGTTCTTGCTTCACAT
The DNA here is from genome assembly GCF_017979445.1 of Akebia trifoliata. Classification (NCBI taxonomy): domain Eukaryota; kingdom Viridiplantae; phylum Streptophyta; class Magnoliopsida; order Ranunculales; family Lardizabalaceae; genus Akebia; species Akebia trifoliata. The sequence goes on from NC_141388.1 coordinate 18,631,773, forward strand.
TTTAGGTTTCGTTTTCATGTATTTGGGTAATTTTTCTACCTTTGATATTTGGTTCCTCCCAAATGACAATTATCTTCCTATCTTTGATTTATTGAGACTTAAGGTAATGGACTATTAAAGCCACCTTCTTGTGTATAATTCAAGGCCATTCTTAAAGGATTCTTTACAAATTGACTAAGTTCAAGGTACCTAGATTATTTTGCCCATCAAAGAGAACTTTCTAGAACCTAAGAGCAATTAACCTTTTATCCCTAAGATTGTTGGGATTCTATCCAAAGAAATTGACTGCAAAAACTCTCCATCTTTAGATAAATTGCATGTCATTGCTTTTATTTTAATTGGAATTTATCACTTTCGAAAGGTTTTGACACGCTTTGTAAAATCTCGAGTTTTCGATTCGTATCTCGAGAAAAATAAATAATGAAATTTTGAGAAAATTCTAAAAGTGGGACTTATGGGTAAAACTTTAGGATGTTTCTGATCATTTTTAATGAAATTTAACCTCACCATTAGATTCAAAATAATTGAAAAATATATTTTAGCCTGTAAACACGCTCAAATGCGAGTCCAAACATAAAAGTTGCAAAATCCTCGATTACCGGGTCGGACCAGGCTAAAATAATAACTTTTTTCTAGAACAATAATTTTTAAAATTTGATCATACCATTAGATTACTAACTAAAAATTATTGAATATGGAGTACTAATTTTTCATTTTTGGAGACTAGAAAGTCAAAATCTAATCAAAAACAAAAATGACGTCAATTTTAGAGTTACATCGGGCCAAAAATGTAGATTTTTTTTAAAGATAGAAGTTTTAGAAATTGACCACACCATTAGATTCGAAACAAAAAATTAGGCGAAATAGAGTATTCATTCGTCACTTTTGGAGTCCGGACGGTCAAGTTATCGTCGATCGAAACAATAAGTAAAATACCGATTTCATCCCAAAATTTATATAAATAATTTTTTTTCCACTATTCATCTTCCGAACACGTTAAAAATCAGCCAAGGCATTTTTTTAGAAAAAAAAATTTATTTTTTTCTTCGATTTTCAAACTCAGATCAATCGCAATAGGGTTGTCGTCAACTTCTGACGCAAAAGGAAAAATGTCCGTAACCACGACATCAGCGAAACCAATCCAAGATCTTTTCATTTCACATTCTTTTTCATCCCATATTGTCAAAAATCACCCGTATGTATATACGGGGATTTCGCAACTTCGACCTCGGATTTCAACTATTTTGGGATCAAACCGTCCTCCATCGCAAAATGGAGAAAGACGACGGCATCAAGATCTTCAAAACCACCGGGTTAGATTCAAAAATCAGTCGACTCGAAATTTGAATCACCTCGATTTTTGTGTCAATTGCCTTGATTTTCACGCACATGTTTCAATTCTTTCGCATAGAGATTGGAAGGGACTCTCAATTTCTATTAGTAATCGTAGATTATGAAAATTACATTTATGATTTTATTAAAAATTTGTGGTGTGTTTCCAAAAATTTAGAATTTAATTGGTTATTTCAAATTCACGTCAAAATTTGCATATTTGATATGTTTAATTGTATTTTATAACAAATTAAACGTGGGTAGGATATTTCACCGGATTTTATGTTGGCCAGTTGGGTTCTGTGCATTGCTCGACCCCATGTTGATAAAAGTTTTGTAATTTTCAAGTTAATTGAAAAAAATAAATTTTAATGTTTGAAAATGATTTAATATTCAATGAACTCATAATGAGTTGATGAATATCAGAAAGTAGATATTTTGTTTGAGAGATTGAAAACTGAAAAATCGAAAAAAGGGAAAAAGGGTATGAAATGGTAAAATGTCAGAGTCACACCTGAGGGGTAATGTATGCATTTTACATTGTTCTATTGTGTGTAGGTTAGTGAACGGATATCCAGGGATAATGTTACTGATTGTATTTTATTTACTTTCTATTAGAGCGAGGCGCTGTTTACTTTTCTGTTCAGTTATTTATTTTAGACCGGGTAGCCACATTTACATGGTAGGAAACTGGATATCCATTCTCAATATTGTATTATTAATTTCTCTTTTGTTTTCAAATGAAAATAATATATATATATATATATATATATATATATAGCTATTTTATGAGCTGTTAAAGAGTCTGTAAATACCTGAAGGGATAATGAGTCATATCATCGGAGTAATGTACTATCTTGGGATGTACGATAAGGATCACCAAGCTCATACGTGATATGAGACGAGTATGAGAGTGGAATCACAATTGAAATCTGGGTTATTCCTCTTTATCTTTACCAGTGAACTTGTAATGTAAAGGTAGTCGTATACGAATGGTTTGTATATTTGGGAATCATATGTACGCTTGATAGGTATTGACGAAGATGATTAGTTAGTGATCACTAATAATCTATAGTAGTTGAATGTTCTGACACATCGTAAATAGACCTATTGCTTACGATCACGTCAAACAGTCAATCTGAGCTGGATAAATGGTCTCACAAGTGTGGTAAACAACGACCAACCATAAAATCAGAAACTAATATTTTATTATGAAATATCATGTCCTGATTGGGAGTAATCTAGTCGTGAATCCCAACTTTTTAATTCCACTACTCCACCATTGTGTATTATGGATATGTTGCCTTATTTTTATATATAAAATGAAATGCATGTTTAATGTTTCCATTTGGTTAATTAGATTTGTATAAAAAGAAAATGTTATAGTAAATATTGTGGATAGATGTAATATAAGTTTTAAAATGTTTAGATGCTCATCCCTGGCTATATGTACTAGTTAATCGTAGTTTCTTCTGTAAAACTTTCTATAGTATAAAATGATTCAGTATGTTTATTCGTTCATGTTAAGAGAGGTTATTGGCAGAAATTGATTACTTCCTTACTAGGTAACTATTGTTACTCACCATTTCCTTCTCCAATTTTTTTAATTTCAGATCTGAAGCTTGACGAGGCAGGTATAGAAAACGAGTGGGAATCATCTGGTGGGTCAATATGAAAATACGTGCTTCGTACCATATCTAATCCTAGAGGGGGGGTGAATAGGATAATTAAAATTTCTTTCGATTTATCCAATTTTAACTTAGATTGATAATTTAACTATGTGTTCTAAGTCATTCACTTAGGCTTGATTTGACACTTATGTGTCTAAGATGCATTTAATGAAAATACACTTGAAATTTAATCATTCATTTAATCATGTCATTCAATGACACATTCATATACGATTTACCTATTCGACATTTTATGGCATCGTATGACATTCAAAACATTCAAGTTTAAATTGTGGAATTATAAACACAAGCACAAAACATACGTCATCTAATGGATCGGTAATGTGCTTACATCCATTCTCATGGCAAGTCTCTAGTTTGTAATGCAATTGAAATTCTCTTAGAGTCTAAACATTCATGGCATGACATACTTTGCATAGTATACATTCATAGCACAAATTCATCTAAGTGTAAATTAATATAAACATTTTCACAAATACGAGACAAGCATTTTATAGTGGTTCGGTAACGTGCCTACATCCACTCCCAAAGTTCCTACCTAGGAACTTGGTGTTCACAATCAAAAGGATTTACGGTTCACCTCAAACCTTTTACATAGAATTTTTTATACATAGGCTAAATTCTAAAACCTTAAGATCAAAAGAACGTATTCTTTCAAAATTGTGAGTTTTGTTCTTCAAAAACTCCCAAACCTCTACTCTTGTGAAGAATCCTCGATTCTAATTAAGAGATTGATTTTTGAGGGCTGAACCAAGTAACTACATACATGTTTTTAAAATTAAAAACAAAATCAAAGACTCACTTAACTTTATAAGATTTGTCAATGGAGATCTTGAGTTTTTCGAGTCCTTGAGCTTACAAGTACTCTCGACGATTGGATCTTCCAATCAAGCTTTCGAGTTCGTCGGCTACTTGTAATTACTTTTACCATCATCTCATTTTTACTCCTTGCTCTATGAATATACCAATGTGTGTGCAAGGTGATGTTTGATGGGCGGAGATGAATCAAATAAGAAGTTGAGGAATGTTGAAGTAAAAAAGACTCTCACAATGTGAAGAGAGGAGAGGCAATCATCTCTAGGGTTAATCCAAAGGAAGGGCAAAGGGTTAAAAGGATTTTCAATGAAGTTTGAGCCCTTCCATGGCTAGAGAGAGGGTTAAAAGTATGTAGAAATGGAAGATTTACTTCTCTCAAGCTTCAACCAACCCAAATGAATGAGTTGGAGTTGTTATATATGAGAAGAAAGCAAATTCGTGGCACAACGGTCATAAATATGACCGTTTGAGCACTTGCTGTCGATGGTACCATCAGGACTGTCGGTGGCACCGTCAGCTACAAGTGAGGCTATCAGTAAATTACCAAAATGCCCCCGCAGAGCGTTTTGACCATAACTTTCAAACAATAGGTCCGTTTTGTATGCCGTTCGGGGAGCTGATAGATATTACTATTTAGAATATCCCCAAACTTCCACCAATGGATGGACCATGATAAAAATGGAAAAAATGATCAAAATACCCTTTTTATCATTTCTGATCAAAACGAGCTTTCGGGAAGTCCGACGTCGAAACGGTTCGAAGATGTGCTAGATTTTTCCTATATAATGACACCTATAAAGTATCAAGGACAGAAAATGGTTTTAGGGTAGTCAAATCTTTAATGTCCCCTCTATGTCCATATTTGATTCCCGAAAGGTTCGATTAGCGAACGGGTCGAGGAAAGAGTTTTTCTAGTTACTACGGGTCGACCTATCAATCATGTAAGTGTTGGAGAATGGTATTAGGTAGTCTCATTACCTCTTAGGCTTTGTGCACACACATGGGAGCTTTTTGTCGAGGCGTGTACAGTTGAGCAGTTTTAACGGAGTCTTTATATGTCTTCAATGACAAATCGATCCGACACTCAACATGTGTCTCGGGATTGACAAAATCTGGAACTTACAAAATAGACAGTCAGAGTCTGTCACTTAGTGAGTATTGGGGTTATACCCCCTAATGGTGTCGATTTTTCCAAGATATTATAGATTTATATTGAGCGTTAGGACTTTTGTTAGAGTGAGGAAATAGTTGTATAATTCTGTATTTTGTTATCTTTTCGCACTTTGATCTATCGTACGTTATTAGATGTATGTAGGCTTCCGCTATAGTGATATTTTGTATGTATATATGCAGGATTGTATGTCGTTTATCAGGTGCAGGTTGAACGCCTTGGAATGCTAACATAAATAGAGGAGACCATGCCGAAATTTCGAGGCACCACCTTGTGCCTTAAAATTTGACATGGGGCTTTGTGTTAGCATTTGGTGGGGTGCCACACGCTTTCCCCTTAAAGAGAATTTTTTAACACTGAAAGAGTACTTACCCTTTTAATGTTGGTTTGTTGAGAGATATGAGAGGTTAATTGACTCTTAAAATCTATCATGAATTATATTTACATGTCATTTTGACTAATTTCCTTCCAACTTATATCATTTCAAGGAAAAAGTCTTACTTTCCTTCCAAAAGAATTTTCTAGAACCTTGTAAGCATTTACACTTCTATCCTTTGATCATTATGATTTGTTGGACTCAAAAAGGGTGAAAATAATCATAAAGGATTCTTTGATTGAGGGTAAAAAATGTCATTCTTTAAGGGTTTATTACAATTAAGTTGAACTTATGGAGCTTGAACCTTAATATCCCGAATAGTCTTCCAAATGCTTGTAAATAAAAGATCCCTAAAAGGTAAAGAGAGAAGCAATTTACCTTTTCAATATTATGTCAAATTCTCTTCTTGAAACCTTTTAGATTCTTAAGTTTTTTTTTCAAATACTCTCTCAATTACTTTAAAGCATTAGAAGAAAAAGAATACCAAGGTGGAGTTGTATTTTTATTTTCTATTTTTTTAGTTAAGTTGCACTCCCCTAATCCCTATTGTAACTTCTCACTCTAAACTCTTTACTTTCTTTTAAAACTTTGCTTTATTGCAATCATGTAGTGTAATTTTTATTTTTCTATAGACATTTCATTTTTGCATCTATCTAACTTGGCAATCTATCACCTGGTTGTTGTGGATTCTTAATGATGAGCACAAAGGACTCGAAAGCTTGTGAGAGGCCTTCCTCCAATTCTCTCTATCTTCTAATTCCACTCTCTTCTTTCTTCTTGCCACAAGGTATAGAATTTCGCATGCTTAGGATCACTACACTTTTCACCCCACTTAGCAAGTACATATGCTTAGGTTCGCTACACATTTCAATAACTTAGAGACCTCGCTATGCCAAGAAAATGCGATATTGAAATTTAAAATAATCACGTTGAGATTGAAAGAAACTTCACGCCAAAATTCACCAAAATGGACAAAAATTGATAAAATGATGAAAATACCCCTCACGAATTTCGAACCTCCGAAAAATCTCGAAAGTACCTCCATTGCACTTAGAAAAGGATTTCGAGTCTAATAGGAACCAAATCAATGAAATCATAAAATTTTATGAAAAAATTACAAAATGACCAAAACGTCCCTTAATGTCCAACTTGAACATAGAGACCTTGACTCTTAGGAAAATCGAAATAAAACAACCAACTTGAAATTTTTTGAATCGAAATAAAAATTAAAATTGCAACGATAAACTTAAAAATTTTAAATTAATATCCAATCCAAAATTTAATCAACCCATCGACATTTAAATCCAATCGATCAACTAACAAAAAATGAAATCGACCAATCAACATTCAAATTAAAATTCGATTAACTAATCAAATTGAAATTAAATCCGATCAACCAATTAACATTGAAATTAAAATCCAATTGATCAATCAAATTGAATTTAAAATTCAATCGACCAATCAATATTCAAATCAAAATATAATCAACCAATAGAATTGAAATCTTAATTTAATCAACCAATCAAGATCAAAAAGTGAAACACAATTAAACCATCAAATTAAAATTAATCAATCAATCAAAATTAAAATTAAAAATTAATTGTCAATGATCCACCAAAGTATCGTGGGTTGCGAAGCATGACATTATGGTTCTTTTCCTTTTTTTTTCCGTTTAAACTCAAGTCAAAAGAAGAGAGACTCTCTTTGGTTCGGTCAAAGAAAGAATAAAAATTAAAATAAAAGAAAGAATAAAAAAAAAGGAAAGAATAAAAAAGAAAAGAAAGAGAAAGATTAGAAAAAAAAAAAAAAGAAAATGGAAATTAATGCCTTTAAAAAGAGAGATTTTTTTTTTACAGAAAAAAGGCTGAATAAAGACGTTAGAAAGAGAAGAAGGAAAGTAAGAAAAAAAAAGACAACAATAGAAGTTCATTAAGACAAAGGAGATAAAGGAACGAAAAGTTTTTCATTCATACCTTCCTCATGGTTTGGATGCATAGCAGATGCATCATCCTCCCCTAATTTTCATGCACAGCAACGGCCTTCATGATCTAATCTTCATCTTCTTATAGTTGCAACAGTACACCGCCTTCATCCCCCTTCCTCTTTCTTCATCATCTCAATCTCCCTCCCGTTTTGGACAACCCCCCCATTCATCATCTGTTCTCAGCCCCCTTCATCATGTTTTTCAACCCCATTCACTCAGTTTTTCAGCCTGTAAAATAGCCCCCCTTCATCACATTTTTTTAGTCCCATTCACTCAGTTTTTCAACCTGTAAAACAGCCCCCATTCATCACATTTTTTCAATCCCATTTACTCAGTTTTTTAGCTTATAAAACAGTCCCCTTCATCACGTTTTTAGCTCCTATTCACTTCATTTTTCAGCCTACAAAACAACTTACTTCATCACGTTTTTTAGCTCCCATTCACTTTGTTTTTCAACCAGTAGAACAGCCCATTTCATCAAGTTTTTTTAACCACCTATCAACCAGCACTTCTTCTAACAACCCCCTTATCGATCAACACCTCCTTTTGAGCCTTCATATTGTCACATTCTGTTGTGTTCCTATCGACTAGCACTCTCTCTCAGTCAGCACTTCTCTGACAACCTTCTCATTGCGAATATTCCCCGCAGCCCTTTCAGTTCAGTACCCTACCCAAACAACTTTATTATTTTTCTCAACCACCATAGCTTTCACCCTTTCGGTTTATAAGTTATTTATACGGGCACTCTCTCTTTGAAGGGATAAAAATCTCAGTAATCCCATCATACTGATTTCAGTTACAAAGCGCATCCTTGAAGGATTGGTAAGCAAGGTGAGTTGCTTTCTTTGTTTGTTATTTTATGTGTTTTCTGCCATGGTGCTAGTATACTCTAGGTGCATCAAATTAAATTTTACTCATCTTTGGAAGGGAGATGTCCTTGAAATTAGTTTTCCATCTTTTAAGATACACTCGAGTTGGCTCATTAACTTTTAGTATACGTAAGATCGATTTTAAAAAAGTGTGTTGTGTTTTTTCTTCTTGGAAAATATTTTCTAGTAGTCGAGTTAATCCATTGATTGCATATGTGTGTAAAAGTGCAAAATTGATTTTCGTAAAATTTCTTTTTTTTTTATACATCAAGTTGACTCACTGATTTTTTATGCACATGGCACTAATAGCAGTTCTTGATTTTCCAAGATATTAGTAGATCATTTCACTGACTTTTGGTATTGATAGATGGATCAAATTAATTTTTTTATACACAAAGTTAATGGGCCAACTCACTAATTTTTGTGTACATAGGAAGTAAAGTCGATTTTTTCATAATATGGGCATGAGTCCACTCACTGTTTTGGGGAATACATTAAATGGAGCATTGAGATTTCATATGATAAGAAAGTCGACTCATTGATTTTTGTGTACATGGAAAGTTTAAAATCAAACTTCTTTTCAATAAAATTGGCGTGAATTAACTCACTGATTTGGTGTAGGGGGTGCAAATTTGTTTTTTTTTTTTTTTCAAAATATCATTAATGAGTCAACTCACTGATTTGTGTGCACATGGCATTAAAAATTGATTTTATACTTTTCAAAATGACAGAAACAAATTACTAATTTTTTGTACCGTGTAAGCTTTATCAATCATGGGATTCCACCATGCGAAATTCGAAGAATTCACGTTACAAAAATAAATTTTGAAAAAAAATAATAGTTTATCAATTTTGAAAATTCATGTAAATTAAAATTTTTCATTGATTTTGTGACTTTCCTAAAATCATAATTTTCTATTTTTTCTATTCTTGAAAATTAATATGTGCAAATTGTTATTTTGGGAAATCTAATATTTTAGAACTCATTATATTTGAAATTTTCTATTTTAGGAAGTTTATTTTTTCAAGTTTTCGATTTGGGAGCTTATCATGTATCCATAAACTTCTAATTTAGAAAATTTCAAATTACTAGTTTAGAAACTCCATGAATTGCAAAATTAGAAATTTCATATTCACAATTTTCTAACATAGAAAATTTTCATAAATTCCTATTTTAGTTAATTGGAAAAATATTTGTGTATTTGGAGCATAGGCAAGAATTACGATTTTTTCAAATATTTTCATTTTGGTGCAAAATTCAAAAAATTATTTGATATTTAGGAAAATATTAGTCATAAGATTCGTTTAACATATTCAATATAATTTGATGATGATGGGGACTCTAGCTTGAATTTAGTCTTTACTCGTTGATCGTAGAATAGTTTGGATCATAGTAGAGACTGATCATCTTGATCGGAAAGGTTCGGTACCTAACACCTTCCAAAATTCGTAATCTGATCCCTTACCCATTTTCCTTACTCGTGGACCAACCCGATCCATTTTGGAGTTATTTATGGTTCCTAGATCTAAACTAGGTGGCGACTCCTTATTCCCTAAAAATCCCTAATTTACCAATCAGACCCCTATTCGTTATTTAGGAAAAAAGAGTCTAGACGATTTCAGTGGCAACTCCACTGGGATTTTAAGGTCAAACTTGACCATATCCAAAACTATCATTTGGTTGACTTTTCGCTCGAGTCAACCTAGTTGACTCAAAGAGACTCTTAGTTTAGGCTAGATTTTGTCATTTCTTTTATTAGTATGTTATTGGATGTAATTAATTGTTTACCTCTTTCGATTGATTTGATGATTAAATGTATGTGACTTGTATGGTTGGATATTTGCGAAAAAGCCCCGGGTGCACTTTATCCCTTCGTACACACTCACGAGCATGCATATTCATGTTTGTATCATGACATGTCCCTATAAACCTCATAGTCGTATCCAAACTAACCTGGTCCTTTGGGACATGAGAGATAACAGTGAACGCTACAATTTCAGTACAGTACCTTAGAGTATATCGAACTAGAACATCACGTATTGGTTGACTAGGTAAAAGTAGGATAATTTATCGGTGTTTCGGACTTAAGTAACCTAAGTTTTGTCCTAACCTAGCCTCAATCATATAATGAGCTTAGAACCTTGAACTTAAGTATAGGATCATTGTAAATCAATTAAACCAGTTAGCCCAATTAGCAAATGGATTTAATCGGCCAACATCAAATCAATTGGACCAATTGATTTTTAGGTTCAAAGACTAAATCTAGTTCGCACAAAGAAGACGCAATCAGGAGGTAAAACTAATTACTCTTACCCAGGGTTCAACCCTAACCAGGGGTAGACCCGTAATTAACCACTTTCAACTGTGTAGTCTTTATAAAGTTATAGTGCAGTTGGACTCAATGTTTGCCACCGGATTTGGACTAATTTATGTCAAATATTTTTTCATGTGGTTAAGAGTCAAACCTTCAGAGTTAATAGTTAATCTTGGTTTACTTATAATCAGGTAATAATTACTTCTAAAAGTTTTAAATCACAATTTGTGCCATTTTGGATTTGTGAAATGAGTCGTCTTACCAGAGTATCTTTATCAAGCCCAAGAATTCAATCATTACCATAAGAAGAAACAAGTACAATGGATGAAATTGTACTCCGTCAGATTTTGGAATGCTTTCAAGCACAGATTATTACTTATGTTCAAACACAAATTGAGGCCTCGAAAATTTAAAAAAAAAAAAAGATAATGTTATTGAACCTCAGACAGTGTTTGATCTCATCGAAAATCTAGAAGATGATCAATTATCCGTTAACCCTATCTTAGCTTATCGAATAACTCAGGTAGAAACTGTCTTGAAGAATATCAAGGACACCGATGATCTTGCCCTTGGATTAGAAGTAATGGCTTTATTCCCTATGGTCCATCTACTAGAGAAGTTTACAATGCGAGACATGAAGAAATTTGACAGGACCCGATGCCCTAAGACTCCTTTGAAAGTATATGTTGACATCATGCAATTTCAAGGTCTGAGTGACGAATAGATAGCCCAACTTTTTTAGAAAATCCTTACAAGTCCTATCTTACGTTAGTTAATGTCACTAGACACATCTCGGGTAAGAACATGGCATGAGTTGATGAAGGAGTTTATTGGTGGGTATTCCTTTAATACGAATATTGAACTTACAAGAAGAGATTTATAAACAACTAAGCAGAAATCCGAGAAAACCTTCACTAAGTTCATTGCTCGATGGAGAGCTAAAGTCGTTCAATTATGGGACTGACTTCAGGAAAAAGAATAAGTCAATATCATCCTCAAAAATTTTATTTCAAATTATACTAAGTACTTGATGCCTCAATACCTTCCTACTTTTTAGTCCTTCCTTGAGGTTGGAAACCAAGTCGAGGATGCCTACTCTTCGGGACTTTTTGGTAACTTATCTAAGTCAATACCCAAACACTTCAAGCCCAATACAAATTTCTTACAAGTAGCCAACACCTCTTTCCTCCTTACTCCTAAAGCCACTTAGTCTTCACAAGCCAAGCCTAGGAGACAATTCTCCAATTTTAGAATGTCCCTTAGTGTTGTCTATCAAAAATTGATAAAAAAAAAAGGGATTGTTGATACCGTTACAACCTAAGCCTTTGCCCAACCCTCTCTCTCTAAACATGAACAATGAGAAATTCTGTAAATTCTATCAGATGTCTGGCCATGTTCTTGATAGGTGCATTACCCTCCACCATGCTATCCAAGACCTTATCGAGTAAGGAAAAGTCACCATACCCGTTCCTACCACGCCCAATGTTAAAACTAACCATTTGCCTACTTTTCAAAATCAACCCCCTCCTGTCCTAAACCTAATATCCATGTCCAAACTCAAATCAATTGACCCAGTTTTCTTCATTCATTAGATTGGTCCTATTAGTGCATCTGCACCATGCCAAAATGAGCCCATCTACCTTAAGGTAGTGACAAAAGTGAAAAACAAAAAAAGTATTAAAGCAATTGGTTATTCAACATCAAACATACTTGAATCAGAACATGAAGAAGTGGCAAAGGTGGACGAGCACAAATCATCCATCGTGAAGATATCCAAAGTGTCATAGACCCTAATGTTGTGTCATTCCATTTAGAATCATATCCCCATTTTGAGTTTTCCTTTAAGTGTCAATTGCGTTAGTCTTTAAATTTAGTTGGTTAATTCCTTTATGTTAGGATTTATTAATTTTTAACTTTTAGTTAAGTTTTCCAGTCCATATTTTTTTATTCTAATAAAATAAAAAAGATTTTGATTATCATGCGTGATATAATAATGTTAACATAAAATCTAACACGAGGAATGACTCAGAGCTTACTAATCAAACTTGATAAATATTGAATTAAAGAGTCCACTCGAGAAGTGCAAATTGGTGCTACAGTATCATCAAGAGAACATGAGAGAAAAATAAACTTGCTTAAAAAATTCAATCATGTTCTCGCATGATCTTATTAGGATATATTGAGTATGAGCGTTATGTCACCTTTCATAAGAACAAATTATACCGAAATAAATCAGGACAAAAAGTCAAAGTGAACCTCAAAGTAAAAAATAATCAATCAAGACAAAGATGCTAAGACCTACAAGTGGATCCACCATATTTTTCACTCAATAGATGAGAGTTCTCATTCATAAAGGAATAAAAGGTTTTCTCGGAGCTCTAGAAGAGTTGAATAGTTGAATATAGGAAACTCGATCATACTCGATTTCACAAAAGAAGATTGAAGAGTACTCCTTCTTAAAAAAGGACTTTACTTAACAAAGCAATCAAGATACTGAGTTCTAGAACCTTGACCAAATCAAGTAGTGTTTCACCAAAGGAGGTCCTTTTTGGCCTAACCATTCTCTTATCTTACCAAGAAAAATATAATCTTCTTTATCCCCTCACAACCTCTAAAACAGATCAATACCCTCTCCTTTCTTAATCACACCAACCAATTTTGGGAGGGAAGTCTTGTATGAACTACGTTTTGACCTAATCCAAAAAGAGAAAAGAAATATTTGGGGTACGTACGCAACCTAAGAAGTTACTTCAGGCTCGGTCACAATAAAAAAATAAAATATACATTCACTTAAGAAAGTATCAAAAAAATCTCCTATTAAAAGACAAAAAAAAAGGATAATGCCAAACTAAGGGCATTGGAGAAAAAGAGAATAAAAAATTGACAAAAAATGCCTAATTAAGGACATTAGAAAAGAGAAAGACTCAAAAGAGTTGACGAGAGAAGGAGAATATTAGATTAGGGGCATTTTGGAAAGTTGAGACTTATATATTTTCTTTTTAAACCATGTCCTAAGCCCACCTAATAAGTCCTCATGAATGCTAATTGATTTGATTAAGGTCTAAGGAACCAAAAAGTTGTCGAGTCAAATATTTGAAATCATCAAGAAGAAAGAAAAGTCAGATAAGCTGAAAATTTGAAATGGCAATTTAAGCAAAAGTTAGGGTATAACAAAAAAAAGCAAGCTTACTAGGTTGAAAACCTGAAAATGTGATTTAGGAAAAAATTAAGGCACCCTAAAAAAAAAATAAAGCCGGCAAGATTGAAAACCTGAAAAGGCAATCTATGCAAAAATTAGGGCACCAAAAAAAGAAAAAGAAAAGATCCCACCGAGAAGAAAAATTCAAAAGAAAAACTTACATAAAAATTGAGAAATATAGAAAATAGTTCAAGTCAAAGCATTCATGTTTTAGTTGAGAGCTCACATTTGAGGATGACAATGTTGAAATTGAAGAAACTGAGAAGCCTTTTGAACATTGCAAGATCTTTAAGAGTGTCCGTTAATGGAAGATGCAGAATTATTGACCACTTTAAAGAGAAAGATTTTTTATTCTAATATTTATCAAGATTTTTTAAGTCTAGCTCAAACATTTTTCAAAAGAAATTCGAAAAAAAATGATCAATTCCTTATTGCACATATGATAATCTTAAGAATCTTGAAAATTTACAAGAATATTGGTTCTGCTGTCTGTCATTTATTGGAGTCTGTAGTTTCTCTTCCATACTTTTCAAGTGTAATCCAGTCCATCAATTTCATAGTCAAGTCTTAGTTAGAAGCCAACCTTGAAACTAGGGGCATTTTTTAGAATAACGGTGATTCCGAAGTTTTCATTCTTGATCCCATGATTAAAAAGAAAAATCTTATTCAAAAGTTTAAAAGTCCAGCGAAGCTCAATGATGAATCTAGATGCATGATAAGTCAATAAAAGTCCAATCTCCTAATTTTTGAATTCGATAATATCGGGTCTTTAATTAATCCAAGCCCAAGAAATAAGGTTCCATTAATCCAAGCCCATGAAGAGTGGTTCCATTGAGTTCGAGTTGGAGAAATGAGACTCTAATTTTGTTTGAATCATTGAATGAATTGATAGGATTTTTTACGTTCCTACAAATCTTAGCCCGAGAAGTGTGGCTCCTGCTAGTCCGAGTACGAGAAACGAGACTCCAACTTTAACAGGATTATTTAAGTTATAGTAAATCTTAGCCCGAGTCCTAGAAACAAGACTCCAACCTTGATAGGATTTTTTTAGTTCTTACAAATCTCAACCTGAGAAGCGTGGCCGCAAGTTCGAGTCTAAGAAGCAAGACTCCAACTTTAACATGATTTTTTAAATTCTTGTAAACCTTAGCCCGAGTCTGAGAAACGAGATTCCAACCTTGATAGGATTTTTTAAGTTCCTACAAATCTCAGCCCGAGAAGCGTGGCTTCCACAAATCCGAGTCTGAGAAACGAGACTCCAATTTTAACATGATTTTTTAAGTTCCTATAAACCTTAACCCGATTCCAAGAAATGAGACTCCAACTTGAATAGGATTTTTTAAATTCCTACGAACCTTAGCCCTTGAAGTGTGGCTCCAATAAGCTCGAGTCCGATAAGTGAGACTTAAATTTTTTTGAACTTTGATAATGTCATGACTTTAGTTATCTCGTTTTTCAGACTTGCCATAATTCAAATATCGTATGATTATTTTCATTGCGTATATGCATTTCAATGTGAATCATCATCGTCAGCGAGAGAAGATCTCTAGGACCTGACATTTTTTGTTATCGAGGAGGGTTTATTCTCAATGATCTGAGAGACTACTCTGTAAGTTTCACACCATTGCACACACGTGCATTTTTGCATAAGTCAATGAAAAATTTTCAAAATTCGAGAATCTAACATTTTTAGTCCAGAGCGAACTTACCTTCAAGGATCTGGATGCCTCGACAAACCACCAAATCAGACTGTAAAAATGAAATGTCATTGACTTTAGCATTTAGATGTCGCACTATCTACCAAAATAGATTTGCCATCTAATTTACTTTCTTTTAAAACTTTACTTTATTGCAATCATGTAATGTAATCGTTATTTTTCCAATGGGAAGTATGGGTTGAGAGTAAATCCCTTTTGTGGGGAGCATCCTTTCCAACTATAAGTCCATTTTTTGCTTCAATTTTTTTTAATGTTTTGCAACCATATAGTTTAATTTCCTTTAAAAAGTATGGGTTGAGAGTTAATCCCTTGTGGGAGAATCCTTACCAATTATAAGTTTATTGTTACTTTCTTTTTAATATCTTGCTCATTCCATCATCATCAACATGTAGTATAAGCATCTCAAATATCAATGGTGGTTAGAGAGTAATTCCTCCATGTTAGGTAATCTCCTCCTCTAAGTCCATAGTAAATTTCTTAAGGAACACTTGCATGCATCATGTAGTATAAGCATTTGAAATGGCAATAGTGGTTAGAAAGTAATCCTTCCATGTGAGGTAATCTCCCCTTGTAAGTCCATAATAAGTTCCCTAGGGAACATTAGCATGCATCATACAAAGTGACTATTCCGAACATTCTTTCCCACTAATGGAAGTCTTATTAGATCTTCACCAACAAAGGATAAACTCATTTTGAGGACACTTTCAATTCATGAAAATGCTTGAGTCATTAAAGAGTGAAATCTTTTTAGATTTATGCTTCAACTCGAAGCAAATAAAAATTCCAGCAAATGGAACATTTCATTTAAATTTCACTATGTACACACACACACACACATTAAGCTACCATGCATATAAAATCATGCGTCCATGCATACTTTTATCATCATTAGTATTCTAACTCAAGAAATCTTCAAAAACAAACTTAGTTTTCACTTTTGGCCAATATCATGGTAACCACCAACTTGGTGTGTAAGATGAGGTGCCTAACACCTCCTTACCTGAACTTCTAGGTTAAGATCAGATTTGAGTCACTAACTCCTCAAATAATTGATTTTCAAAAGTGTTTTTATGGTCTCCAATCACACTTTAAACTCTTTGATTTGTGGTGACTCCCAAACTGAAGTAGAAGAGGTTCAGATCACTGAACTCTCACTTTATACATATATTCTACAGTAGTAAGGGTAGAGAAATTCATAATTATGTCTCTGAATTGGGTAGTCTAATGTTTTTGTTTGGTACTCGGGACTACACTCATCGATGCGTACCCAAAATACAGGTGCTCATGCGATGCTAGATCACGATTTGATATGCATTTTTCATTCTGTGGAATGCTAACATGTCCCGCATAGCAAAGAGTTTTAGAATTATTATACAACGTATATTGATAATTTAGAATCAGTCCTTTCCATTCATGCCAGTGTGTCAAATGCAACATCAGATTTGAATGTTTCCAGATAGGAGGGAAGTCCAAGAAGTCAGTGAGAAGTTTGGATGTAAGTTGTGGGTTATAAGTGTCAATAAATTGCCCAATGCATATTACAAAGGGGGTTCATTGAAGACACAGAGGGAGATTTTGATGGGATGGAAGGAGGGATGTGGTGTCTTGAACTTCCAAAGTGTCCGCTTAATTAGTTCAAGCAGGTTTAATGCTTAATCAGTTCCCCTTTGCCAGTGTGCTCTTATTTGGTGTGGTGACCTTTCTTTGTTCGATTATGGTCCACTAGTCCATGTTCTTCTCTGTAAGGTTGGATTGGACAGTTAATAGTGCACTGATTGACATGCAGGCAGGGAAGGTTTTGAAAGGATTATAATCCTTAACGTTTCCAAACATTGCTCGATTGATAGAGCTCGTCAATTCTTTTAGGAGGATGGAAGAATCGGTTATTTAGGAAAATGCAGTTACCCTTATATGTGTTCGGGTTGCTTGTAGTCATTGAACTATGGCAGAGGAGGGCCTTCATCATTTTCAAGAGAAAATGAAAACCATGTTCGTTGATGTCTTAGGCCATGTGGGCCACCTCGATGATGCAGTGGAGTTGATCTCTTGGTACATAGAGGCTATGGTCTATGGAAACGATGAGTTTTGGTAGAGTTCCTAAGAGGAGAACGATATAGGAAAATTTTGTAGAGTTCAGGGAAGATGAAAACCATGGGTTACGTACCAGACTTGAAATTTACAGAAAAATGTAGCCTCTTAAGCATATAGTATTAGATGATATTGGGCAAATCCAAGCCAGGCCGGGCCAATGGTCGTATGGATAATTTTTTTGCCATTGAAGTCAGGTCGGACACAGACCGTATGTGGAAGTTCTTATCTTATTCTCGGTCATAAACAGATCTGGGCCTATAGTCTTAGTGAACCCATTAATGTCATTGAGACCCATTAGGCTGGTTTGGCCCATCTGTCATTTAGACCTATTAGCTGGGCCTAGCAACTCTTTTTTCCTTCACAAAACAAATTTATGTGGAAACTATTTTTCTTTCGTCAAATTTATAAGTCTTAGAAAAAACTAAAATGAAGTAAATGGAACTAAGAGATTGCATGTGGACGCGGGCATTAATCTGCACCTATCAAGACACCACTATCATCCGTCATCCTCATCAATCTTCTTCTAAAGTCATGGTAAAATAGTCAGATAGTTAATTTCTTCAGTTTTAATCACTATAGTAATAGGGTATACTTCTCTAAATGGGTAAACTTTTTTATTAAACATATGAATTCAATTGCAAATAAAGCGAAATATCAAAAGCACCATATGTTTTCTCGAATTATTTACAAGTAGATTTATTATTGGGCTTTATTTTTTGAGTTCCAAGCTAGCCTGACTAGCAGTCAGGCAAGACTGTTTTCCTTATTTCTTTACTCTGATTCATGAGTTGTTAGTTGCGTTAGACTCATGGCGACGCAAGTTCTTTAGGAATGTCCACAATAGTTTGTGATATATAATGCCAATGACCTTGGGATAACTACTTAGGACCTTAACATGCTTTGTAGCATGTATTACATGAATGGGCTTTTTTTCTAAGAACATGAAGCAGGCTCACAATTTGAGCTTCTATTCAACAATAGTTTTTTTTTTTTTTTTTTTTAAATCTTTTACCTTTCACCTTGATAGGCCGGTTTTGAGGTTGGAAGGCCTCACAAAAAAGAGAAATTAATATGACAATTATCAAATAATAAAACACTCAACTTCTTTGAAAGCCAAATAGGTGGTGGAAGGACTCCACCTCACAATGGAATCCACATGAAACCCCATCTTGATAAAAATGTTTGCAGTCATATTAGCCTCTCTTCAACAATAATGAAAAGATGATAAAGCTTCAAAATTGGAACACTGCCCCTGATATCTCTCTGACTATGAGAATACTAAATAATAACACCGATCAGTCCTCTAGGATTCATGCATGGCTAGATTCGATTTTAATTTTTAAAATAAATAAAATTTACCATCTGATCAAAGTTTTGAAAATTGACAATCACCTAAGTAGCAAATTTAAACGAAGGATTTTGTTGCCTTCTTTACGTGGCACTTTATTAAGGGTTCCAAAATGCTAAAGGGAACTAAGGAAGAATGAGCTACAGAGGATCCACTCCCTAGTAGATTCTAATTATAAAGATCAGGATTCTTGACAAAGGCAAAAGGCAGGGTTGTCCATGATTTTTTAAATGAAGCTTTTGATTCCATTAGTGAAACTTAAAAAAAAAAAAAAAAAAAAAAAAAAAAAAAAAAAAGGGAGAGGGGGGGGGGGGCGGATATCTAAGACAAATAAAGAAATACAAAGCCTAGAAAATGCAAGAATACCAAAAAAAAAAAAAAAATGACTATTAAATGAAAAACAAATACAATCATTATTATTAAAATATGATATCCAATAATCAGGATTTGTGTTTTTACATGACGCATTTTTACAGATCATTAAAATAAATTTGGGGTTGTTTTAATAGTTTTGTAGGCAGTTTCAATTTATAGACTATTTATCTTTCATAACTGTATATATTTGTGTGTTTCATATAATTTTTTGAGACAATGCCTTGTAACTAAGACCACGTTGATACTTGATAGAATTTGAGGCACCCAATTAACACATAGTCGATAAGCCATATAGGGATGACCTAAAACGGATATACCATATTGATCATCCCAACTATATAATCAATCTTTATAACTGTGAAATTTTGAACTCTCATGCTAATTAGTAACCACAATTGAGTTTAAAACCAAGAAGAAACTGTCAAAGAATCTCAAGAAAGTTAGGGATAAGGTCGAGTTGCCATTACTTAAAAGAACCAATGAGCTTAGACCACCTAATCACTTGGTCCTCCTAATTATCTTTTAGATGTTGAAACTTGCAACATCCAAAGATACTGTGGCCAGTTGTTTGGATGGGAAATAGACACTTTAATTTGCTGTCAACAAACATTTTCTAAAATGTATGACGTCAGGTAGCCCATCCTTTCATTAGCACTATTTTAAATATGTATTGGCTTTTGGTGTTCCATTACAGCCTCATGTCTAAGACAAGCTTTAGACCTCAACTTCTAACTTGGAAGAGAGTCACTTTCAAAAATTCTAGAGCCCTCTCTATCCTTATAAATTAAAATAAAAAAGGGGGTCTCTTTTTTTCCCATTTTTTCGGGTTTTCAAAGCTCCAACCAGCCCAGGAAAGATATGAAAATTCAGCTGTAACAATCTCAACCTTTCATTTACTATCCAAAATCAAGTAAGAGACACAACAATTGAAAACTCATTTACTCTAAAAGGTCCTGTGAATGCCATGGTGGGGAAGGGACAAAGACAGTTGTAAGATATGCTCCGTAAATTTTTGTTTTGTTTTGTTTCTGAATTGTATTGGAAACCATTTGGTTTCAATAATTAGAATCGAACCCGTGACCTTGATTGGTGCAATCCTTAGGTCTCAATCAGTAGGGTACAAGTTGTGCTTAACCTCCATGAGATGATACTGCTAGCTCTGGACTGATACTCTCATGTAATTCGTAGACCATTAGTTGTCTTATGCTCCAGAAGCCACACAAACCTCTTGTATAATTGTTGACACCGAATTTTGTGTATCACTTGGGATTCACAAAAAAGGGTGATAAATTTCTTTTTTCAGAAGTTGATGTAGAGTGGATAAAATGGAAGCTTAATGGGCAAATGAAAATTAGGGGGATCAAAAGCAGAAAAAAAATGAATACAATGACGGAAATATTATTCAACTACCACCAATACAATATCCAAACACACATAAAATGTCGAATATAGTTTATCAAAACTTAATCAAGGATCAGCTTAAGGAGCTCCAGCTCTATCATGCCCAAGATTTTGGATCTAGATTTTCCTAAATCTCGAGGGAGGAGCACAAAAAATAATTCAAATGAATATCTTCAAAGCTTAAATACGATATGGATTTCTTCCAAATAATTTCAACAAAGTTTTCCCTAAAAATTAGACTTATGAAAAATTTTCATCTTTTGAAATACACCAGAATAATCAAAATTAATATATTCACTACCTTCCAACTATCATATCATAACGAATATACATCATTAAAAAATATATTATAATTACAACCCAAAAGTGTACCTACACATCTCATATCGATTGATAGTTGTTTAAATCATAAACATTAATTCTCACTCTATAAATATATACATACAAAATTGATGAGTATTTTGAAATACTGAATTATACGCACGTTTCCCAAACATTTGTCCATATTTCTTCGTATTAAGCTAATAATCATGATAAGTCTCAAAACATCATGTTGCATGTTCATTAGGCTTAATTATACATGAATAAATTCGTTTACTAGAAATCTAATTATGTGCGTTTCTTGTACAGAAAATCAACATTTTGGAATCAAAATTTCAAGGTAAAAGCATTTGAGCCCACTTTGGAATGCCCTAATCCTTAACTAATGTTCTCCTCTTTTATCTTTTTGTATAAAGAAAAGTAGAGGCTACTTTTAGACTCTTTTACATACATATTTCTCTATAAATAGAGCTTCAATCTCTAGAGAAACTCTCTCCCTCTTGGTTTTCTTATCCAAGACTCCTTTAATCTAAGGCTCTTAGCCTATTCTCTTATTTTTTGTATTTTTATCTTCTTGTTATTTTCTTTTTGGCTAAATAATCTTCTAAGAAGTAGAAGAAGAAGAATATGTAAATTTCTCCATGAAATGAAGAAAAGTTCTTTCATCTTTTATCTTTCATTTATTGTCATGACATTAGGCTAAGCTCCGCTCTATTGGAGAGTGGAAAAGCCTAGAACAAGTTCTTGTGTTGTTTCTAATTTCATGCCTTTCTTTTATCTAAAATGCTCATGAGTTCTCTTTAAAATTTATTGCACCTTTTAATCTTAATATAGATACCTTATGCTTAGATTAGATCAAAATAAAGTATATTTAAAATAGATAATTGATATTAGAAAGTTCAAGGAATTCTATTTTGTTTTTATTTTCTCATTTGCTTTCATTTGCTAAACTTTCTGATCTAAGGAGCTAACACCAAGCCCTGACGATTGAGTTATAAAAAGACTAGAAACTAGGAATTGCTCATCAACATGCTCTAGGTAAATCCACCTCCAATGGTACTTTAATTTCATAAGTTTACTTACTTTTAACTTCATGTACTTTAGCTCATTTTCTAACAACTTTAAATCTTCTTATAAATTCAAAAATACAAAATAAAAACAGTTTTAATTTCTTTTGGTTAATTCAAATTTTATTCTCTTAGCTTAACTCTACTCCCCCTTTCTCTTGGATTCGATATCCTACTTGCCCCACAAGTAAGGTAAAAGTAAGATTAATATTAACTCTGGTGGGAAGAACAACGATAGTTCCACCAAAATTTTAACGTCGCTGTAGGGAAAGGTAAAGGTAGTGGTGTATATTTTTTTTTCTTATTTTCTTTCAATTTCCTTTAATCTTTAGTTAGGTTTATTTTTCTATTTTAGAAACTCTTGTATAGGATTCCTTGTAATTTTTTTTAATTATCCAAGAAGACTTATTTTGTAATAGATTAAGGAAGGATGACGGGTGGACAATACCGTCACGGCTCCTTAGGTTTGCACACCAAAATTGGAATTGGTAGCCTAAGTTGACTCAAATCGTCTTCACCTCGTCGAGTACAGGAGGTAATCCCGAAACACCCACGCCTCTCTATGCTAGTGGGTTACTCCTTGCCTTTGTATGTTATTTTTTTAATTTACACACACGTGAAATAGTTAATTAAGTAGTAAAGAGCACCCCTCTCCTAGGGATGGCATGATAAGATAAGGATTGGAAGTCATTACCAATTCCTTACTCTAATTAGGATAATCAACTGATTAGTTCTCCAATCAAATTAATAAAATCAATTAGACTTGACTATAAGGGCCACGAGCTCAATAGGAGAAATTCCGCTTCAAGTTGTGTCAATTACGTTTTTTGGTCATATTTTGTATCTAGTAAGATCTTGCCCTTTGAGGGAATAGACTCAGTCTATTCAAGAAAGGAGAGTGTTTTAAGAATGCCCTTGCTTATGCATTGTGCGCCACCTTCGATCTGGAGATCTAAATGATTTAAAATTGACTTCATAAAATCGAGTTAGAATGCTAGTTGCACTATTTCTACCTAGTTAGGAGCTGTCTAGCTTTAGGCAACTTATCTAGGTCCAGTTTTTTTCATGATTGTTTGATCGACTGTATGATTTGCATGCTTGATAAACATTCAAAGAACAACGATAGTGTCTAGTCTTAAGAACCTAATATCACATGTGAATTCCTCATTCTCTTGTGTGCAAATCAAAAGTGTATAGATACAGAACTTCGAGTAAATTTTGCATTGTCATGGAGTTTAGGAGAAAATCTTAGATCCCATGCGTCCTATGTGATAATTATGGTTATCCTCCTGATTGTTGTCCGAGTCTACCCATGTTTCGTGCTACACAGGCCAATATGCATCATTCGTAAAATTCTTATTGGATGTCGACACCTAGTTCATTTGACCAACCATACCACATAGATAATTTATTTCCCTCGGATACCATACTGTGTCAGAACGAGTTCACTTAGGATAGTTATTTTGATAATCATGATGATTTTTATATGCACGACACCTCGATGATAAATCCAACTATAATTCCCCAACAATCCTATGATTCTCAACATTTCTCCGAATATAGAACTGTAGAACCAGAGTCAACATTCAATGACTTATTTTTGTCCTCTCCTTCAACTTCATCATTAGAGTCCTTGATGACTGAGTTGTTAAATCAACAAAAACAGTTCATCCAACAACAGCAATTCATCCAACAACAACAACAGGACATAGGTCAAGACTTAGCTAGCATAAGAACTCAATTGAGTCATTTAGTTCTATCTTTAGAAGAAGGAAATTTTGATAAATTTGAAAATGAGGATATCTTCATCCTAGAAAATCTATCATTCTTTCAAAATAACCTTAGTGACCAGTTCTACTCTTTTGAAAATTTCGATAATTGTCCATCGATAATTGATAATCCCGTCTCAATTGAAGTTCAAATTCAAACCAATGAGGTTAGAGTTCCAACCAAAGTAATGATGGAAATCCAACTAGGTCAGCCTACTGTGCCCTTAAAAGAAAGAGAGAATGGTCAATTTTCAAATGAGATTGTAACACCCCAGATTTTCAACTCATATCTTGAGAATATTAAATGGTGAGATTTGGAAGAAAATATCGAAGGAGAGACTTAGAGTAAAATACTCGGATCTTGTTATGATTAATTTCGAGGAAAATCAACTTCGCCATTAGATTCAAAAGGATCAAAATATATACATTAGCCTGTAAGCAAGTCCGAATTCGAATTCGGATAGAGAAGTTATAGAATCCTCAAATTTGTGTTAAGTGGGACCCAAAATAGTGGAATTTCGTTAGAGTGAGAATTGAAAAGATTTGATGACACCATTAGATCCGAATCGAAAAATTATTCGAAATGGTATATTCGTTTGTCGTTTTCCGAGTCCGAATAGTTAAGTTACGATCGAAACTAGAAATAAGGGGGAAATTACAAGTATGCCCCTCAGCTTTATTATAAAAAGGGATCTGATTTCTTTTATTTCATTTTTCTCTCATTCTCTAAGAAACCCAAACGACAGCCACTTTCAATCCAAGGGTTTTGACCCATTGTCATCAAGTTTGTGCACAAACGAAGCCGAGTTGAACATCGACGAAGAAGACAAAGTTGTCGGCCACGTCGAGAGCTACAACTTCACCATCTTTACTTACCCATTCTTGTTCGTTTTCCCCATCCTTCATCAAAACCAGCTGGGTAGCTCGAGTAAACCCCAACACATTCCATCCGAAGGCTTCATCGAGTTAGGAGCTAGGTATATACTTTATTGTAGAAGCGAAGGAGAACGTCATTGTCAGATACCTTGCAAACCCTCGCTCGTTTCGCATCCAAGTCAGCCCAACCTCGACTCTTGAGCCATCCAACCTTGAGTTGTAGTGCTAGCTTGTACCCTTGGTGTTCACAACCAAGTAAGGGACTTCCAATTCTTATTGGTAGCTTTAGATTTCCGAAATGTGCATTTAGGGTTTTGAAATAAAACTTATTGTTTGCATTTAAATCGTAGAAATTGGTGTTTGATTTCAAATTCATGGTAGAAGTAGGTGTTTTGCTTATGCTTTATCGAATTTTGATAACAAAATTGTGGGTGGGTCGAATGTTTCGAAGAATGGAAGAAGAAATCGAAAAAGGGATCGAAAAACCCAAAAAATCGCGAGTGAGATTCAGGCTGTAGGTGGGAAGGGTCGATGCCACCGGCACCTACCGAAGGCATTCTGTCGGTCCCACCGACAGAATGTTGCTTCTGCCACCGACGAAATCAAGAAGCCGTCGAAAACTTTGTTCTATCGGCAGGACCGTCGGTCCCACCGACACCTGCCGATGTGTATTCTGTCGGTTCCACCGACAACATATTGATTCTACCACCGACAGACACAGTTTTGACCAGAACTGTGTTCTGACTCTTGGCTTGACCTCTTCACACCTTATACACTATTTCTCACCCTTTATTTCATTAAAAATATTTCATTTACTTTAAGTTCTTTAATGAAATTAAGGTTTTACCCCCCATTTCGGAATAATGGGAATGGTTTTAAGATCCAAATCTCAAAGGATCAAAATCCAAATTTTGGTTTCAAGAACAAAACGTAATTTTCGACGTTTTTGGCAAGTTTTCAAAATGAAATAACTTTCGCGTTCCTTTGAATTAGATTACAAAAACTATATGGTGTCGAATCTCATGATTAAGACTTTCATTTCGAAAAACCCATTTTTAATTTTGAGAACTTTGAAAAATTGAGCTTCTGACACTTAGCCAAATTTTCATCAGCTTTATTTATTTTTAATAACTTTGGTCCCGAGCATCGCTGGGACCTTGTTTTTTTATAAACTTCGGTGGTTTTCAATGGAAAGACCAAAAGAATGACTTTGAAAGATTGAAAATGAATGGTTGATTTGAAAGGATGAAAAGTGAGAATGTCGAGAGAATGGGAAAAGGGAATGAACGGTAAAATGTCAGAATCACACCCGAGGGGTGATGTCTACATTTTACATTGTATGTTGTGTGTAGTTGGTGAAAGGATATCCAGGTTATTAATGAAAGGGTTGCATGTTTATTTCCGATCATGTTAGCGCGTGCGCTGAGTACTGTTGTTTATTTTAGGCCGGGTGGCCACAGTTGCATGGTAGGAACTGGATATCTATTCTCAACCCTGTTTTGTTAATTTTTCTTTTGCTTTAAATGAAAAACTATATATATACGTAACTATTTTGTGAGCTGTTAAAGGGTTTGTGAATGCTTGAAGGGATAGTGTGTCACATCATCCGGAGGGGTGCATTATCCTGGGATGTACGGTAGGGACCACCAAACTCATACGTGGTATGGGACGCGTATGAGAGTGAAGTCACAACTGGAATCCAGATTCATTCCTTTCTTATCTTTATCAGTGAACGTGTATTGTAAAGGTGGTCGTATACGAGTGGAGTGTCATTTTGGGAATCACATGCACGCCTAATAGGCATAGACGAAGATGATTAGTCAGTGATCACTAACAATCTAATAGTAGTCGAACATTCTGACACATCGAAAAGAGACCCATTGCTTACGGTCACGTCAAACGGCCAGCCTGAGCCGGATAAATGATCCCGCAAGCGTGGTAGACACGACCAGCCACAAAATCAGGAACTACGATGTTATTGGGGAATATCATGTCCTGACTGGGAGCGATCCAGTCGTGAATCCCAACTCTTTAATTCTAATACTCCACCACTTGTATTATGTATCTGCTGTTATTTTTCGAATTACAAACTGAGAAACATGTCTATTATTTTAATGTTGTCAACATTATTTGCATAAAATGAAAAATGTATAATGAGTATGGATAATTGATGTTATGTGTAATTTTTAAACTGTTTAGTTGTTCATCCCTGACTATATGTACCAGTTGATCGTATTTTATCTTGTAAAACCTTGTATGTATTAAAATGTTCAGTATGCTTTATTCGATCATACTTAGGAAGGGTTATTAGTAGGAATTGGCTGTGGACTTACTAAGTAGCCATTGTTACTCACCCTTTCCTTCCTATTTTTTTTAGTTTCAGCACTTGCAGCCACTGAGACAGGCGTAGAGTTAGTAATTGAAGAGTATCCGGTCGATCAGATCGACGATCAGAGTTTATTGCCTGGTGAGCACTAGGGCCACATCCCTTAGTGTTGTCAGTTTCATCCAAGATGTATGTAGTTTTTGGATTTGAGAGTTTAGGCCTATGTTAGAGTGAGAGTGTTTTGGTAAGCCTGTATATTGATAAATCTTCTGCACTCTGATCTACTTACATGTTAGATGTAATTAGTCTTCCGCTGTTATTTTCCTGTATCTACATTTTTATATATAGGTTTTGTTATAAATTGGTTTATCAGGTTTGAGTTCCGTGAAACGCTAACATAAACAGAGGAGACCATGCCGAAATTCGAGGTGCCACCTAGTGCCTTGGGATTTGTGTTAGCGTTTGGCGGGGCACCACAGAGATAACCCCCTAGATCCAACTAATGTTTCAAATTCCCAATGAGCTAACCAATTGTACAAATTTGACTAAGGAAATGGATCCACTATTAGAGGAAACTGTTGTTTAGGAAGAACCAAGGATGAACTCTAAATTGTTAGTCATACCAATTTCAACCACTATCAATCCAACCTCGTATCCCATCTAGCCTATCCTTTCACAAGATTGTACAAACCATTCTTGTCTTACAACTTCCATTCTCTTAGGAAATACAAGGATTGAAAACTATTTCGAAAAGGTGATGATGATAGAACTGAAGATAAACGTGGGATGTTGATCATTTTAAAAAATCATTTCCATGTCCTAACGATGGTAAAAATCTATTTGCATATCATTTGGGGTGGGAAATCGATCGTTGTGTCTGTAAAATTAGATGCTAAGAAAATACCAAGGATTTGGATCTTTTGATAGGTCCGGCTGAAGACGTTAAACTAAGCGCTGCTTGGGAGGCAACCTATGTGTTTTTATTTTAATAAGTACTGTAATTAGGAAAAAACCCTTTTCAAAAAAAAAAAAATTCCAACCCTAATTCCTTTCTTATTCTCATCCTTTTCAAGACAACTCTCAACTAAACCAATCAATTAGCACTACTAGAACTGCAGACTGGTCAACAATTATTGATTGAGTAATAGAGATAGATGTTGGCCTATATTGAGGAGAAGAAGACACAGGTCACTGAAAGTTCGGATTCAGATTAGGATGGGTTTCATTATTAGATTAGGACATTTTTAGGTTGTTTCTTAATTCTTAAGTAGGATTTTATTTATGCAAAACTATTTCAAAAATTATAATTGTTATAACTTTCAACCTTTTCAGATCAGTTGTAACAAGATTTTGCATATTAATGCCCAATCCATTTGAGGTGTGATTTAACATTTTTTCTCTTTCCTTACTACGTGTATATTTGAAAGTACCTTCGATCCGTGGGGTGTGCGGATCCGTTTTTTATTTTTGAGGTTTAGGAACCAAATATTGATTCTGACAAATAAAAAAACTAATCTACGAATAAAAATAAACTATGGTCCGGGGATCACGTTACGAGATTTGTAATATCCTGGATTTTTCTACTCATATCTCGAGAAAATTAAATGGTGAGATTTGGAGGAAAATACCGAAAGAGGGACTTAGAGTAAAATACTCAAATATTGTTATGATTAATTTCAAGGAAAATCGACTTCGCTATTGTAGACACCCCATTTTTGTATCCGCCTAACTTGGCGATCCGTCACCTGGTTGCTGTGGATTCCTAATGATGAGTGCAAAAAACTCGAAAGTTTGTGAGAAGTCTCCTTCCAATTCCTTCCACCTTCTAATTTTATTCTATTCTTTCTCCTTGCCACACGACATAAAATTACGCACGCTTAGGATCGCTACACCATAGCTCAACTTAGCAAGCACGTACACTTAGGCTCGCTACACATTTGGACAACTTAGAGACCTCGCTACGCTAGGAAAACATGACCTCGAAACTTAGAAATAATCACGTTGCGATTGAAAGAAACTTCACGCCAAAATTCACCCAAATGGATAAAAACTGAAAAAATGACGAACATACCCCTCATAAATTTCAGACCTCCGAAAAGTCTCGAAAGTACCTCCATTGCACTCAGAATAGGATTTCGAGTCTAACGGGACCCAAATCGATGAAATCAGAGAAATTTATGAAAACATCAAAAAATGACCGAAATGCCCCCTTAACATCCAAATCCGACTTAGAGATCCCGATCCTTAGGAAAAAATAATAAAAATCGAAACCCAGTTAAAAATCCAATCTAACTAAAAATAAAACTCGAATTAAAAATTAAACAATTCAAATTCAAACAATTAAAAATAAAACTCAAATTAAAAATTAAACTAAAAATTAAACAATTAAAATTTAAAATATAATCTAATTCAAAATTAAACAATTAAAATCTAGTAAAAATCAAGATCAAAATTAAACAATTAAAATCGAAATCAAGGTAAAATTGACCAACAAGTTAAAATCAAAACGCAATCAAGAAATTAAATCCAATAAAAAAAAAATTTCAAATTAAATAAAAAATTCTAAAATTGATCGAACAAAATTCTAATTAACCAACCATTAAAATTAAACTCAAAATCAAATCAACAAATTTAAAATCCATTTAACCCAATCCAAAATCAAATTAATACTCAACCAATGGAAGCAAAGTTAAGTCAGCCAATCACAACTCGGTGGCGGGTAACTATTGTAACGCGGTAGCGTGGGATCCCCACCTACATTCTCTCAAAAGAAATATTTGAAAATAGAAAGGACGTGTGAAAATCAAAAAAGAAAGAAAAAAGAAAGAAAGAAGAGAAACGAAAATAGAAAAAAAACTGATTATAAGAGGAAACCTTCTCCTCTACGAGGAGGCTGGATCTCAGCACCCCCACTTCCCAAACTCTCCATCTCCCTTCTACTCAAGCTCTGCAACAGCCCCATTTCCCACTTCTTTCACTCACGTCCTCTTGGACAACAATCAAAAAGGAGAAAAACACCAGCTGAACATCTCTTACTCTGTTGCTATTCTATAAACATAAAAGAAACTTGAAATAATTGGCATTAACAATTAATAATACTAAAACTTATTGGGGGACTTAATTGGGGAAGATGGCTTCTCAAAGAGAAGAGTTACTCTCTTCTACTCTATGCCCTTGAAGGAAAGTAAGAAGATTACATTGTAAAGAGTTTGAACTTAAATGAAATAATTAAAGAGATTAGTAGAGAAAAAATGGAGCAAATAGAAAAATCAACACCTAAATACCCCATCCCATCATAGTCATTTTTTTCTTTCCAAACTTGTTCTTCTTTTAAATCTACGATTCCAAAAGGGTAAGTAGAGATTTGGGCAGAATTTCCTTGCTTTAAAATTCTCTTCCTTAGTTTCCTTGAGGAGCTTTCTATTTATAGAGTCTTGAGATACCCCTTGGGGGCAAAAAGGTCCCAATCCTTCCAATGACACAATATTCTTAATAATACCTACATAAGTGTCATTCATTTCCTCATATGCCCTTGTCCTCAATAGCCCTTTCCCATATCCTTAAATCTCACAAACTAAGATTCCTCAAGGTTAAAAGGATAAATATACAAGAGATTTTAAAGTCTTTTCTTATGATGACCACTATCAAAGGTAATAGGCTAGGCAAAATAAAGCCAAGGTTTAAAGTGATAGGAGAATGAAAGTGGGGGTAAAATGGTAATAGATAAATGGTCCCCAAAATGGTAAGCCTAATTTTGGGGGCAAGTGGAGTGTTTCATAGGATTAAGGTGTGAGAATGTGCCAAATCGAGTGGTCCCCAAGAGGTTTTGGCTTTGAAAATTGAGTAGACCCCTCTAAAAGTTCTGTGTTTATGTAGGTGGGGTGAAGATAGGGAAAAATCGAAATTATCCAAAGAATAAGTGTTGAAAGGCTTAAAAATGGTATGTCCACATTGTAGATACGTGATTTCGCGATTACGATGGCCACATCTACTAAAGTTTGGAGCCGCTACTATTCATTTTGTAAGTGGGTGTAAATAGTCACCCAATGCACATTTTTGGCATGTAGTGACTCACGATGGATAATGTACTAATCAAACCTTGAGATTTGGGATAAGCGATCCGGTTGGAGAAAAGGGAAGGTGTTAGGCACCCTTTTTTCCCCACCATGTGGTGGTAACCTCAACTCAACTCGGTCATTTCAATTAAAAAATATGAAAAATAAAGTGTCACGTGTCGATATCTTGTACCCTTAGTAGGGATTTGCTTACGGCTTGATTATAAGATCATCCCATTGAAGGAGATGATCCTTATAGATCCTTAGCCTTGTGAATAACACATTTTTAAAAGTGTTGGTGATGGCTATGGATCCATTCTCATGAGTTAAGAGGGACCCAAAAATCGGTTGCCTCAAAATAATTTAATGGGTTAAATCGATTTTATTTTTTTGAAGGTGGTTACAACCCTTATACTTTCTATCAAACCGAAGTTCGATCTATAGGAGATAAGGGAGGGAAAACATTACATCTTAGGGGTTATCTAAAATAAAAAGTAAAGAGAGGTGAAAGGGGGTAGTAGAAGAGGGATATGGAGAAGGTAGAGAGAAAGAGGGGGGGTGTTATTTTGATCCACCTTGAAGCTTTAAGGTTTTATTTCCCTTTCTCTCCTTCATTCTTCTTCTTCAATGTCTTCTTGAGTTGAGTCCTTGATGAGTTATGAGAATGTAACTATTTTGAGATTAGTGTAAGAGAGTAATGAAGAGATGAGTAGAGAGTAGAGTGATTTTTTTTATGAGACTTGGTAAGATTTTTTAATGAGAGTTGGTAAGAGAGAATTGGTAAGACTTAGTGAGAATTGGTAACCTTTTTGGAAAGAGAGGGAGGGGGTATTTATAGGTGTTTGAGGATGGTTTGAGGGATATAATGGGGTGAGAGGTTGGGAGAGTAGAGAATGGCATAGGTTTTAAAGGTAGAGGGTATGAAATTAGGAGTTGGGAGAGGGGTAATTATTTAATAGAGGTAAATGGGTTGTGTTTTTATCCAAATGATTTGGATCTTACCCAAACCATTTGGGTAGAGTGTTTGGTGAGGTGAGATGATGATGGGTGTTTAAGAGGGTGGTTGATTGATTGAGTGGTATTTGGTTTAAGAGAATGAAAGGTGTAAGAGGGTGAGGGGGATGGTGACATGTGATAAGATGTGTGGAGGTTAAGGGTTTAGATTTAATTGATGGGAGAGAATGAGTATTTGATTTGAGAGGATGGTGTAGGTTTAGGTTGTAGAGATGAGTTTATAGGAAATGATGATGGTAGATTAGGGGGGCTATGATGATGATAGGTTAGGGAGAGGTGTTTGATTTGAAAGAATAGGGGTTAGGGAATTATGAGGGTAGGTTAGAGGGGTATGGGTTGATGGTGTTTGATTTGAGAGAATGGAGGTTTATTGGGAGTAATGAGGGTAGGTTAGGGGAGGGTGTGGGTTGATGTGATTTTTTAGAGAAAATGTGATGTGGGTAGTTAATTTTTTTAGAGAAAGGTAATGGGGTGGGTGGTTTGATGAGGGAGGTGAGAGGGGGTGATGACATGTGTCATATTTGATTATCAAGATGGTGATTGGTTGATGTGGGTTGTGGTTTATGGGTTAGGGTTGTGGGTTAGATATGAATTGGATATGGGTTTGGGCTAAGGGGCATTGGGCTTAGGTTTTAGGAAAGATTAGGGGTTTTTTGGATTGAGTTGGGGTCACTTTGGATTGGATTTTCGAGGGTAGGTATGTTTTAGGTTTTTAGATGACATAGGATTGGATTTTAGTTTAAAGGTAAAGTGAGAAATCGATTTTGGAAAGTTGAAGGTTTGTGGGCTTTGAACGGGATTGAGGTGTTTTCGATTTAGGAAGTGAGACGGTGAAGGGTAGAAAAAGTGATTGGCATCCCAAGTCTCATTTTTTTAATTTATTAATTTTTTTGAGATTTTTGAAATCATTGATTTGATAAAAAATGCCACGTGTTGGCAAATCGATTTTTTTAGGCCCGTTCGAGAATCTTATTAAAAATCGGATATTTCTAGGTACAAGAGTGGAGCGGTGAAGGTTGGGAAGGTTTAGGGTAGTTCAAACCCCTTTGGTGGGTCCCATAGACCATTAGATGGTCTTAGGGGCCTCGATTTGGTCAAAATGTCACTTTTCAATGACTTGAGCCCTTAAGGCCCGTTGACCCATTTATTTGGAAAATCGATATTTTTGGGCCCTTTCGAGTATGGGTCCGTTCAAATTGGGGTGTCTACAGCTGCCTTTCTTTGCAAGAATTACGTACAAAGAACTGCAAAGAATAGACTAAACCCCTATTTGTATGGGACAAAAAACTTTGTTGAAACACGACTTCGAATTATCGCTTAAATTGATGACTTTTGTAGAAATGGCTACTCAAGCACGGGGTCTGATAGAGTTTTGCCTTATTAATTCCTTGATCTTGATGGCGCGGAGCTCATGTGAGATCTCAGATTTGATTAAAGTTTCATGAGTTTTGAAATTTAGAAATCTTTGGTCGTATTTTAACAAATCGAAGTTGAGTGCAACTCGAAAATTTTTTTGAAATTTTTTTTTTATTTTTTTTATTTTTGATTTTTGATAGATGCAAGGTGCGTTCTTGACTTATTTACTTTTTGTTCTTCTACAACCTAAAATCCCTTCGTCATTATCTTCTTTTATTGATCTTACTTTATTTTTACCATAGGTTAATCCTCCCAATTCATGCATTATCTCTTGTAATGGTGTCTTTGATCCTTTCAACGGTACAAACAATATGGTTGTTAACAGTTGTCACAGATCCAAGAGAGAGTTTTGCTGCTGGACCACAAGTTAGTCTTTTCAATTCATGCATTGTCCCTTGTAGTGGTGTCATTGATCCTTTCAATGGTGCAAGCAATATGGTTGTTAACAGTTGTCACAGATCCAAGAGAGAGTTTTACTGCTGGGCCACAAGTTAGTCTTCTCAATTCATGCATTGTCCCTTGTAGTGGTGTCTTTGATCCTTTCAATGGTGCAAGCAATATGGTTGTTAACAATTGTCACAGATCCAAGAGAGAGTTTTGCTATTGGAGTCGAATCCACCAAGATCTAAAGGTAGGAAGGCTACATAGTTTGAGTCACCTCTATTTAGAACACATTTATTGCGACAATATCAATAGGTGCATAAGCTGTGAATGAGTCTATTGCATCGGTGCTACTATCTTACAATATCAACATACTATATCACCCTTCTTAATTCATTATCACACCAATATCTCTAGCTTGCATGTCACTAGCCATAACACTTGCAAGGCATTCGCACTGTCGATCTAGGGTAGCAACCCATCGCTTTGCTCCAAATCCAAGGTCAGAGTTAACTAGTGTTCTATATATACTATGAACTGCTTTATCATCCACTTATATATGTTCGACCCATATGACCTTGGAGTTATCATTTGGCATTTCTTGGATTAAACAGCCTGATGGCCTTCTTCGAGATCTCAATATCTGGCTAGGATGCCAATGATCCAAGGAAACATCGACCAACACTCAAATCCCCTCGGCATGTTTTTTACAATACCTTACAAAAAAACTCTCTTAAGTCGGAACCAGAGGTGAAGGGATTTGAAATTCTATTGTCATCACTTGAAGGGCTCCATTATAGTTTCCTGCTACGCTGGTTGATAGGACTTCTAGAGTCATGGCTCTTGAAATAATGTTAGAAAATATATTTGACCATTGATTCACATCCATGAGGATCTCAACAAGGTTAATGTGATTCGTGATAACAATGACAGTTTCTCAAGAAGCTTCTGACTTCAATCCAAATGTTTTTTGCCCAATTCCCCTCAGGAATGTTTGCATGTACTCATCTTCACTTAGAATCTCATAAGCATGATCAAGGCTATGCACCCACAATGGTTCCCCTAGTTGGGCCATTCTTATAAACTCTTCCATTGCTGCAACTGCAAATTGGACGATCAATGGTTTATCTGCTTCAGTGGACCCGGAGAGTGATCTCAGGAGAGGCTTGCTCAGGGTCCTGCTTCTATGCCTTCGGGTCTTATCTGATATGTGACGCCCTGCCAAATGCTAACACAAATCCCAAGGTCACCTCGAGGCACTAAGTGGGGCCTCGAAATTTCGGCATGGTCTCCTCTGTTTATGTTAGCATTCAACGGAACACAAAACCTGATAATCCAAGTTAACAAAACTTGTATATAAAGATGTAAATAAAGGAAATAATAACGGAAGACTAATTACATCTAACATGTAAATAGATCAGAGTGCGGAAGTTTAGCGATATACATGATTACAAAAGTCAATCCTCACTTTAACATAGTCCTAGCACTCGGCCCAAAACACTATGTATACTTCCTAAGATAAACAAACTCCTAAGGGAAGTAACCTCAATGCTCACAGGGGAATGGACACTGGTCGTCGATCTGACCGACTAGATACTCCTCAATTACTGACTCTACGCCTGTCTTGGTAACTGTAAGTGATGAAACTAAAAAAAAATAGGAAGGAAATGGTGAGTAACGAGAGTTACCCAGTAAGTCCACAACCAATTCCTACTAGTAATCCTTCCTAAACATGATCGAATAAAGTATACTGAACATTTTAATACATGTAAGATTTTACAGAATAAAATACAATCAACTGGTACATATAGCTAGAGATGAGCAACTAAACAATTTAAAATCCCACATGACATCAATCATCCATACTCATTATACATTTTTCATTTTATGCAAATACAGTTGACAACATTGAAATAATAGACATACCTTTCAGTTTGTAATTCGAAACATAACAACAGATACATAGTACAAGTGGTGGAGTAATGGAATTTGAGCGTTGGGATTCACGACTGGATCGGTCCCAATCGGAACATGATGTTACTACGTAAATCTATCTTTTAGTTCCTGATTTTGTGGATGGTCGTGTCTACCACGCTTACGAGACCATTTATCCGCTCAGGCTGGCCGTTTAACGTGACCGTAAGCAATGGGTCTCTTTTCGATGTGTCAAAACGTTCGACTACTACTAGAGTGTTAGTGATCACTGACCAATCATCTTCGTCTATGCCTATCAAGCGTGCATGTGATTCTCAAAATAACACTCTACTCGTATACGACCACCTTTACAATACACGTTCACTGGTAAAGATAAGAAAGGAATGGACCCGGATTCTAGTTGTGACTCCACTCTCATACGCGTCCCATACCACGTATGAGCTTGGTGGTCCTTACCGTACAATCCAGGATAGTGCCCCCTCCAGATGATGTGACGCACTATCCCTTCAGGCATTCACAAACCCTTTAACAGCTCACAAAATAGCTACGTATATATATGATTTTTCATTTAAAACAAAAGAAAAATTAATAGAACAGGGTTGAGAATGGATATCCAGTTCCTAATATACAATTGTGGCCACCCGGCTTAAAAATAAATAACAGTACTTAGCGTAAGCGCTAATATAATCGTAAATAAACATGCAACCCTTTTATTAATAACCTGTATATCCTTTCACCAACCTACATACAACATACAATGTAAAATGCAGACGTCACCCCTTGGGTGTCACTCTAACATTTTCCCAATTCATCACTTTTTCCATTCACTTGACATTCTCACTTTTCGTCTCTTCAAATCAAACCATCCATTTTCAATCTTTCAAAGTCATTTTTTTTTGTATTTCCATTCAAAAACCATCAAAGTTTATTCAAAATAAGGTCCCAGCGATGCACGGGACCAAAACTGTTAAAAATAAGGAAAGTTGGTAAAAATTTGGTTAAGTGTCGGAAACTCAATTTTTCAAAGTTCTCGAAATTGAAAACGGGTTTTTCGAAATGAAAGTCTCGATCATGAGATTCGACACCATATAGTTTTTGAAATCTAATTCAAAGTAATGCGAAAGTTATTATATTTTGAAAATTTATTGAAAACTTCGAAAACTACGTTTTGTTCTTGAAACCAAAATTTAGATTTTGATCCTTTGAGATTCGGATCTCGAAACCATTCCCATTGTTCTGAAATGGGAGGTAAAACCTTAATTTTATTAAAAAACTTAAATATTTTTAATGAAATGAAAGGTAGGAAATCAAGTATAAGTTGTGAGGAGGGCAACACAAAAGACAGAAGTCAGTTCTGAAGAACTGTTTCTGTCGACAGATGGTCGGTGGCAGAACCAGGATTCTGTCAGTGGGACCGACAGTATAGCCTTCGGCAGATGTCGGTGGGACCGACGCCTCCTGCCGAAAACATAAAATTTCACGCGAGCTTTGGGTTCATCGGTGGTAGAACCCTGATTCTGTCGGTGGGACCAACAGAATGCCTTCGGTAGGTGACGGTGGCACCGACCCTTCCCACCGACCGCACTGAATCCTCACTCGAACTTTCGAGTTTTCGATCCCTTTTTTGAATTCTTATTCCGTTCTTCGAATCATTCAACCCACCCACGAGTTTATGGTTAAAAACTTGATAAAACATAATCAAAACATCTACTTCTACCATGAATTTGAAATCAAACAACAACTTTCTACGATTTAAATGCAAATAATAAGTTTTGTTTCAAAACCTAAATGCACATTTTCAAAAATCTAAAGTTACCAATAGGACTCGAAAGTCCCCTACTTGTTTATGGTTGTCGGACATGCTTAACTAATTCAAAATCAAAGGTTGGCAGCAATGACTCGAGGTTGAAACGATTTCGGGGCCCAACGGTCGGGTTAGTTGTAAAACCCTCGATGGAGGTGTCCTTCCTCCCCCCAACAACGGTAGATTACTTTCCTTCAAGCTAGGCGGAATTCCAAATGGTTAAGATCAAAACCCCTACTACTAGTTTTTGATGGAGGATGGGGAAAACGGACGAGATTGGACAACCAAAGATGGTGAAGTTGTAGCTCTCGTCGTGGCCGACAACTTTGCCTTCTTCGTCGAAGTTCAACGCGGCCTCGATCACGCTAGAACTTGATGGAAGTGGGTCGAAACCCTTGGGTTGGGGAATGGGCTGGTTTTGGGGTTTCTTAGAGAAGAAGAGAAATGAATGAAATAAAAGAAATCAGATTTCTTTTATAATAAAGCTGAGGGCATACTTGTAATTTTTCCATCATTTCTAGTTTCGATCGTAACTTAACCATTCAGACTCGAAAATTGACAAGTGAGTACACCATTTCAAATAATTTTTTATTATGGACCTAACGGTATCATCAAATCTTTTCGATTCTCATTCTAACAAAATTTCACTATTTTGGGTCCCACTTAACGCGAAATTCGAGGATTTTATAACTTTTTCCTCTGAACTCAAATTCGAGCTTGCTTACAGGCTAATTTATATATTCCGATCCCTTTGAATCTAATGGTGAAGTCAATTTTTCTTGAAATTAATCATAATAATATCCGAGTATTTTACTCTAAGTCTCTCCTTCGATATTTTTCTCTAAATCTCACCATTTAATTTCCTCAAGATATGAGTTGAAAATCCAAGGTGTTACATGATGAGTCATGATGTTTCAGATGCCGGGGTGGTAATGATGGTACCCTATTTTTTTTTTTAATTTTTTAATTTTTTTATAGCGATTTTTGTAAGCAAAAATGTAATGTGCAACTTTTGAAATAAAGAAAATAGGTTTTTTACTTACCTGGCCTCAGGTGTATTTAACGCCTTGAAAACTTGAAGTTTGAATAAGTCCTAGATTTTTCATCATCAACCAAAATAGTAGTTTTTCTTTTTTTAAATTTTATGAAATGTCTTTATTAAGTGAATATGATATATTAAGAGTTTGTAAAATCCTTGGTTGTAACGATCTTGGTGTTTTTGCCAACCACAGAGGATATAAACATCAATTACTCTTTTGGTTCCTTTAGAGTCATCCCTAGTGCCCTGGTATTGGAAGACTATTTATTATCTGTTTGGGTCTTGGGATTTTGGAAAGATTTTGCCGTTCACAGTTTATATTCTTGCGGGCTAGGAGTTTTATTTATTATTATTATTATTATTATTTTTTTTACCCTTATTTTCCCTAGTGCCAATTACGATTTTCACCAGACCCGGTTTCCACGTTTTTGCGCATCAACGTCCTTTTTGGGATTTTCATCTTGCCGATGGTTTTGATCTTGCCATAGTTTGAATCTTTTACTCATAGTGCCATTTCGGGTTTTCACTATGCCCTTTCAGACTATGCTTGTATTTTTGGATTTTTACATTACGATTTTTGCTCGGAGTCTCTGTATCTTTGTGGCTTGGTGACTCAAGTTGAGCTGCAAAATTGGTGACTCTACTCTTGTAGTAGCACTCTTTCTTGAGTAACAGATCTAGATTCCCCTCTCGATCTTGTTGACGATTATCCGTGGTTCGGCAACTCAAGTTGAGCAGCAAGATCGGCTACTCTACACTTCGAGTACTCTTTTTTTTTCGAATATCCGACCTGGATTCCCCTCTCGAGTCTTCCAACAACTAATAAGACGTTGAGGTCCGTATTAAGTTGCAAGATCATTGGTGCCGTCATTGTCATTATGTTGCCCTAGACCATTCCCCCATCAAAAAGGACTTTTAGTGGGACAAAACATTGGCTTAGGCTTATGGTAGTGGAATGATACAAAAAGGTTGAGGTCTGGGTGTATTTTGAGTGGTTTAAATATGAGGCTCATCTATTTTTGTTTCGAAAAAGTGATCTATGTCTCCTCCCAGTGTCTCTCGAACTTGTTTAGGTTGGAGATTTGGGTCGAGCTTAGATCAAGTGTCCGAGTTTTTGACTTTTTAAATTTTTTTTTTTTTTTAGCCGTTCACAGTTTATCCTCATACGGGCCAGGAGTACTTCGATGTTTTTTATTTTTCTGAATTTTTTTCTTTTGTCTTTTTTTTTTTGTAGTTGTTGACTTTCCCTAGTTTTAGGTTAAGAAATGAATGTGATGACTCAAAGGGGTTGACTAAGGTTAGATAGTTTGTTCAGGAAAATAAGGATAGCCTTTTGTCATTTCAGGATCAGATTTAGGCATAGTATTTCTTGACAGTGTCAGCATTGATCGGTTGCGGGAAAACTTGCCCGTCCATCTCTATAAGTATCAAAGCTCCTCCTGTCATTACCTTCTATACGATGAATGGTCCCTCATAGTTTGGTCTAAACTTTCCCTTGGCGTCTTCTTGGATTGGCAAACTCTTCTTCAAAACAAGGTCCCCTGACAAGAAATCCCTAGGTTTGACTTTCTTATTGTAGGCACGAGCTATCCATCGCTGATAGATCTGTCCATGGCAAACTGCAAGGCGTTTCTCTTCGATTAGATTTAACTGGTCGAACCGAGCTTGAACCCATTCAGCTTCATCCAACTCTGCCTCTTTTAAGATCCAGAGGGAGGGAATCTCAACCTCTACGGGTAAGACTACTTCCATTCCGTATACCAGTGAGTATGGAGTTGCCCCAGTCGAAGTTCTGAAGGAGGTTCGATAGGTGTGAAGTGAAAAAGGTTGTCATGCCAGTCTTTATACGTAACCACCATCTTCTTGATAATTTGCTTGATATTCTTGTTGGTTACCTCGACTACTCCATTCATCTTAAGTCTGTAGGGTACATAGTTGTAATGAGTGATCTGGAAGTCTTCGCACATCTTGACCATATCCTTATTCTTGAAGTTCTTAGCATTATCAGTTACTAGTCCGTTGGAAAGCTCATATCTACAGATAATG
This sequence comes from Akebia trifoliata, assembly GCF_017979445.1. Taxonomy (NCBI): domain Eukaryota; kingdom Viridiplantae; phylum Streptophyta; class Magnoliopsida; order Ranunculales; family Lardizabalaceae; genus Akebia; species Akebia trifoliata. Next base: position 18,672,508 of record NC_141388.1, read on the forward strand.
TTGTTCTTGACAAACTTCAAGACATTACTTTTGGTGACATTGGCATATGATGCTCTTTCTACCCATTTAGTAAAGTAATCGATGGCAACTAAGATGAAGAGATGCCCGTTTGTAGCTTTTGGCGAGATCTGCCCGATGACATCTATGCATTAGAGCGAGTGTCACGCCCCGAAATCCCAACACGAATCCCTATGATTCATCAGTCAGAATCTCGAGGTGTGAGGTAATCAATCACACAATCTGACAGAACATTCATAAATAATAATACTTATGAAAAGAAAATATACGTAGCGGAATAAACATTTAACTAACATCTATACGAGAGTTTAGAGTAAACAGAATAAATCGACAAACACTGATATAAGTCAAGATCTTTAATCTCATAATTCATCAGGTTACAAAAATTTCTAAACTACCATGTTTCTTATCTACATCCAAAAACCACTAAGATCCTCTACAAGTCCTCAAAGACATGGCGGCGGCAAGACATCAATCTGATCCTCCTCGAGGACCTCCTCAAAAGACTCCTCAAAGAGTGGTTCTTCAAAAGTTGAATAATCTGAAAGGGGAAGGATAGGGTGAGTAACAGGGGAATGTTACTCAGCAGGATGAACGCCGTTCTAACAATGAGTCATACTTGCACGAGTAATCAGTTGAACAGTTAAATAATGTAAGTTTTTCATAATGTAACATACGATAAATGTCTAAGCATATTCAATAAACAGTTAAATAATTTCAACATATCATTTCTATCATTTAAAGTAACATATGCATCTTTTAAATGAAAACATCTATCAATCATTACAAAATAAGAAAAAGATACATAATAAGAACACGGCGGTGTAATCGATAAGAGAGCAGAGGAACACGTCGATATAACCGCCTCGGCTATGGCAATACGATATTCCAAATTTAACCTCCGATGTGGAATCCCATCGTTATAATTTGATTTTGTGGCCGGTATAGCATACCACGGTTGGATGACCATTTATCCGGCTCAGACTGGCCGTTGACCAAGAACCCAATACTGAGTTCAACTAACGGTGAGGTCGACCGTTTGACGACTACAAACTAATAGTGATCACTAACTAGCCCAGGAGACCCCTCACGTTGAAGCCTGTCAAGAGGCAATGCATGTGAACCCCGCCTAGCTCTACACTATACAGAGACTGCCTTTACACACAACGTTCCCCAGGAAATAAGTAGGAGAAATTCCCGGATTTCATAAGCTGTAATATGCTCTAAGGTATCCCATACTACCGAAGAGCATATGACATCTAGTGTTATCCTAGATTGACTCGCCACTTCCGGACACACAACAACGCGTCACTCTTTATGGGTTTTCTACAAACTTTACTGGTAAACAAAATAATTTTTTTGTATATAATATATCATTTTTTTTAATCGAAATACAAACAAAGTCTGGTAGTGCCTTCCAGTGACAATTATCTGTCATTTCCATCCATCAACCATCTCATCCCCTATCTATCTATCACGTTTTACGTGGCATGGCCACTACGTAGAACTAGAGGCACTATCCCATCAATCAGTCGAGAAATACGTTCTCTCTATCCATCCATCAATTAAATCAATTAATCAATCATCTAATTTCTTACATATCTATTAAAGTAATTTTTCCTTTAAAGTAATTCGAAATCCATAAAGCATCAACCAATTCCATTCGATGGTTTTGGTTGAGTCGAGAGACTCGAAAACAAAGATAAAACCATAAGACATAAAAGCTAAAATCTATGAAAATTTAACTAAGTGTTGAAAATGGTTTTCAAAGTCGAAATTGAAAACGAACTATTTATTTATTTATTAAAGAACTTAAAGTAATACTTAATTGTTTTTAATGAAATAACGGTAGGAAAATTGTATACATACTATATGGAAGAAAACACAAAAACAATTAGAAACAAACTCAACATTCGGATATTTTTCCGAATTGCTGATTTTTCGTCGAAACTTGATCAAAATCGATCCAAATATCATATTAACTATAAAATGATTATATTACATCAAATGAACTAAAACAATCATAAATAAGCACGCAAACATGATTCAAATTGTTCGAATATGTATAAACTTAATGAAACAATCGATTTATCAACAATCATATGGATTCTATATAAATTATCGCATAACTAGAAGGTAGAAGGGAAGGCAACCTACTTAAGCTATTTTCAACGGTTGAACGGAGTTTAAAATTGCCTCGGCCAATCTCAAATTTTTCTTCCGGCGAAAATCAGATTTCTTTGCGTCCACGCGTAACCCTCGGCGAGAGGAACAACTTTCCTTCTTGCGCCTAAGCTCGGATCGTTCTCATTTAGTGTAGATCTGAGTTTCAAATATTGAAGGAAAAGGGTTGAGATTTGTTTAGAGAGGAGAATAAGAAAAATCTGATTTTTCTAATAGAATTTAGATATTTATATCACTTAAGTTGGGACATACTTGTCATTTTGGAAATTGTTTTTCCCAAATGCCGAATTGGACAAACTTATACTCTATTTCGAGTGATTTTTTGACACGAATAATGATATGATCGGTTTCCTCAAATTACGTCTCTAAGGTGTCATTTACCTATTGTAAAATATTTAACGCGAAACTCGAGGATTTGATAACTTTTAAATCAATGCACGGATCTAAAATTCTTTTCTCGAGATACATTTTAGGATTTTCAGGTCATTACATCCTCTTCCCCTTAATAAGAATTTCATCCTCGAAATTAAACATACCTCAATCGAAGAATAATTATGGAAATTGAGCACGCATCTCCGTTTCTTTTTCCCAAGTCGCTTCCTCGACATTGTGATGTTTCCAAAGCACCTTAACCAACGGAATAACTCGTGACCTCAACATTTTCTCTTTACGGTAAAGAATCTACACTGGCCCCTCTTCATACGATATGTCTTCCTCTAGATTCAAGGACTACCAGTCAATGACGTGGGATAGGTCCGGTTCATACTTTTTCAACATCGATATATGAAGTACATTATGAACCCTTTCTAACCGAGCAGGTAAAGCCAACTTGTATGCAACCGTGCCAACTCTGTCTATGATTTCAAACGGTCCTACATACCTCGGCTTTCGTTTACCCTTAATCCCAAACCTACTGATTCCTCTTCTTGGAGAAACCTTTAAGAACATAAAATCACCGATTACGAACTCTAACGATCATCGAAGATGATCTGCATAACTTTTCTGCCTGCTCTGTGCTACCCGCAACCTTTATCGAACTGTCTTAATCTTCTCAGTAGTCTCCGAGACGATGTCGGGTCCCAACAGAATACTATCTCCGACTTCTGCCCAACAATTTGGCGATTTGCACAGTCTGCCATATAACGCTTCAAACGGTGCCATGCCTATACTAGATTGGTAACTATTATTATAGGCAAATTCAGCTATTGCCAAGTGATTCTTCCAGTTACCTCCAAAATCTAGTACACAAGCCCTCAACATGTCTTTCAATATCTGAATAACACGTTCTGACTGCCCATCAGTCTGTGGGTGGAATGCTGTACTCATCTTCAACTTTGTACCAAATGCAACTTGAAAACTTTGTCAGAATTGAGATGTAAAATGTGGATCCCTATCAGATACAATAGAAACTAGGATTCCATGTAACTTCACAATCTCTGATACATAAATCCTGCTCAGCTTATCCACAGTGTAAGTCATCTTGATAGGTAGAAAATGAGCAGACTTAGTAAGTCTATCTACAACCACCCATACAGTATCAATCCCATCACTGGCCTTCGGCAACCCACTACAAAATCCATAGTCACGTGCTCCCATTTCCATTCGGAATAGGAAGTGGTTGCAATAACCCTGCAGGTCTCCTATGCTCAGTCTTTACTTGTTGACATATCATACAACGACTCACATACTGGGCAATGTGTTTTTTCATTCCTGGCCACCAAAAATTTCTTTTCATGTCCTGATACATCTTGGTACTCCCTGGATGAATAGAAAAATGCGACTTATGGGCTTCATCCATTATGTCCTTCCTCAACAAGGCGTTGTGAGGAACCCAAAGTCTACTATTGAACCGTATACTACCATCATCATGAATCCTCCAACTCTGATCACCAAAGTCCTCTGCTTTCTCCTGGTACCCTTCCAATTCCGTATCAATTTTCTGCGCTTCAATAACCCTTTCAACAATCTGGGGTTGTACTCTCATGTGAGCTACATAGGATTTCTGCTCATCTGTTTCTGAGGGAATGTTGAATGCATAATCGGTTGCAGTTTCTAGCATTTTCCATTCCTCAATCTTTATGTGAGCAAACACCCCATCTTTCTTACGACTTAAAGCGTCTGCTACTACATTGGCCTTACCAGGATGGTAATGCAATGTATAGTCGTAGTCTTTCAGATATTCCATCCATCGCCTCTGCCTCATATTCAATTCCTTCTGCGAGAATAAATACTTGAGACTCTTGTGATCTGAATACACTTCGAAGGTCTCCCCATACAAATAGTATCTCCAAACCTTGAGTGCGTGCACTATAGCTGCCAATTCTAAATCATGGGTCGGATAGTTCTTCTCGTGGATCTTCAACTGTCTCGATGTGTAAGCAATTACTTGACTATCCTACATTAATACACACCCAAGTCCCGTATGAGAAGCATCAGCATAAATGATATATTTCTCTCCTGGCTTAGGGACTATCAAAATGGGTGTCGTGGTTAGTCGAGTCTTCAACTCCTGGAATGCTGTTTCGCAACTATTGGTCCATTCAAACTTGACCCCTTTCTGAGTTAACTTCATTAATGACGAAGCTATCTTCGAGAAGCCTTCTACAAACCTACGGTAGTATCCCGCAAGTCCAAGAAAACTCCTGATCTCATTAACGGTAGTAGGTCTCTGCCAGTTCATAACCGCTTCAATCTTCGACGGGTTCACCAATATCCCATTCTTGGAAACCACATGACCCAGGAACTTCACTTCATTTAACCAGAATTCGCACTTGGAGAATTTAGCATACAACTTTTCTTGGCGCAACCTGTGAAGTGTGACATTCAAATGATCCTCATGCTCAAATTCCGTCTTCGAATAAATCAAGATATCGTCAATGAAGATGATGATGAAGACATTCAAGAAATCCCAAAACACTCGCTGCATGAGATCCATAAACACCGCAGGTGCATTAGTCAAACCGAATGGCATTACTAGGTACTCAAAGTGCCCTAACCGAGTTCGGAATGCTGTCTTCGAAAATCCTCCTCTTTGATCCTCAACTGGTGGTATCCCGATCTTAGATCAATTTTTGAGAAGTACTTGGCACCTCTTAGTTGATCAACAGATCATCAATCCTGGGGAGTGGATACTTGTTCTTTATCGTCACTTGGTTCAGTTTTCGATAGTCAATGCATAATCTCATTGACCCATCCTTCTTCTTTACGAACAAAACTGGAGCACCCCAAGGCGAGTTGCTCGGACGAATGAAACCCAAGCCTGTCAACTCTTCCAATTGACTTTCTAGCTCCTTCATTTCTGCTGGGGCCATTCGATAAGGTGGAATCGATATGGGTCTAGTTCCTGGAATCAATTCGATTGAGAAGTCAATCTTCCTGATTTGGGGAAACCCAGGTAACTCTGCAGGAAAGACATCGGAATAGTCGCATACTATTTGGATTGCTTCCACCTTTAGTGACTATTCATTCACCTCACTAACGGTAGTATTCATGTTATACAAACTATCCCAATCAATCCCATTCGTAGATGGTTCTATCACTCGGATTACACGATTCCGAATTCCCTTAAACTTGAATTTGAACTCTGACTGTCCCGGCATACCAAACTTAACTGTCTTGGCATAACAATCTATAACCGCATGGTATGCAGCTAACCAGTTCATGCCTAAGATGATGTCGAAATCTCGAAGTTCTAAGACTATCAAGTTTAGTTCAAATGAACTATCTCCTATCTTGAGAATGCACGAGTTACATACTTGATGTGGCATTGTTTTGTTTCCCAGGGGAGTCATCAACGAAAGTGTCCTATTGGTGTCTGTTGTAGAAAGTTCTAACTTTTCTACCATGCTAGAAGATACAAATGAATGTGTGGAACCTGAATCCATCAATACATGTGCTAAACAGTTATATAACATAATTATACCTTCCACCACATCCTCTGAAGCCGTAGCGTCAGCTTGCGTCATAGCATAGACCCTAGCCTGAGTCATCGAATCACGGGTCTGTTGGGGGATTTTGGGGCACTGTCTCCTCAGATGTCCCAACTCTCCACACTCATAACATCTAATCGGCTCTCTACTAGCCTGACCCGTAGGTGCCCTCTACGACGGTAGTGGAGGTCTAGCAGTCTGAACCTGAGGCCTCGAAGTCTGTCCCTGGCCTCTAGTCATCTGACTCTTCGAACGAGTAGCCTGACCCTTGCCCTGCACTGGTGTTACTGTCCTCTGTGGAAACTAGCCTGTAGATACTGGGGGTCGGAAACTGCTCTGACCCTGTGGTTGAGTGGTCCATTGCTGCCCTGAACTACTGGGCCTGTAAATCATCTGTCTCTTGGCTAGTGGGGATACCGTCCTCATCCCAACACTCTGCTCGTGAATGACCTAATTTGCCCGTTCTAGCCTTTGGGTTCTTGTGACCACTTCGGAGTAGCTAGTAAGCTCGAAGGCTGCCATCCTACTCTTGAAAGTGACTTTCAACCCTCTAACAAACTTCTCTACTTTCATCTGGTTGGAGGAAATCAGCTCGGGAGTATAACGAGCCAATTGGGTAAAGCGGGACTCATACTGGTCCACGGACATGTTACCCTGTGCCAACCTATCAAACTCCATCCTCTTTCTGTCCCGGGAGCTAGCGGGAACATACTTTTCTAAGAACACTTTCTGAAAGATCGTCCAGTTGTTTTGAATCTCTGGTTGGTTGTCTTTCACCGAAGTCCACCAATGTGCTGCACCCCTCTGAAGCATAAAAGAGGCACACAGAACCTTCTGAGTGTCTGAACACTCCATAGTGCACAAGTATTTATCAGACTCCTCCAACCATTCTTCCACCATTACGGGATCCGCAGCTCCATCAAAATTGGGTGGCCTCATACTTCTATACTCTCTCAAGAGAGCACCCGCAAGACCTTGATATGGTGGTCGCACCAACTGCACATGTCTCGGTATCTGTGCTGGTGGAGGTGGGGGTATACCCTGATCAGGTGTGGAGTCAGGGGTGTGCTCCGGAGCAACCTCAGGTATATGTGCACCTGACTGGTTCTGGCCCCCTATCATCCCAGTCAATTGTCTCATCAAGACTGCCTAATCCTCTATCATTTTCATCTGCCTTTCTTGTATTCTTTCCTAGTTCTGGGACATCGCAGTTATGGCTTGCATCATCAATTCCATCTGTGTTGGTTGTCTAGCCTCAGATGTCCCTGCATCTGTGGGTTGGGGCCTCTTGCTTGGCCTACCTCTGCCTGCCATCTAATCAAATCTGTAATTAAACAATCCTTATAATTTCTCCAATCCAAAGACATTTCATCAAACTTTAGGCAGAGTACTAATTACACATCAAGCATTTATGCATTCAAACATATTCCATTTAATACTACTTAGTCCATTAATTCATCAAATACCTATTGTCTCATACTTCATATTCTTAAGGAATTTCCTATTATTCCTAATCCTATCTCCAATCTAGACTCTAACAGACTTCTAGATACAGAAGAGCTCTCGTCCCATCCGGAACTAATATTGAGCTCTGATACCACGCTGTCACGCCCCGAAATCCCAACAAGAATCCCTATGATTCATCAGTCAGAATCTCGAGGTGTGAGGCAATCAATCACACAATCTGACAGAACATTCATAAATAATAATACTTATGAAAAGAAAATATACGCAGCGGAATAAACATTTAACTAACATCTATATGAGAGTCTAGAGTAACAGAATAAATCGACAAACACTGATATAAGTCAAGATCTTTAATCTCATAATTCATCAGGTTACAAAAATTTCTAAACTACCATGTTTCTTATCTACATCCAAAAACCACTAAGATCCTCTACAAGTCCTCAAAGACATGGCGGCGGCAAGACAATCAATCTGATCCTCCTCGAGGACCTCCTCAAAAGACTCCTCAAAGAGTGGTTCTTCAAAAGTTGAATAATCTGAAAGGGGAAGGATAGGGTGAGTAACAGGGGAATGTTACTCAGCAGGATGAACGCCGTTCTAACAATGAGTCATACTTGCACGAGTAATCAGTTGAACAGTTAAATAATGTAAGTTTTTCATAATGTAACATACGATAAATGTCTAAACATATTCAATAAACAGTTAAATAATTTCAACATATCATTTCTATCATTTAAAGTAACATATGCATCTTTTAAATGAAAACATCTATCAATCATTACAAAATAAGAAAAAGATACATAATAAGAACACGACGGTGTCATCGATAAGAGAGCAGAGGAACACGCCGATATAACCGCTTCGGACTATGGCAATACGATATTCCAAACTTAACCTCCGATGTGGAATCCCATCGTTATAATCTGATTTTGTGGCCGGTCTAGCATACCACGGTTGGATGACCATTTATCCGGCTCAGACTGGCCGTTGACCAAGAATCCAATACTGAGTTCAACTAACGGTGAGGTCGACCGTTTGACGACTACAGACTAATAGTGATCACTAACTAGCCCAGGAGACCCCTCGCGTTGAAGCCTATTAAGAGGCAATGCATGTGAACTCCACCTAGCTCTACACTATAAAGAGACCGCCTTTACACACAACGTTCCCCAGGAAATAAGTAGGAGAAATTCCCGGATTTCATAAGCTGTATTATGCTCTAAGGTATCCCATACTGTCGAAGAGCATATGACATCTAGTGTTATCCTAGATTGACTCGCCGCTTCCGGACACACAGCAACGCATCACTCTTTATGGGTTTTCTACAAACCTTTACTGGTAAACAAAATAATTTATTTTGTATATAATATATCATTTTTTTAATCAAAAATACAAACAAAGTCTGGTAGTGCCTTCCAGTGACAGTTATCTATCATTTCCATCCATCAACCATCTCATCCCTCTATCTATCTATCACGTTTTACGTGTCATGGCCACTACGTAGAACTAGAGGCACTGTCCCATCAATCAGTCGAGAACATACGTTCTCTCTATCCATCCATCAATTAAATCAATTAATCAATCATCTAATTTCTTACATATCTATTAAAGTAATTTTTCCTTTAAAGTAATTCGAAATCCATAAAGCATCAACCAATTTCATTCGATGGTTTTGGTTGAGTCGAGAGACTCGAAAACAAAGATAAAACCATAAGACATAAAAGCTAGAAATCTATGAAAAATTTAACTAAGTGTTGAAAAAATGATTTTTCAAAGTCGAAATTGAAAACGAACTATTTATTTATTTATTAAAGAACTTAAAGTAATACTTAATTGTTTTTAATGAAATAACGGTAGGAAAATTGTATACATACTATATGGAAGCAAAACACAAAAAAAATTAGAAACAAACTCAACATTCGGATATTTTTCCGAATTGCTGATTTTTCGTCGAAACTTGATCAAAATCGATCCAAATATCATATTAACTATAAAATGATTATATTACATCAAATGAAGTAAAACCAATCATAAATAAGCATGCAAACATGATTCAAATTGTTCGAATATGTATAAACTTAATGAAACAATCGATTTATCAACAATCATATGGATTTTCTATGAAATTATCGCATAACTAGAAGGTAGAAGGGAAGGCAACCTACTTTAAGCTATTTTCAACGGTTGAACAGAGTCTAAAATTGCCTCCGGCTAATCTTCAAATTTTTCTTCCGGTGAAAATCGGATTTCTTTGCGTCCACGCGTAACCCTCGGCGAGAGGAACAACTTTCCTACTTGCGCTTAAGCTCGGATCATTCTCGTTTAGTGTAGATCTGAGTTTCAAATATTGAAGGAAAAGGGTTGAGATTTTTTTAGAGAGGAGAATAAGAAAAATCTGATTTTTCTAATAGAATTTAGATATTTATATCACTTAAGTTGGGACATACTTGTCATTTTGGGAAATGTTTTTCCCAAATGCCGAATTGGACAAACTTATACTCTATTTCGGGTGATTTTTCGACACGAATCTAATGATATGATCGGTTTCCTCAAATTACATCTCTAAGGTGTCATTTACCTATTGTAAAATATTTAACGCGAAACTCGAGGATTTGATAACTTTTAAATCAATGCACGGATCTAAAATTCTTTTCTCGAGATACATTTTAGGATTTTCAGGTCATTACAGCGAGAAAGGCCAAGGAGTGGTCATGTTATGTAGTTCTGAAGGTGGAGCGTTAATCTTGTTGGCATAAATCTGGCATAGATGGCATTTGCGGACATGCTGATAGCAGTCACTCTTCATTGTCGACCAATAGTATCCTATCCTCATGATCTTTTTCGCTAGCATGTGACCATTCATATGAGGTCCATAGACTTTACCGTGTACGATCTCGATTAGTCGAAGTAAGACCTTGTGGTGCGATTCTTGTATAGAATACTGTTACTCAAGAAGAATTGCCCTGCTAGTTTCTGAATGGTCCTTCGATCATTTGGCGTCTAATCTGAGAGAGGGTTTGATCTTCGAGGTATGCCTTAATGTCCGAGTACCATGGCTTTTCTTCCGGTTCTTCTACTTCGATGGGCAGACAGTAAGTTAGTTCATCTTGGATTCCAATCTCAAGGGGGTCAATGACTAAGTCTTCTGAGATGCTGATCATAGAAACGAGTGTAGCTAGTGCATCTGCAAACTGATTCTTTGCTCTCGGCATGTATGTGAATGAAATCCTGTCAAAGCGTGAGCTAAGTTCCTCTAGGTACTTATGGTAAGGGACCAATCTTTGCTCTCGGGTCTTCCATTCTCTAGTCGTCTGATAGACTACTAAGATTGAATCTCCGAAAACATCGATCTCATCTACCTTGAGATCCAGTGCTGCTTTCAACCCTGCTATGCATGCTTCGTATTCAGCCTCGTTGTTAGAACATTGGAACTTCAATCTGATGGCAATTGGCACGTAGGACCCATCTGGTTTGATCAAGACTGCCCCTATTCCATTCTCCTTCTGATTTGCTGCTCCGTCAAAGTACATTTTCCAACGTGGTTCCTCATCATCGTCCTCAACCTCAGTAAATAGTATGGCTTCATCCGGGAAGTTCATTTTTAGTGGCTCGTAGTCAGGCAACAGGTGCTCGGCGAGGTGGTCAGCGATGGCTTGCCCTTTGATGGCCTTTTGAGTGACATAGGTGATGTAAAACTCAGATAATAATAATTGCCACTTTGCTGTACGACCTGTTAATGCCTGTTTCTCGAAATGATACTTTAGGGGATCCATCCTAGTGAAATCGCTTCGACCCTTCTTCACTAAATAGTGGATAACGTTCCGATTTATTAAATGGGGGGCTTTTGAAAAATGGGAGTCGCCGCCTAGTTTAGGTCTAGGAACCATAAATAACTCCAAATGGATATGTATCGGTCCACGGATCAAAGATATGGATAAGGAATCAGATTACGGGTTTCGGAAGGTGTTAGGCACCGAACCTGCCCGATCAAGATGATCAGACTTTATTACAATCCAAAATCATACCATGGTCAACATACAAAGACTACAGTCAAGGTCACAGTCCAATCATCATTATTAATTTATGTTGGGTTTTCCAAACAAATCCTATGGCTAAAAATTGTCCGAACTATTACATGATTATTCTTTGAATTCCATAAGATATGGAAGAGTTTGAAAAAGCCCTGATTATGTGACGCCCCGCCAAACACTAACACAAATCTCAAGGCCAAATCCCAAGGTACTAGGTGGCACCTCGAAATTTGGGCATGGCTCTCTCTGTTTATGTTAGTGCTCCACGGAACTCGGAAACATCGTAAGCTAATATACCACAAATTCTGACCATATATAAAGGCAACACGAAAATAACAGCGGAAGACTAAAAATATCTAATACATGAGTATATCAGAGTGTGAAGTTTGACAATATACAAGATTTCAAAAAATACTCTCACTCTAACATAAGCCTAACACTCAACTCCAAAATCTACATACATCTTGGACGAAACTGACATCTTTAAGGGGTATAGCCCTAGTGCTCACCAAGTAATAGACTTTGATCGTCGATCTAACCGACCAGGTACTCATCACTTAACGACTCTACGCCTGTCTCGATAACTGTAAGTGCTGAAACTAAAAAAAATAGGAAAGAAAGGGTGAGTAACGATGGTTACCCAGTAAGTCCACAACCAATTCCTACTAATAACCTCCCCTAAACATGATCGAGTAAGCATGCTGAACAGTTTAACATATGCAAAGTTTTACAAGAGAAAATACGATTAACTGGTACATATAACCATGGATGAGCAGCTAAACAGTTTAAAAGTTTACATCACATCAATTATCGGTACTCACTATATATTTTTCATCTTATGCAAATATAGTTGACAACATCGAAATAGTAGATATGCTTTTCAGTTTATACTTCGAAATATAACAACAGATACATAGTACAATTGGTGGAGTATTGGAATTAAAGAGTTGGGATTCACGATTGAATCGCTCCCAGTCGGGAGATGATATTCCTCAATAATATCGTAGGTCCTGATTTTGTGGCTGGTCACTGTTTACCACGCTTGCGGGACCATTTATCTGACTCAGGCTGACTGTTTGACATGATAGTAAGTAATGGGTCTTTTTTCGATGTGTCAGAACGTTCGACTATTACTAGATTGTTAGTGATTACTGACTAATCATCTTCGTCTATGCCTATCAGGCATGTATATGATTCCCAAAATAACATTCCACTCGTATACGACCACCTTTACAATACACGTTTACTGGTAAAGATAAGAAAGGAATGGATCCGGATTCCAGTTGTGAGTCCACTTTCATACGTTCTCATACCACGTATGAGCTTGGTGGTCCCTACCGTACATCCCTCCGGATGATGTGACGTACTATCCCTTCAGGCATTCACAGACCCTTTAACAACTCACAAAATAGCTTCATATATATATTGGTTTTCATTTAAAACAAAAGAGAAATTAACAGAACAGAGTTAAGAATGGATATCCAGTTCCTACCATGCAATTGTGGCTACCCGGCCTAAAATGACAACAATACTTGGAGCCTCTGCGCCAACATAAATTTAAATAAACATGAAACCCTTTCATTAATAACTGGATATCCTTTCACCAACCTACATACAACATACAATATAAAATGCAGACATCACCCCTCGGGTGTGATTCTGACATTTTACCGATTCATTCCCTTTTTCCAATTCTCTCGACATTCTCACTTTTCATCTTTTCAACTCAAATCATTTATTTTCAATCTTTCAAAGTCATTTTTGGTCTTTCCACCGAAAGCCATCAAGTTTGATTCAAAACGAGGTCCCAACAGGTATGCTAAGGCAAACTGCCAAAACTAGAAAAATCGGTGAAAATTTGGCTAAATGTCGGAAACTCGATTTTTCAAAGTTGTCGAAATTAAAAATGGATTTTTTGTAAATGAAGGCCCTCAATAATATAAGAAGAGCCATGTAATTTTGTAACCTAATTCATAGAAATGCAAAAGATATTACGTGAATACTTAAAACATTCCCGTCGTGATAAAAATTTGTTTATTTTTTTTCCGCTTCGTTTGAAAGAGTTACGGGGACCATAAAGAGTCAATTTGGCATGTTAAAAGCATATGAAATCCAAAAAAAATATCAAAAAATATTTTTGGACACTTTTTAATTTTCACGGTAGCTCACGGTAGCACCGTGCCTAGAGCACGGCGGCTCACGGTGGCACTGTGACTATTCACGGTGGAACCGACAGAAACTTCATTTTTGCGAATTTTTCGATTTTTCTTCTTCGTTTCTTTGAGTTTTTCACTCCTTTTCAATTCTACTAATCCACCCATGAATTAAACATTTAAACTACGATAAAACACATCAAACATAACTATTTCTAGTATGAATTTGAAGTAAATTAAGCGACATTCTATAAATTTAAAACATACAAAAGTTTCAAAACATCCCTAAATGCAATTTTTCGAAATCTACGGTTATTAATAAGAATCGAGAGTCCTTTACCCTTGTGGTTGTTAGACACGATAAGCTAGTTTGAAAATAAAGGAGTGGCAGTCCGGAACATCGAATTTGGTAGAATTTGAATGTCTAACAAATCGATTTGGTTGATGGAGGTGTTTTTCCTCCTCTTACAACGACGGACGATCCTTCTTCTAAATGAGTGAGTTTCTAAGTGGGTAAAATCAAAATCCCTTTGTTGATTTTTGGTGAGAATCCAAGATAACGAAAAGAAAATAGAGGTTGGATGGGGTGAGAACGTGGAGCTCAACAACGCCGACGATTTTTCCTTCTTCATCGAGGTTCAACTCGGACTCGTTTGCGATACATCTTGATGGGAATGGTTGATACCCTAGGTTTGGAAAAATGGCTGAGTTGAGTTCTTTAGAAAAGAATGAAGAAGCGAAATGAAATAAAAGAAAGTAAACTTTCTTTTATAAGAGGTTGAGGGCATTTTGACATTTTTTATTTATTTCTAATTTCGACGAAATCCTGATCATTTGGACTCGAAAAAGGACAAATAAGTATTTCATTTCGAATAATTTTTCGTTGCGGACCTAATGGTGTCATCTAATTTTTCTGATTCTCGCTCTAGCAAAAATTTCACTGTTTTGGGTCCTACTTAAAGCGAAATTCGAGGATTTTATAAGTTTTTCCTCCGAACTCAAATTCGAACTTCTTTACAGGCTAAAGTATATATTTTGACCTCTTTAAATCCAATGGCGGAGTCAGTTTTCGTTAAAAATTATTGGAACAATATCCGAGTATTTTACTCTAATTTATTTCTTTGGAATTTTCCTCAAAATATCACCCTTTGACTTCTTCGAGATACGAGTTGAAAATTCGGGGTATTATAGATTAGCTCCATGATCTAAAATTAATTGTCAAAATTCCACCTACAAGTATCTTCCAAACCGTTCAAAATAGAAACTGTCAAATTAGAACTTAGGATCTCCAAATTGGAATCTGAAATTTCCCAAATTAGAATTCAAAAAAATATGTGTTGAATTCTCAAATTAGAAATTTCAAAAGATACATTTTTCAAAATAGAAAGTTTTTAAAAAAATGTAAATTTCTAAATTAGAAACTCCCAACTTTCCATAAATGTGAACCTTCTAAATATAAGGATGCAGAATCTTCTAAATTGGGAAATTGATAAAATATGAAATTCCCAAAATGGAAATTTACAAGTATGTGTCTTTCCTAAAATAGAAAATAATGCAACCTCCTATTAGAAGGTTTCCAAATATGAATTTTTCAATAACCTGCAAATAATTTCTAAAAGGAGAATTGTATGAAAATGAATTCCCAAATTGGAAGGTTATGGATTTGTCAAGAATCACCAAATTGGAAATTTGCCAAAAACAAAGAATTCAGGTTATCACACTTACCAAATTGGAGATTGACCCATATCATTGCATAAAATTTCCAAATTTAAAAGATAAACTCATAAGAAAAATTCCATATTCATCAAATCCTTAAACTAACCAAACGAGCATGCATACATGATTTTGGATTTTGTCAAAATAGCTATCACTCAACAACATGCATATTTGTCAAGTCAAGGGGTGCTTAATTACATGGTAAAATCTCAACCCATCTCAAATCCATCACAAAAATATATTTTTCCAAACCTAAAATATTACAAGGAGCCTGAATACCATCATGAATCGTACCAATCTAATCGAGCACAATGATCGTAATATTTTTTTTTAAATCTTCTAATACTGTTAACATGCAGAGATAAAAAATAAAAATAAAAATAAACGAAAAAAAAACACAAAACTATTCTCCTAATCCTATCAATGTGCAAGGAATAAATAAGACATAGAAAAGAGTAAAAAAAAATCCTAATCTTATCAATACACAAGAATGAATAAAACCTAAAAAATAAATAAAAAGAAAGCACACAAACAAAATATTTTCCTAATCCTACCGTCATAAAAATAATAAAAAAAAACTCTAATCCCACAGATATGCAAAGATGAAAAATAAAAAATAAAAATTACCTAGAAAATATTTCTTAATTCTATTAATACATAAAAAAATGTGCCGTGAAGAACAAGGAGAAATAGAGAACAAAAAAATAAAATAAAATATATATACATACATACCTATTGGACAAAGACAGTGAGTGGGTTCCTTCAGGTATGGTCCCCAAGACTTGTGACTACCTGCTGAGGAAGGTGAAGACAGCGAAGGAGAATGCTCTGATATGCGATGTAACAAGGCTGTAGCAGT
The DNA here is from genome assembly GCF_017979445.1 of Akebia trifoliata. Lineage (NCBI taxonomy): Eukaryota > Viridiplantae > Streptophyta > Magnoliopsida > Ranunculales > Lardizabalaceae > Akebia > Akebia trifoliata. Next base: position 18,688,865 of record NC_141388.1, read on the forward strand.
AGCTTGAACAACCCAAATCGAGAGACGACTGTACTGTATACAAAGAAAACGATGGCTGAAAGTAGTGGCTGTTGAAGCGCTGATCAAAGATGAAGGTTGAGGCGTCCCTATAGTTGCTATAATGGCTGGGAAGGAATGGAAAATTATGCTGCAGCAATAAAGATGATGATTGTGGCAAGGCATTTTACAGTGAAGGGAAGAGCGGGACAACAGGTTTTGGACGTTGTGGATTTAACGGTGGCAAGCAACGTCGTAGGTTCAACCAAAGATGATGAAGAAAATAGTGAAGTGAGTTGGCTGTTGTAACATGTTGGGCAGCAAGGGAGATGAGTATTGCAGTAAGATTGGGGAAGATTTAATGGGGGAGAAGGAACTGGCAGCAATGGACGTTTTTCTTTGTAGAGATGGAGGTCATCTTGGAGCTATGGTCACTGTCCAGAACAGAGTGGGATGTGTGGAGAGAATTGTGTTGCAGGTAGAGGATGAAGAAGAAGATTAAAGCAGAGAAGACGAGGTTAAGGGGATATCAGATAAGGTTTAATGGCTGAACGTGTAAGGGATAACATTCAGCCATAAAGTAATCTAGAGCTTCAGCTTGTTGGGAAGAAGACATGAAGAACTTTAAGGAAAGGGATTTGCCAAAACTTCCATGTGAGAGAGCAAGAAGAAGACGTCTGTGAGAGAGAGTCGAGAGAGAGAGAGAATTGAAATTGCACTCCAAGGACATTGAGAGAGAAGAAGGAGAAGACGTCCTCCTTCTTTTATACAAAAGGAAACCTTTTTAATTTTTTTTCTTTCTTTTTTTGTTTTAATTTCCTTTTAGAGAATGATGGAGGGGCGATCCCCCACTACTCGCAGCGCATTAGTAGTCCTTTTTGATGGATTGTGATTAGTTGATAATTCTAGTTTGGGTTTTGATTTTAAGTTGAATTTAATGGATGGTTAATTTTTAATTTAAATTTGAATTTACATTTTATTTCGAGTTTTGATTATTTAATTTGATTTGATCGATTGAGTTCAATTAGGTTTCGATAAAGTTTGAGTTTGATTTTGCATTTGATTAATCGAAATTTTTATTTTGGTTGATCAATTTTAATTTTTTTGTTTGTTTTATTTGAAACTTTTCAATTGGATTTAATTTATTAATTGCGTTTTGATTTTAATTTGAATTGTTTGGTTTATTTGATTTATTTGAATTGTTTGAATTTTTTATTTCAATCGTTTGAATTTGAATTGTTTAATTTTTAATTTGAGTTTTATTTTTAGTTTTAATTGTTAGAATTTGACTTGTTTAATTTTTAATTTGAGTTTTATTTGTAGTTAGATTGGATGTTTAACTGGATTTCAATTTTTATTACATTTTCCTAAGGATCGGGATCTCTAAGTTAATTTGGAAGTTGAGGGGTATTTCAGTCATTTTTATGATTTATTCTAAATTTCTCTGTTTTTATCGATTTGGGTCCCGTTAGACTCGAAATCATGTTCTGAGTACAATGGAGGTACTTTCGAGGTTTTTCGGAGGTCCAAAATTTATGAAGGGTATTTTTGTCATTTTATCAATTTTTGTAGATTTTTACGAATTTTAACGTGAGATTTATTTCAATTTCGATGTGATTATTTTTAAGTTTCAAAATCATATTTTTCTAGCGTGGCCAGGTCTCTAGGTTATCGAACTGTGTAGCGAACCTAAGCGTGCGTGCTTGCTAAATTGGGTATAACGTGTGACGATCCTAAGCGTGCGTAAATTTCTATGTCGAGTTGTAACGAGTAGGAGGGTGAAAAGATTGGGAATGGGAAAAGTCAGAAACAGTACTCACAAGCCTTCGAGTTTTTTGCGATCATCATTAGGAATTCACGGTAACCAGATGACGAATTGTCAAATTATGTAGATGCGAAAATGGGGTGTCTACACCTAGCGATAAGCATAGTCAAGTAACTGAGCAAATAATGACGCAATCGTTGAGATGTCCAGACTAATGCACAGCAAGTCTTCTCAAGCATTGAATATTTTGCTTCGTACTCGATAAACTTCTTGTTGAGATAGTAGATGGCTTGTTCCTTCCGTCCTGATTCATTATGCTACCCTAGCACACACCCCATTGATATTTATTGCACTAAGATGTACATCAGCAGAGGTCACCTTGGAGTTGGAGGGAGTAAAACTGGTGGATTGAGCAGATATTGCTTGATTTTGTCGAATGCTTCCTGACAGTCTTTGTTCCACTTCTTCAGCGTGTCTTTCTTCAGTAGCTTGAAGATCGGTTCATAGATAGGCGTGAACTGAGCAATGAAACGACTAATATATTGTATTCTCCCCAAAAATGCCGGAACATCTCTCTCTGAAACGGGTGCATTCATCTCGAGGATATACTTGATTTTTGTCGGATCTATCTCGATGCCCTTTCTACTGACGATGAACCCCAATAGCTTGTCCGATATTGCCCCGAATACACATTTTTTTGGGTTGAGCCTTAAACTGTATTTTCTCAGCCTGTCGAACAATTTCTTGAGATTTACCAGATGATCTTCTTTTATGTCAGATTAGCGATCATGTCATCTACATAGACTTTCATTTCTTTATGGATCATATCGTGGAATAATGCGGTCATTGCCCATTGATAAGTTGCTCCTGCATTCTTTAACCCAAATGGCACGACTTTGTAGTGAAAAGTACCCTATGGTATGATGAATACAATATTTTCCTAGTCTTCTTCTGCCATTTTTATTTGATTATAGCCTGAGAAGCCATCCATAAACGAGAACATGCCATGCTGTGCCTTGCTGTACTGTTGACTAGAGTGTCGATGTATGGTAGCGGGAAAAAATTCTTAGGACTGGCCTTGTTCAAGTCTCAGTAGTCAACACACATGAGTACCTTCCCATCTTTCTTGGGTACTGGGACGACGTTAGCCAACCACTCAGGGTATGTAGAAACTACAAGAAATCTGACTTCGAACTACTTCATGACCTCATCTTTGACCTTGAAGGTCTATTCTGGCTTTAGTCTTCTCAATTTTTGCTTGATTGGTTTGCTTTCAGAGGCAATTGGTAGCTTGTGCACAACAAGATCTGTGTCCAACCCAAGCATATCCCTGCATAACCATGCGAAGACATCTTAATAATATTGTAAGGGTTTGATCATTTCTTCCTTTTATTGCGACGTTAATAAGGCTCCGATCGTGACGATTCATGAGTCCTCTTCGGTATCAAGATTGATTGAATCTGTATCTTCGATGTTTGGTTGAACACCTTTCTTGTGACGTTCTACCAAGTCTTTGATTTCTTTGGGTGGGTATTCCATTTCGTCCTCAGATTCTTCTTCAATCCCCATGAGGTCAAAGTCGAGTTCAAGATCGAAATCATACTCATCCCTTTCAAATTCTATTTTATCTGGATACTCATTTGATTAAGACAGATCCCTTAAAGACTCTTTTTTTTATTTTTGAAAAATATCTATTTTTTTTGCAATTTTGAAAGTTTTTTTATTTTTTAATTTTTGAGGAATTTTGATTTTTTTACTTTTTGAGAAATATTTGCTTTTTGTTACTTTTTGGATACCTAAAATAAGAAGAACAATCATGCAAATTCATTAGTAAATATAGGGAGCCCTCAAAATAGTCTTTACCCGATGACGATGGCTCGTTATGATCCTCGAGCAAACTAGATTCGTTTAACGATATTTTTTTTTAGGCCTCAGCAGCCTCAGGGGTTAACGGGAATTCCTCCCAATTATTCAGAATTTCCCCTTCTCTGAGGGGGCGGATGAGACATGAAAGTGATTTGTTGGGTGATTTGGTCGGTGGTTCGGAGATGACGATTATCTCCGATTGATTGTTGTTAGAATGAGGCATAGTCCCTCCCAAGCTTCGTGGGATGATGATTGATACCTAGTCGATGCTAGTTGAAAAGGTGATTATTTCTCTTGACTCGTGGTGATTTCCACTTTGGTGGATTTCGAAGTGGTCTCTGATAAACTTTCGTTGGAATCCCCATTGAATAAAACATCAATGCCTTTTACGAAGGATGGTTGGGACTCAAAAACTGAGTCTTCTTAAATGTGCACAGGTTTGAAATTTATCGTTTTCTTTTTCTTGGCCACCTTTGTTGGCAGTGGTTTCGATGGACTGTCAGGTCTGACCTGAGATTTTGGAAAGCTAACGCTGATGTGAGAGACCTTGCCCAGATTCAAGACATTCGGTTCCCGATTTTATTTTCTCGCTAGTCGAAGCTCTTTTTTCTTGTCGTTCATTTCTGCTATATCTTTTTTTGTGGGCCTGAATCCCAATCTGAAATAAGGATTGTGCTTCTTTTCTTCGATTGGGATAGCTTTGCTTTTACCTCCCGGTCCCAACCCTTGTTTAGGTCTGTAGCCTGCTTTCTTTAAAACTCGTCCGATCATTAGATTTGCCCTTGATAGTTCTACTTTTACCTTTTCCTTCCCCTTTTCAACATGATTGACAGCAGCAAAATGGTAGGAATGGTAGAGTGCTTTGTCTTTTGTCAGCTCAATGTCAATAAATGGCATATCTGGGGCTTTCCCAGTCGGAATGAGATTATCTACTAGTACCGATATCATTATCTGTCCCATGATGAATTTGACTCTCTGGTATAGAGAAGAAGGTACAGCCCCTGCTATGTGGATCCATGGCCTGTCCAGTAGTAAATTGAAGGTTGTCGGAATCTCCATGACTTCAAACGTTACCTTGAACGTACATGGGCTTATTGTGATTGGTAAATCTACCTCTCCCAAGGAGTCTCTTCTTGAACTGTCGAAGCCTCAGACAACCTTGTTGTTGGGCTTGACATGTGATCAATCAGCATTGAGTTTTCGGAAGGTTTCAAGCGGACAAACATTAAGTGCTGAGCCATTATCAATCAACACCTTGAGAACCATCATACCGTTGCACATACCATGATGTTTAATGGTTCCATGTGCCCATGTCCTTCAGGAACGAATTCTCTTTCAATGAATATGATGGGGTTGGGTGCCATGATCTGGCCAACCGGCTGTTCCAGTTGTGCTAGTGACGTGGTTGAAGGAACGTGTGACTTTCCCAGAATTCTCAACAGTACTTCTTGATGTTTTTCTGACTTTTGTAGTAGACCCAAAATGCTGATCTGAGTCGGTTGTTTGTTCAATTGGTCCACGATATTATGCTCACTCTTGCGAATAAGCTTAATGAAATCTGCAATCTCCTTATCTGACACCTTCACCTTATCTTATTTCTGGTCATTCTCGCTCATTTTGCCCTTTCCTTTTACCTTTCTATTCTCTTTATCCGTCACTTCTTTTGCGGTCTTTTCCCTGATATTTACCCTCGTTTCTGGTAATTTTTAGCACCTCCCTGCTTTTGTCATATGGCCAATATCAGTCACCATTGCTTTTTTCATTGTTTCAACCCCCACCGTTGTAGTGATGGTTGTTTCTTAGCTCCATGGGACTGCTTGGTTGGAGCTATATCGGAATGGTTTTGGTGAGTGCATGGTCATTGGAAGTGGATCAGGTTTTACACTAAGAATGAGGGGTGGTGGTGATGATTTGGATGTGGTGGTGATAGAAGGAGCTACTTGAGGAGTTGATGAAGTGTAGGGGATGACGAGTGGTGGTCGAGTGATGAAGTGTAAGGTATATGAAGGGGGGGTCGAACTATATTTTGGGAGCTTGGCAATGTATAAGGTATGATGAGAGGTGGTCAAGTGGTAGCATTGGGATCTTGATGAGTAGGATGGAGGGTGAAGTCAGCCAATCTGAGTGGCGGTCGTGTGTTTCGATATGGGGTTGTCGTGTAATGGTTAACAGTGTTGACCGTTGGTGCTTCTGATCCCTGAGTTAAATGGATTCTAACCTTCAACCCAACCGGTGTTATCAACATTGACAGATTGAAATCAAGTTCTTCGAGAATAACATTTACGCTGTGCCCACTTCCCCCTCTATTGTGAGTAGGTAGAGGGTTTTGATTGATGTTCTACTGCTGAGGTGAGTTGGCAAGTCCATCTAGTATGAGGGCCTTCTTATCAATCAAGTTTTGTACCTGATGTTTGAGTTGCCAACATTGATCGGTAGAGTGCCTTGAAGTACCCATGTGGAATTCACAAAACAAATTGGGGTTGTACCCTGGTCTTTTCTCAGCTTCTGGATGTGGTGGTCATTTCATGAAGTACTTTCCCCTGAGCAAGATCGGGGGTAATTCTGATAACGCCATTGGCAACCGATTAAACACTCTATTTACTCTGTTAGGCCGCGCTTGCTGACCTTGCCCATATTGTGGTGCCACTGGTGGGGGATTTGCCCTAAATTGGTTCTGAGGTGCAGGGGACCAGACTGGTGGAGGTGCCAGAGCTTGTGGTTTCGGTGCTGGTGCTGGAATGAAGAGGGGTTAGTTTGATTGTATATTATTGACCTGCGTCTCTTATCTTTTCTTTACTACTAGCATTGGTTTTCTCTGAGAGGGGATCCCTACTACTGCCCCTAAGCTTGTAAAATCAAATATCAGACCAGTTCGGATCCCGTTCTCAACCCTGTCTGCTACCTGTACCAGATTTGAAAATGTGCCTGTAGTGTGCCCCACCAGATGAGTATAGAAGGCGTGCCCTAGTGTTGAGATAAACGTGGTGTTCATCTCTCATTCGGTCATTGCAGGCCTTACTTGTGAAGTTGACTCTAGCCACCTCTGTGCATATTCGTTCACCGTTTCTCTCTGTTTTCTTGTCATCTTGGCCATATCCTTTCGATCTAGACTAAGGTCCATATTGAATCAGTAAATGTGCCAGAATATTTTTGCCAGGTCTTGCCAATTCTTAATGAGAGTGTGGTCTAACCCGAAGAACCATTTGAGTATCGACCCCGTTAAACTCCTCTGAAACAATTGGACCAATAGCCTGTCGTCTTCGCCATATTGGCATATGGATCCACAGTATAACTTTAGATGCGATAGAGGACAACCTACTCCGTTATATTTCTCGAACTCCGGACACTTGAACTTGGTCGGTAATTGAGCATTGGGGTAAAAGCAAAGGTCTTTGAATCGAGTTCCACTCATAGTATTGAGGCCTTTCATCCTCCTCATTTCTTATTGTAGAGACTCGATTTGTTGAGCAAATTTTTCATTAGTCGCGCTTTTGGCCTCTGTGGCCTTGTATTCACATTGGTCATCAGGAATGACCACAGGGGGTGGCTGGTTCTGTGGGATATAGAGCGGAGGCCCCTGGTATTCTGGCACTGCAGGAGGCATGGTGGTCTGTGTTCCCTGCAGAGGTTGTTCGGGTAGATCCTGATTTAATCCGGATGCGTGTTTCCGTATTATTTGGGCTTGTATGATGCTGGCATTGGCTAACACGGTACTTACTATCTTTTCTTGCCTCTCAATTATTTTCAATAGTGCTGCTTTTTGTGGATCGATACCTGACATTTCGACTGCTGGGGGCTGTGCCGATTCAAAAGAACTCATGGTAACAGTGAAAGATTTGAGAAAATACGGAGGTACCTCTTACTGCTTATATTTCTTTTGTTTGACCACTTGTGAGTACAGAAGACCAAGCGTTACTATCTTGTTTACAAAATGAAGATGCATGATGTTTTATTAGGTCAGGTAAAGTTGTTTATTATGATTTTTAACGAAAAAATAAATTTTTGGCACGGAGCCGACATCAACACGGCATTGGTGAAGTTCTTTAGAAAATAATTACATCAGCACGGAACTGGCATCGACACGGAGTCGACATCAACACTGAGTTGGCATCAATACGGAGTTGACATCAACACGGAGTTGGCATCGACGCGAAGCTAGCATCAGTGTGGAGCTGGCATTGACATGGAGTTGGTGAAATATTTCGAAAACGTAATTACATCAGCACGGAGCTGGCATCGACACAGAGTCGGTAAAATATTTTGACAATGGGATTATCTCAACGTGGAGTTGGCATCGACACGGAGTGGGCATCAACACAGAGTTGGCATCAGCACGGAGCTGGCATCGACACGGGGTCGGTAAAATATTTTCAAAAAAGTAATTTCATCAGCACGGGGCTGGCATCGACACGGAGTCAGAAAAATATTTTAAAAAGGTAATTTCATCAGCACAGAACTGGCATTGACACGGAGTCGGGATAACATTTTGAAAAAGTAGTTTCATCAGCACAGAGCTAGCATCGACACCGATCGGGAAAATATTTTGAAAAAGTAATTTTATCAGCACGGAGTTGGCATCGACACGGAGTCGGGAAAATATTTTGAAAAAATAATTTCATCATCAAGGAGCTGGCATTGATACAGAGTCGGGAAAACATTTTGAAAAAGTAATTACATCAGCACGGACCTGGCATCAACACGGAGTCAAAAAAATATTTTGAAAAAGTAATTTCATCAGAACGAAGCTGGCATCGACACGGAATCAGAAAAATATTTTAAAAAGGTAATTTCATCAGCACAGAACTGGCATTGACACGGAGTCGGGATAACATTTTGAAAAAGTAGTTTCATCAGCACAGAGCTAGCATCGACACCGATCGGGAAAATATTTTGAAAAAGTAATTTTATCAGCACGGAGTTGGCATCGACACGGAGTCGGGAAAATATTTTGAAAAAATAATTTCATCATCAAGGAGCTGGCATTGATACAGAGTCGGGAAAACATTTTGAAAAAGTAATTACATCAGCACGGACCTGGCATCAACACGGAGTCAAAAAAATATTTTGAAAAAGTAATTTCATCAGAACGAAGCTGGCATCGACACGGAATCAGAAAAATATTTTGAAAAAGTAATTACATCAGCACGGAGCTGGCATCGACACGGAGTCGAAAAATATTTTGAAAAAGTAATTTCATCAGCACGGAGTTGGCATCAACACGAAGTCAAGAAAACATTTTGAAAAAGTAATTTCATCAACTCGGAGCTGGTATCGACACGGAGTCGAAAAAATATTTTGAAAAAGTAATTTCATCAGCACGAAGCTGGCATTGACACGGATTAGGAAAAACATTTTGAAAAAGTAATTACATCAGCATGGAGCTGGCATCGACACAGAGTTGGGAAAACATTTTGAAAAAGTAATTACATCAGCACGAAGCTGGCATCGACATGGAATCGGGAAAACATTTTGAAAAAGTAATTTCATCAGCACGGAGTTGGCATCGACCCGGAGTCGGGAAAATATTTTGAAAAAGTAATTTCATTAACTCGGAGCTGGTATCGACATGGAGTCAGGAAAATATTTTGAAAAAGGGAATTTCATCAACACGGGACTGGCATCGACACAGAGTCGGTAAAACCTTTTAAAAAAGAAATTACATCAACGCGGAGCTGGCATCGACACGGAGTCAGTAAAATATTTCTTTTTTGAAAAAAGAATTATCTCAACAAGGAGCTGGCATCGACACGGAGTCGGCATCAGCACGGAGCTGACATCGACACGGAGTCGGCATCGACACGGAGTTGGTATACACACGGAGTTGGCATCAGTACGTAGTTGGCATCGACACGGAGTCGGTATAATATTGAAAAAAAAAAATTACATCAGCACGGGACTGGCATCGACATGGAGTTGGTATGACATTTTGAAAAAGTGGATTGCTGCAAACAAGTCGAATTGAAAAGACATTTTTTTTTGTTAACCCTCAACCCAATTCTATGAAATCAATGCCGGCCAGTCAGATATCCAGGAATGAGACGGCGCACAATGGCACTCTTAAATCACCTCATTTCCTTGAATAGACGTAGTTTATCCCCCTCGTATCAATAGGGCAAGATCTTTCTAGCCATCGACTTTGATCAAGAACTGCAATTGGTGTTTTTAAATTTTTTTTTTTGGGTTGAAAAAGATTGAATTAATTTGAGTTGATTAATCAGTTGTCAGCCTTGTTAGATCATATATGGATCACGGACTTAGTTCGATATAAGTCGTGGACCCGATTTGAAGTAGATTTGGGTCGTGGACCCAATTGTAGTGGATTTCGATCGTGGACATAGTTGAAATGGATCTGGGTCGTGGACTCAGATCTAGTGGATCTGGGTCGTGGACTTAGTTGAAATGGATCTGGGTAGTGGACTTAGTTATAGGATCTGGGTCGGGGACCCAGTTGTGATGGATCTGGTATTGGACAACTGGGCTATGAACCTAGTTGAAATAGATCTGGGCCGTGGACCTAGTTGGAATGGATTTGGGTCTTGGACTATTAGGTCGTGGACCCATTTGGAATGGATCTGGGTCTTGGACAATTGGGTCGTGGACCCAGTTGAAATGAATCTAGGTCGTGGACCCAATTGAAATGGATCTGGGTCGTGGACCCAGTTGTGATGTATCTGGATCTGGGTCTTGGACCTAGTTGTAGTGGATCTGGGTCTTGGACAACTAGGTCGTAGACCCATGAGATGGATCTGGATCATGGACCCAGTTGGAATGGATCTGGGTCGGGGCCCAGTTGACGCGGATCTAGGTCGGGAACTCTGTTGTGATGTATCTAGGTCTTGGCCCTAGTTGTAGTGGATCTGGGTCTTGGACCCAGTTGTAGTGGATCTGGGTCATGGACCCAGTTGTAGTGAATTGGGTCGTAAACCTAGTTGAGATGGATCTGGGTCGTGAACCCAGTTGGAATGGATATAGGTCGTGGATAATTGGGTCGTGGACCCAGTTGAAATGGATCTGGGTCGTAGACCCAGTTGGAATGGATCTGGGTCGTGGACCCAGTTGGAATGGATATGGGTCGTGGACCCAGTTTTTATGTGTGGTGATGGACGATAATGGATTTGATTGTAGGTGGGGTTGATAGTACACCACGTTAAGTGGGGTCAACTTCGATCAATAGAATGTATGCAAGTTTTGTTTTGATCAAACAAAGAAAAGCGGGGAGGAGTAGGCCCTAAGCTTAATTAAAAAATGATTCATTTAAGCATTTTTAAGTTTTAAACATCAAAATAAAAATAAAATCGAGAACAAAAGTTGTCAAGACTAATGTCGGAAACAAAATGAGTAAAAATTTTTTTTTTTTTTTACATCCATATTCAAGTACGGATTCGGGTATTGTATACCTATCCCTGCCTGAAATAAGGACCAGTACGAATTTATTTGGCTAAATTTTTTTATTTTATTTTATTTTATTTTTAAGTTTTGTTAGTCCAAAATGATGCACATTGCCTCTAGTTTTTAGCTTGGGCCAAAAAAAGTTACATTTTTTCATCTTTTTTTTTTGTTTTTTTATTTTTTATTTTATGATATGCATGATAAATGAAAAGCTGGTTTTTCCCCTCTGACCAAGGGAATAAGCAAAGAAAAGACATACCCCTAAGCCTATACAACTTGCCATTGTGGGCTTACAACTTGGGCTTCAAGGCTAGAATACATTAAACATTTACAACGTTGCCTCGAGGGTTGATATAAAATTGAGAACTTATGTCCTAGCATTGTGTAATCGAGCACATGCATGAGGCTAGTAGGTGGTTTCACGACTACCCGATCTTCAAACCTCGATGCATACCAAAATACACACGTCGTTGGTTGGTGATCGGATATGATGTGTTCATCCCTGACACTTGAAATAATGATCTCAAGCCGTAGAATTACTAAGCATCGAGGCTAAATATATTAAGGGTGGGGTGGCTTGTGAAGTGGGGCTATGCTCGCAAGTGCTCGTGCAATTTTTCATTTCTTTTCATCGACCCCCTTACAAGTGTGTAGCAAAGCAAAATGAAATAAATATTACATGTCATTGCTTGTATATAAAAAAACAAAAGAAAAGAAGATAAACAACAAACACAAACTATGTTAGTAACCCAAATAAAAGTATATTTTTTTTATTTTTTTGAAAGTGACTGAGTCAGTACGAGGATAGAACCTTGCTCCCTAGTGGAGTCGTCAGTTGTAGATAAGTGATTTTGCGATTACGATGGCCGTATCTACTAAAGTTTGGAATCATCACCATTCATTTTGTAAGTAGGTGTGAATGGTCACCCGATGCACATTTTTCGAAAAAATGACATTTTTGGCACGTAAGGACTCGCGATGGATAAGGTATTAATCAAACCTTGAGATTCGGGGTAAGCGGCCCGATTGGAGAAAAGGGAAGGTGTTAGGCACCCTTTTCTCTCCACCATGTGGTGGTAACCTCAACTCAACTCGATTATTTCGATTAAAAAAATATGAAAAATAAAGTGTCATGTGTCAATATGATGGGTTAAATCGGTTGTAAGATCATCCCATTGAAGGAGATGATCCTTATAGATTCTTAACCTTGGGAATAAAACATTTTTAAAGTGTTGGCGATGACTATAGATTCATTCTCATGAGTTGAGAAGGATTCAAAAATTGGTTGCCTCAAAATGATTTAATGAGTTAAATCGATTTTATTTTTTTGAAGGTGGTTACAACCCTTATACTTTCGATCAAATTGAAGTTCGATCTACCGGAGATAAGGGAGGGGAAACATTACATCTTAGGGGCTATCTAAAATAAAAATTAAAGAGAGGTGAAAGGGGGTAGTAGAAGAGGGATATGGAGAAGGTAGAGAGAAAGATGGGAGGTGTTATTTTGACCCACCTTGAAGCTTCAAGGTTTTCTTTCCCTTTCTCTCCTTCTTTCTTCTTCTTCTATGTCTTCTTGAGTTGAGTCCTTGATAAGTTATGAGAATATAACTCTTTTGAGATTAGTGTGAGAGAGTGGTAAAAAGATGAGTAGAGAGTAAAGTAATTTTTTTTATGAGACTTGGTAAGATTTTTTAATGAGAGTTGGTAAGAGATAATTGGTAAGACTTAGTGAGAATTGATAACCTTTTTGGAAAAAGATGAAGGGGGTATTTATAGGTGTTTGAGGATGGTTGAGGGAAATAATGGGGTGAGAGGTTGGGAGAGTAGAGAATGGCTTAGGTTTTAAAGGTGGAGGGTATGAAATTAGGAGTGGGAGAGGGGTAATTATGTAATGGAGGTAAATAGGTTGTGTTTTGTTCCAAATGGTTTGGATCTTAACCAAACCATTTGGATTGAGTGTTTGGTGAGGTGAGATGGTAATGGGTGTTTAAGAGGGTGGTTGATTGATTAAGTTGTGTTTGATTTAAGAGAATGAAGGGTGTAAGAGGGTGATTGGGAGGGTGAGGGAGATGGTGACATGTGGCATGATATGTAGAAGTTAAGGGTTTAGATTTAATTGATGGAAGAGAATGAGTATTTGATTTGAGAGGATGGGTGTAGGTTTAGATTGTAGAGATGGATTTATAGGAAATGATGATGGTAGATTTGGGGGAGGTATGATGATGATAGGTTAGGGGTGGTGCTTGATTTAAGAGAATAGGGCTTAGAGAATTATGAGGGTTGGTTAGAGGGGTATGGGTTGATGGTGTTTGATTTGAGAAAATGGAGGTTTATTGGGACTAATGAGGGTAGGTTAGGGGAGGGTGTGGGTTGATGTGATTTTTTAGAGAAAAGGTGATGTGGGTAGTTAATTGTTTTGCAGAAAAGTGATGGGGTAGGTGGTTTGATAAGGGAGGTGAGAGGGGGTGATGACATGTGTCATATTTGATTATCAAGATGGTGATTGGTTGATGTGGGTTGTGGTTTATGAGTTAGGGTTGTGGGTTAGAAATGAATTGGATATGGGTTTGGGTTTACGGGCATTGGGCTTGGGTTTTAAGAAATGTTAGGGGTTTTTTGGATTGTTGGGGTCATTTTTGATTGGATTTTTGAGGGTGGGTAGGTTTTAGGTTTTTAGATGACATAGGATTGGATTTTAGTTTAAGGGTAAAGTGAGAAATCGATTTTGGAAAGTTGAGGGTTTGTGGGCTTTGAACGGGCTTAAAGTGTTTTCGATTTAGGAAGTGAGACGGTGAAGGGTATAGGAAGTGATTGGCATCCCAAGTCTCATTTTTTTAATTTATTAATTTTTTTGAGATTTTTGAAATCATTAATTTGATCAAAAATGCCACGTGTTGGTAAATCGGGCTTTTTAGGCCCGTTCGAGAATTTTATTAAAAATTGGATATTTCTGGGTACAAGAGTGGAGCGGTGAAGATTGGGAAGATATAGGGTAATTCAAACCCCTTTGGTGAGTCCCCTAGACCATTGGAAGGTCTTAGGGGCCTTAGTTTGGTCAAAATGTCACTTTTCAATAACTTGGGCCCTTAAGGCCCGTTGGCCCATTTATTTGAAAAATTGGTATTTTTGGGCTCTTTTGAGTATGGGCCCGTTCAAATTGGGGTGTCTACATACATCTTATATGTGAAGAAGGAAAATTTGGCATGTTTACATCTAAGATATAGACAAGCTTAAAAATGGTCTATCCACACCTTAAATGGGGACAAGCCAAATTTGGCATATACATACCGAAGGTACAGACATGCCTTGTTTGGGCTTTTTGGAGGGCCCATGGATCTTGATTCTTCATTTTGGTAGTTCTCTAGGTCTTGCATGTTGCTTGCTTGGATTGTTCCTTCTTTCGCATTATTTTTTGGTCTTCTCGAGCTCGATTGAGGAAAAAATGGGGTGTCTATAATAGACACTCTAAATTGTCCAAATTAAGAGATAAAATAAAGACCAGGTCGAACAATCAAAATTCAAGATCATTAGGTAATTTAGGCCAAGGCCTAGTCAAAAATTCCATTTTGATTCGACCTAGGTCCCTCTCAATTTATTGGACTCAAGTCCGGCCCAGTAGGTCAAACTGAACAAAATTATGCTATTAGTGTTAAATTACAATCTTAACCTTAGTTTGTTGAGAGACATAGTATGTAAATTACAACTAAAAATCCTTATTAAGGATAAATCATGCCATCTCTGATCGTTGTCTTTCAAAAATTAATATTTTTATACTCTCTTTATCTTGTGGGCAAGTAAGGGAACAAACCCAAGAAAATGAGGGGTTGTTACCAAGCTAAGAAAAATGAAGTTAATCTAAGTTTCAATTTTAAAATCTATTTTTGTATTTTTACAAAATAAAAATAGAGAGTAAATATTGTTGAAAAATAAAACAATAGAGATGAAATTTATACTAAGAAACAAGAGAATAAAGCCATTAATAATTAGAGTAACTTAGGATTAGCAAATGAAACTACATCTAAGCTTTATTCTTTTTTGCACTCAACTCCAATGGCTTGATGTAAGCTCTTTGGGTAGGAAGATATGGTATGAAGCTTGAAATAATACAATAGTTATGACTCCTTCACTCAATAATGTGTGAAGCTCTTACTACCAATCACCTAGGTTAAGTATATTTTGTTTTGATCTAATCTAAGTATAAAACATCTAAGTTAAACATAAAAGGTGTAAGGATTCATCTAGAGCTTTGATCCATCAGAGTTGGATAAAATCTTGAAGAGAATCTAATAATCATAAAGAAACATGAAAGGATAAGAACTAAAATAAAGAATTAAAAGGTTGCTCATAAGCTTCCTCCTTTCACTAATGGAGGGAGTCTAGCCTGTGGTCATTGCAAGGAGACAATGAGAAGTCATGAAACAAACAATTGTATTCATTGAGTAACCAAGCTGCACTATTTTCTTCTTAGAGAAATTACAAAAAATTGTAGAAATTTAAACTATCTAAAAATGAAAAATTACAAGAAAAAATTTCAAGCCATTAAGGGAGAGAAGAGAGAAATAGGGATGGCAAGAGCCTCCTTTTAATTGGGAAAAAGAATAGTGGTATACTAAAGCTGACTAAGAAATATAGTCAAGAAAAACTTCAAAAAAGTTTCAGTGCCACCAAAAATTTACTCGTTGTCCACTCAATTTTTCTTATAATGAGAAGCCTTGGCTTCATATGAGATGAGATCAAAGAAGCTTGTGTGAGCTCTCCATCCTTGTACACCTTAGGAGACTCACCCAACCTTGAAGAAGCATATGGTAGATGTTGAGCCTTCAATACTCATGCCAAGTCCACAAGTTTGATCCATCTTCACCTTCATTCCTTCCCGTACACACGTTGGAACATTTCACGGAGCAATGAGCAAAAATCAAGGAAAGAAGTGAAGACTCAAATACCCAAAGAACTCAATAGCATCAATTGGCACACATGTCGTATTGAGTGAGTTCTTGTGTTTTTTTCATTTTCAAACCTTCAAAAAGAGTATTTTGGTGTACTTTATCATAAAACCAACCATTTGCTTAAGTCTAGGACTTAAAATAAATGACAAAGTTCTGAGTTACCAAAGGACAAAACTCAGCTTTTTGAGTGAGGAGTTGCCCTTTTTAAAACTTAAAGGCTAAGAGATTTAGCCTAGTGAAAAATTCCATATAAGGTTAGGGGTGAATCAAAAACCACTTTGATTAGTGAGCACCAAGTTCCATGAGTAGGAACTTTGGGAGTGGACGTAGGCACTTTGTTAAACCTCTATAAAACGACATGCCTTGTATTTGTGCAATTGTCCCTATGAACTTATGTTTTATTGTTTGAATATTATGAATGAATGTTCACATGAATATTATGAATCTTAGTGTTAATATTCAATATTTTACACATCAAGACATAGAGTAACTTTGGGACCCAATGAATCAACTTAGGAAGTCATTTAGCCATAATCCTTGTTTCCTTAGTTTAATTTGAAAATTATTTTAATTTGCCCTATTTACTCCCCCCTCTAGGTCTAGACATGGTCAAAGTCGATAATTTGAATTGGTATCAGAGCAAGTTAGTTTAGAAAGTTCTAACAACCTTGAGTTGATCTGATTGGCCTTGAATTATATCTAAACCCGAGAAGTAAACCTCCACTCACCCTCCTATGTTTGATGGTGTCAAGTACATCTTTTGAAAAAATAAAATGATGATATACATTAATTCCTTAAGTAGAGATGTGTGGAATATGATCAAGGAGGGTTGAGAACCTTCTGTTGACACCATAGAAGTAAATGGTGTTTCCACATTGATTACAAGACCTCAAGGAATTGGTATGAACAAAATAAATTTGACAAAAGAAATAACTTTAATGCTTTTATTGTCATAACTATTGCCATTTTCTATGATGAATATCAAATGATATCCACGTGTATGTTGACCAAACAAGCTTGAAAAATATTAGAGGCCGCACATGAGGGAACTAGTATTGTAAAGAAGTCTAAAGTCCTACTCTTTAGAACTCAATTTCAAAATATTAAAATGGAGAGGGAATTTATCTAGGAATTCTATACACAGTTAAGTAGCATATGTAATTCCATGTTTTTTTTAGGGGAGACTGTTCCGTAGGGTAGAATATATGCAAAAATCCTTAGATCCCTACTGAGATGTGGAGACTATGATAGTTGAGGAACTTATGGGTTCCCTCACTATCTTTGAACTCCATTTTGAAAAATTTCCCTCTAAAGGAAAGACATTGGTCCTTAAGACTTCTAGAGGTTTGAATCCTCCTCTCAAGATAATACCAAAATTGCTAAGGAGGAAGATGACGAGAATGACCTCGAAGAAGAGGACTTAGCCTAAAAAAAATCAATAGCACTAGTAAAAAAATCAATCTATACAAAGACAACGAACAAAATCTAAAGGTCTTCAAAGGCCTAAGTCTAAGGGAAATACTATGGTTGCAAAAGCCACGTGGGTTGACGACTCAGATGAGTCAGGAGGTGAGGAACAAAAATCTTCAGATTTTGAAGACTATAATATCCTCCGAATCCTTATGGCTACTACCATAGTCTCCATCCCCCATAAGGATGAAGTTGATGAAGAACAAGAATCAAAAAATTAGAATCTTCTTTCGATGAGGAAAAAGAAAACATCAATGACGATGAACTGAAACTTCAATCAACGTTTGACCAACTGTTCAATAGTCATGTGAAATTAACCAAGAAACATGGTCAAGAAAAACTTCAAAAAGAATAGTGACATGCTGAATTTAAACTAGTGAGAGAAGAAAAATGGTTTTTGGGGCTTTAGCTAGACGATAGTAAAATTCAACTCGAAACAGTCTTTGAAAAACAATCGAGCTTGCTTTCAATATCTAAGAAGGCCACTAATGGGAAGAATGAAATACTCACTGACTTGTAACAATTGAGTACTCTTTTTAGTATGGTGAACTCTATAATAGCCTATCAAAACTTAGAATTAACAAACCTCCATGATGAAAATAAAATTCTTAAGTTTTATATCAATGAGCTGTAAAAACGAAAGGCTAGACTTAAACAAAAAGTTAGAATTAAGGAACTTGATAAAAAAATTGCTTTCTTGAACTTAAAAGCTAGAAAACTTGTAGTGTCAAATGGAGGCAATCAAGGTGCAACAAGAAATCCAAAGAAGAAATCACTTTCAGGATCACCCAAGAAAAGTAGGTCTCTTAAGCTTATTAGAAAAATTCTTTTCCCTCCTAAACATCATCCTTAATCCCCAAAGACAATCTTACAAGGGAAAACCAAAATTTGGGATAACAAGGGCCTCGTAATTCACACAATTCTCAAAGTTGAAACTTTACACAATAGTATCTTGATAGCAACTGCTCCCGATACATGATTGGTGACTGAAGTCAGTTTAGTCACATGATTGAGTTTGATGGAAGGATTGTCACCTTTGGTGATGGTAGCACCACTAGGATTATTGGGCGAGGCATGGTCAGTGGATCAGGATTGTCCAAGGTGGAAAATGTGTTTTGTGTTAATGCTTTGAAATATAACCTTCTAAGCATATCTCAAATATGTTACAAAGATTACTTGGTGAGTTTCAACCATGAAGTTTGCGAGATCTTGACCCCCGATGATAAGATTATTATGAGAAATCTTTGCACTTCTGATAACTAATATGTTATAAAAAAATACAAGGAAAACCACCATCTCTTGTGTGAGCAACGTGGCTTGATCAGTGTCTCAAAATACTGACTTATCTATATTTTTTCAGGTATTTATCTCAATTTTCATCATTATTTCATTAGATTAGGTAAATAATCATGGTAAGTCTCAAATTATCTCATTACATAGCCTTAATTGTATAAAATTAATGTATTTATCGAAAGACTGATTACATGTGTTCATTGTACAGGTCAATTATCAAATCATCAAGATGAACCACTAAATCAATCAATCAAGTATGTATTACAATCTAGAGAACCAATCAAGCAACCGTGCAAAATTGGAGATCTAGGTGTCTCAAGATCAATGTGGTATAGTTAATATCCTTTGTGGTATACCTCGAATGGTGCACCTTAAAATTTTTTCAGTGAACTCCTCACGTGATATTATACACAAGAGTTGTAATGCCCCGAGTTTTTAACTTGTATCTCGAGGGAACTTGATAATGAAACCATGGAAAAATTTTAAAGTAAAACTTAGATTAAAGTACTTGAATATAGTTATGTTCATTTTCAATGGAAAACAACTTTGCCATTAGATTTAAAAGGGTCGAAAATATACTTTAGCCAGTAAGCATGTTCGAATTTGAGTTCGGATGAAAAGGTTAGAAAATCCTCGAATTTCGTGGGAGTGGGACCCAAAATTGTGAAATTTTGTTAAAGTGAGAATCAGAAAAATTTGACATCATCGTTAGATCCGCAACGAAAAAATATTCAAATGAAATATTCATTCGCCATTTTTTCAGTCCGAATAATCAAGTTACGGATGAAATTAGAAATGATGAAAAGAAAATTACAAATATACCCTCATCATTTTCTATTTAAAAGAAAATTAGCTTTCTTTTATTCCTTTCTCTTCTTTTCCAAAGAACTAAACGACAATCACTCTCAACTCAAGGGTTTTGACCCATTTCCATCAAGTTCTAGTGCGAACGAGACCTAGTTGAACCTCAACAAAGAAGGCAAAGTTGTCGGCCACGACGAGAGCTAGAACTTCACTATCTTTGCTTGCCCATTCCCATTCATTTTTCCCATCCTCTATCAATAACTAGCCATGTAGTTCGAGGGAAACTTTACACCTTCTATCTAAAGACTTCATCGAGTAGGTGCTGGATCTACCCTTCATTATAGAAGCGAAGGAGAGCACTGTCGATTGCTTTACAAACCCTCTCCCATTTTTCACCAAACTCAGCCCAACCTCGACTCTTTTTTCATACAACCTAGGCTTTCATGCTAGCTCACCACCTTTGGCCTCCACGAACTCCGGTAAGGGACTTTCGATTCTTAGTAATAACCTTAAATTTCAAAATATGCGTTTAAGAACTTTCATCGAATATGTGTTATATTTATAACTCATAGAAATTATTTGTTTGATTTTCAATTCATAATTGAAATAGATGTTTGACGTTTTTTTATCAAGTTTAAATGTTAAATTTGTGGGTGGGTTGATGGGATTGAAAAACGGAAGAAAAATCCAAAAAATGATTAAAAAATCCAAATTTCGCGAAATTGTTCAGTGTTGTCGATAGGAGCTGTCGATTTCACCGATACCTACCGAAGGCCATTCTGTTGGTGCCACCGATAGAATCATGCTTCTACCACTGATAGCCACTGACAGAATTTTACCAAAACTAACTCTGACTTTTGGACTGCCCTCCTCATGATTTGTATATGATTTCCCACCCTTCATTTCATTAAGAATATTTACTTTAAGTTCTTTAATGAAATTAAGGTTTTATCCCCCATTTTGAAATAATAGGAATGGTTTCAAGATCCAAATCTGAAAGGATCAAAATTTGAATTTGGGTTTCAAGAACAAAACGTAAATTTCAACGTTTTCGATAAATTTTTAAAAGTTGATATCTTTCGCGTTACTTTGAATTAGACTATAAAAATTATATGGTGTCAAATCTCTTGTTAAAGGCTTTCAACTTTAAAAAATCGTTTTCAATTTTGAGAACTTTTAAAAATTGAGTTTCTAACACTTTGTCAAATTTTCACCAGTTTTTTCTATTTTGGTAGTGTGTTTTTGCGTACCTATTGGGATCCCATTTTAACAAAAATTTGATAGGTTTTCGATTGAAAGATCAAACTGAATTTGAAAACTTGAAAAAAGAAAGGGTTGGATTTGAAAAGATGAAAAGTAAAAATATCGAAAAAATGAGAAAAAGGATGAAACGGTAAAATGTCAAAATCACACCCGAGGGATGATGTCTGCATTTTACATTGTATGTTGTGTATAGGTTGGTGAAGGGATATCCAGGAGTAATGAATAGTTGCATGTTTATTTAAATTATATTGGCGTAGAGGCTCCGAGTACTGTTATTGATTTTAGGCCGGGTGGCCACAGTTGCATGGTAGGAAACTGGATATCTATTCTCAACCTTGTTATGTTAATTTCTCTTTTATTTTTAAAGAAAAATAATATAAATAGTTATTTTGTGAGTTGTTAAAGAGTCTATGAATGCTTGAAGGGATAGTGCATCATATAATCCAGAGTGGTGTACTATCCTAGGATATACGGTAGAGACCACCAAGCTCATACGTGGTAGGGACGCATATGAGTGGAGTCACAACTAGAATCTGGGTCCATTCCTTTCTATCTTTACCAGTGAACGTGTATTGTAAAGGTCAAACGGCCCGCCTTAGTCGAATAAATGGTCACCCGTGTGGTAAACATAGCGACCGACCACAAAATCAAGAACTAAAGGCTAAATTTATGTTGTAACATCATGTCCCGACTGGAAATGATTCGATCGTGAATCCCAACTCTCTAATTCCAGTACTCCACCATTGTGTAATATGTATCTGTTGTTATATTTTGAATTATAAACTGAAAAGCATGTCTACTATTTCAATATTGCCAATCATATTTTCATAAGAATGAAAATGTATAATGAGTATGGATGATTAATGTTATGAAGAATTTTAAATTGTTTAGTTGTTCATCCCTAGCTATATTTACCAATTAATCGTAATTTGATTTGTAAAACTTGCATATTTTGAAATGATTTAGGATGATTATTCGATCACGTTAGGTGAGGTTATTAGTAGGAAGTAGTTGTAGACCTACTGAGTTACCATTGTTACTCACCATTTCCTTCCATATTTTTTTTAGTTGTAGAGCTTGTAATTGGTAAGGCGAGCGTTGAGCCATTAGTCGAGGAGCATCTGGTCGATCAGATCGATGACCAGAGTCTACTACCTGGTGAGCACTGGGACTACTTTCACTTGGAGTCATCGTGTCTAGGAGATGTACATAGCTTTTAGATTGAGGGATTATGTTTCTGCTAGTGTTAGGGAGTCAGTATAACCAATTCATCCAGTACTTTGTCTCTTTTTAAGAACCAGTTCATTATTGGTATTTTTGAATCAATGTATCCGCTCACTATTCTTAAAATGAGTCCAATATTGGATGAGGAAGCCTCGTTGCTTCCCATCAACAATAACACTAGTAACTATATACTCAATGGATATTTTTTCATTTTCGGTTTGTGCCCCAGATTTGCACATTTTTTTACATAAAACCTTGTATTTGTGCCTCACTAGCAATCTGAGAACTTTCATCTCTTTGGGGGGTCAATTTGCCTATTTGAAAATTTCTCAAAAATTGTTCTCTAGACTCTTTCGATAGCATTCTTTGGTGCTACTGAAAAGTTGCAGCATAACCATTACTTAACATTGTTTGATTGAATTTTTTACTACTCTTTCTCTTCATCTTCCTGCTCATCTCTTTTATCTCATTTTTCATTTAGTTTTTTTCCCTCCTCATATTTTCTTTGAGTTTTTCCCCTTCTTTTCATCTCATTCTCTCTTCTTCTCATTATGTTGATCATTTTTCTCCTTTTGGTTCTTGTCATTGCCTTAGGAATCAGCCATTGGACAAACAAAGAATCTCTTACATTCCCCACCTCCTCAAGCTATTGTTCTACCTACATACGGGGTACTTCCTTGTCTCAGGCTCCTAGGGACTCTTTAAAAAGTGTGGAAGACCTGCCTACTTTGTCAGGGTCTCGATCTATCTATGTCCCAATGATAACTTAAATGAAGATGAAATGGTATATCTATCACACTTGTCCTAGTTCAAAAATTGTCCCATAATTTCCAAGCACATCAATGATCAATTGGAGATTTATACTTTCTAGATCGAGCCCATTATGATTCGTATGGGTTCGAAGGTCGTGTTGAATATGAGTGGTAAGGTGTTTCCTGATCGAGTTTGAAAATTCTACGCTAGTATTTCTCAGTTGCTATTGATCCTCCTTTGCGTCAAGGTTACCACCTTCATGGAGCATGTCCTGCAAGTCACCCTGATTGGGCTTAAATACATTGCCAACATGCTTGGGATTATATGCACTCATGCCCATCTACCAAAACCCAATTGGTGATATCGACACTCGTCATCGTGCCTTCAATAGCAACCTCTATGCATTTGCGATGCCTACATGGATTAAGCATTGTGCACTTTGAGCCACTGACTTGCTTACGCCCCTTCAGATTGTTTATTAATTTTTTTCACCAATATCTATCCCTAGGCCAGCAATGCTATGGAGTTGCCACTCTTTTTGCACGACATGTAGTATGTGGCTACAAAGCATCCCTTGTGCCTTACGATGCTTATTATGGAATATTTTATCTCGGTTGCTTAATGAAAGGGAAATTCTAGTAGTTTCGGCTTTGGGTACCTAGTGTCCTGATTAACCCTTGAGTATGGATTGGTTCCTGGATGCCCCAAGTCAGTCCCGATCTTGACATTTGGAGTGGGCAATATTATGAGCTTAGGCATTCGATTGCCTACTAGAGCCATCCCCGAGCCTCCACCAACAGACGACATCCCGATCATGCTCAGTCTGATGGGGATATCCCAACTTCGTTGAGACCACCCTTGGTAGATCCGGTGCCTACGATTGGTTCTCAGTTGACTTAGATTAAGTAACATCAAGATGAGCTTTTCCAGCACCAGCAATCCATAGACTCCCAGCTCAAAAAGACAGCGATATCTTAAGAGCCTAGTTCGTGCCTGCATCCCTAAAGGGGATCCTCCCTTTGACGATAGCCCATATCATTCTGGTGTTTTTGATATGGTCTAGGCTAGTTAGTGTTGTTTTCTTTCCCAGGTAGGTGTTTGTAAGTCATTTAGTACTTTTTTTGTAAAAATCTTGGTAGTCTTTGCCAAATTTGTATCTTATCACTTTTGTGGACTAAAATGACATATTTTGTTAATATGAAAACTTTTATGTGCTACATAGTAATATTTTTTCTCTTTGTCATTTTTGTAAATGTGCTCTAGTTTTGTACATTTTTTACACATTGCCATGCTAATTATTCCTCATTCTCATTAGTAGATTATTTATCATGTGTTTTTAGCCTCATATGTCTCTATGCTCTTATAGTTACATCTTAAGTGTAATGAACATTGTTTTTGCTTCTACCATGCATCTTGCTCTGATTTGATAAAGGGGGAGATTGTTAATACCTTATTTTTTTCAATCCCAAGATTTGAGTGTATATCGATTTTGCTCTACTAGAAGACATATGAAGACATCGACAACATCACATAAAGTCAAACACTTTGACAAAATGTTCCATTTGTGTGCCCCAGACCAAAAAGGTAAGAAGACCACCTAGACCATGTCCCTTACCAGGATGATCCTTAAGTTATTCTAAATAGTAAAATCATGTTCTTGCTTGACCCGCTCGATCATCGAAATTTTTGAGAACTTAAAATGTTTGAAATACAACACTTTCAAATCTTGTGATTAATAGTTTCAGTGGCACTGAAATGCCACCGAAAATCTACATTTTCCACCAAAAAAATAAATTTTTTGATTAATCGAGATGGTGACATTTCGTTGTCACCAAAATGTTTTTACGGCCCACTTAATGCACATTTCAGTGCTACCAAATGTGCCAAATATATCTATTACAAATTTTGATGCCTCCAAAATGATTTTCAATGGCACCAAAAATTCACTCGTTACCACTTATTTTGCTTATAATAAGAAGCCTTCACTTCATTTGGGGTTGGATCAAAGAAGCTTGTATGAGCTATCCATCCTTGTACACCTTAGGAGACTTATCCAACCTTGAAGATACATATGATAGAGGTTTAGCCTTCAACACTCATGGTAAGTCTGCAAGTTTGATCCATCTTCACCTTCGTTCATTCCCTTGCACACATTGGAACATCCCACAGAGTAAAAAAGCGAAAGTCGATAGAAGTAGTGAAGACTCGAGGATCTGAAGAACTCAAGAATATCAATTAACACATATGTCATATTGAGTAAGTCCTTGTATTTTAATTTTTATTTTCAAACCTTCAAAACATAGTTTTTTGGTATGCTTTGTCAAAAGCCAAGCATTTGCTTGGGTCTAGGACTCAAGACAAATGATAAGGTTTTGACTTACCAAAGGACAAACCTCAGTTTTTTTGATTGAGGAGTTGCCTTTCTCAAACTTGAAGGTTAAAGGGCTTTAGCCTAGTAAAAAATTCCATGTAAGGTTTGAGGTGAACCAAAACACTCTTCGATTAGTGAGCACCAAGTTTCTAGAGTAAGAACTTTTGGAGTATACGTAGGTACTTGGTCGAGCAACTATAAAACTGTGTGTCTTGTATTTGTGCATATGTCTCTATGAACTTATGCTCTAATGTTTGAATATTTTGAATGAATGTTGACATGATTATGATGGATCTTAATGTTAATGTTCAATATTTTGCACATCAAGACATAGAGTAACTTTGGGACGTGGTGAATCAACTTAGGAAATCATTTAGTCGTATTCCTTGTTTCCTTAGTTTAATCTGAAAATTATTTTAGTTTGCCCTATTCACGCCCCCTCTAGGTCTAGACATGGTCAAAGTCTGTAATTTCAAATTATAAAATGAATGGGAAAATATTTTTGATATTATTGGTCCAAGATGTATCTACCTTTTTATTTTAAAAATAGTTATTTTAGTATAAATCCTAGATTTTCCTCATTTGACAAGCAATATAGTTTTTTTATGGTTTTACAATTTTTTTTTAAATGTAATAAAAAGCCAAAAGTGAGTAAATTATTTTTTTTGTAAAATTATTCGAGTGAAACAACGTTAGGATGGGAGTAGGTCTTACTTGAACATCTTGTAACCATCGAAATAGAGTGTTGAGCAACTATTATGATTCCATTATCAGCTTTTCATGAATTTTTTAGACTCATTCTCAGAATCGAAACTTAGGATTTAAATGGTTCAGAAAGGTTGAGAAGACAGTTAGGTTCAAGATGAAGGTGTGCTTAGGTTGAAGAATGGTATTGAGAAACTCTTGGCTAATTTTTTTATTTACTTTTCTTCTTCTTTTTTTTTGTTTAATTATATTAATGTTACCCTAATAACTTTTCAAGATTTTCAACAAGTCTGATTTTTTACCCTTTTTTGGCACATCGTTTCCCTTTTTATAGTTTTCATCATGTTGATAGTATTTGATCTTGCCACACTTAATATTTCTAGTCATAGCATCCTTTCAGGTTTTCATGTGTTCTTTTAGGTTGTGTTATATTTTTAACTTTACAAAATAAAATAGATAAAATGACTCGAACTCATACGAAATCCCAACGACTCTAGTGGTCTAGTGATTCAAGTTGAGCTATTAGATTAGAGACTCTACTTTGTAGCTACTGTTCTAATAATTCAATCTTCTTACTTTTCAAGTAGTTTCATTTTCTTTAGAATATCCTATCTGACCCCCTTCTCGCCTCTTCTTGTGACTTTTGTGACATTGATCTGAGGTGAGACACATGATCAATGTCTCCTTATTGTTTCAATTTTTGGTTCACTTTCAAGATGCCAGTTGAATTTATGATTGAAAATTTTAAATTTTTTTTTGGATTTTTTTGTATTGTAAATTTTTTAGCCATTTATAGTTTATCCTCATGCAGGTCCGGAGTTAATTGAATTTTTATTTCTTTTTATTGTTTTTATTGTTTTCATTATTTTTGTTCATTTCTCGTTTTCTTACTTTACTTTTATTGAAAAACCTAACTATTCCCCCAATTTATCTTGGTATATTCTCTACTTGTCCTAGTTTTGGGTGGTCAAAGAAATAATCTAGCAAAAAGGGGTTTGACTGAAAGCGCCCTCGATCCGCGGGGTGCGCGGATCCGCTTTTGACCCTTGAGGTTTGGGAGTCACCACCTAGTTATTACGGTCTAGGAACCGATCAATGACTCTAAACGGATAAAAAAAAACTAATCTAGAACAAAAAAAAACTGAATTCGGGGATCATGTTACGGGGTTGGAAGGTGTTAGGCACCAATCCCGCCCGGCCAAAGCCGGTCTCTACTAACTTCCCAAATAAATTACATTGCTAAAAACCTAGATAATAATAAATAAATAAAAAAAAAGTTATACCTTTCCGATAGCAAATACTTTGTTCCTTCAGATCCGACAAAAATTACTCCTTGTACCGTACTCCTTACTTCGTTCTGTCTCCGGATTTGATTCTTCATCTCCGAGGCAAGGTATCTCTACTTTCTTGGATCTAAATTCTTCAAGTTTTTTGTAGATTTTGAGATGTTTTTGGAAGGCTTTTAGGTGTTTCTTATGCTAAAATCGAAGGAGGGATGTTAGGTAAGGAGTTGGGGCTCCAAAACTAGGGTTTATGGGAGGCTAAGGGGGCTTTTAGACCTACTTCTCTTAGGGTTTATGATTTGAGACGAAAATAGGGTGTGAGCACCTCTATTTATAGATTTCTTTAGGGGTTGATTTTGATAGAGTTAGTGTTTAATTAGAGTTCTTTTAATTAGAGTTGTGTTTTAGGTAGAATTGTGTTTTTTTAATTAGAATTGTTTTAGGTAGAATTGTTTTTTAGTTAGAACTCTATTAGATAGAGTTATTATTTAATTAGAACTCTATTATGATTTTGACTTTTGGTCTTATTTGATTGACTTTTAATATTTTGACTTTAGTCATAATTGATTGACTTTTAATATTTTGACTTTAGTCTTGCTTAATTGACTTTAATACCTTGACTTCAGTCTTGCTTGATTGACTTTAGTACCTTGACTTCAGTCTTGCTTGATTTACTTTAAATTTTTGGAGAACCCCCCCTCTAAAATATCTTTAATTCTTTGGACCCCTAAATGGAGGGGTCCTTAAAGAAATATCTCAACAATTTTACTTGAAAGTCCGATTGATCGATTTTTTAATTCAAAATTTTAAATTAATTTCATCAATATTTTACTTTAATTATTTAATATTTTATTTATTAATTTCGAAAATTTTAATTATGAAAATTGTAAAATTACCGTTTTGCCCCCGGAGAGGACTTTTCACGTTTTAAGTCGGTTTTTTATGTTCCAGGATGTTCTAGAATCAATTTTTCATAAGGAATTCAATGAAAATATTATTTTGTGTCATTTATGAAATTTTTTGTGTGAAATGGTCATGAACTTTATGAGGGGCATTTTCGTAATTTTGTCAAATTCTGTGAAAATTGGTGAAATGATTTATTTGGTTTCGATTTGTTATTTTATGTGTTTGAATGAGTTTTCCTAATCGTAATGTAGGCTCTAGAATTGTTTTGAGGTTAGGGGTATTTTGGTAATTTGATCAATTTTTTGTGATTTTTATCGTGAAACTTCTTTTTGGGTTTGCAAGATGATGATTTCTATGTTTCTAGAGTCGTATTTTCCTAGCGTGGCATAGTTTCTAAGGTTTGTCAGTTTGAGATACCTCATCCGAATTTTTGAAACACATCCGGTAACAAAATAAAGCAATGGAATACACATCCATCATTGGGATTCATTGCGATCGGGTTGACGAGTTGATTAATCAGACGGATGCAAAAATGGGGTGTCTACATGACTAGAAAATATTTTGTAAATTTTTGGGAATTGAAAATTTGTCTTTCGTCCTTTTAGGTATTGGATCTTAAGTATAATATTTCTTAACTGTGTCAGCGTTTAGTGGCTTAGGAAATACTTCTCCATCCATCTCTATGAGGATTAATACACCTCTTGACATAAACTTCTTGACTATAAATGGATCCTCGTAATTCGACTTGAATTTTCCTCTTGGATTTTCTTGGATTGGGAGGACCTTATTTAGAACTAGATTACCTGATTGAAACTCTATGGGTGTAACTTTCTTATTGTAAGTTTGTGCAATCAATTTTCGATAGAAATATTCGTGGCATATAATAGTGAGTATTTTCTCTTCAACGAAGTTCAAATAGTCAAACTATGCCCTAAACCGTTCAACCTCATTCAACTCTGCCTCATAAGGATTTTTAGAGAAGTAGTTTATACCTCAATTAGAAGAACTTCTTCCATCCCATAGACAAGTAAGAATGGCATTGTGTAGACACCTCATTTTTGCATTCGCTGATTAATCAACTCGTCAATCCGATCGCAACGGTTCCCAATGATGGATGTTTATTCCAACGCTTTATTTTGTTACTAGATATATTTCAGAAATCCGGATGAGGTATCTTGAACTGCAAAACTTTAGAAACCACACTACGCTAGAAAAATACGACCCCAGAAACATAGAAATCATCATCTCGCAAACCAAAAAGAAGCTTCACGATAAAAACCACTAAAAATAACCAAATTACCAAAATACCCCTAACATCAAAATAACCCTAGAACCTACGTTACGCTTAGGAAAACCCATTCAAAATACATAAAACAACAAATCGAAACCAAATAAACCACTTTGCCAATTTTCACAAAATTCGATAAAATTACGAAAATACCCCTCATAAAATTCACGACCATTTGACACAAAAAATTTTATAAATGACAAAAATCAACATTCCCATTGAATTTCTTACGAAAAACTGATTCCAAAACATCCTTAAACATTGAAAAACGACTTAAAACGTAACAAATCCTCTCCAAGGGCAAAATGGTAATTTTACAACTTTAATAATTAAAAATTTCAAAATTAATAAATAAATTATTAAATAATGTAAAGTGAAACGTTAAAGTCAATCAAGTAAGACTAAAGTCAAGATATTAAAAGCCAACCAAGAAAGACTAAAGTCAAAGTATTAAAGTCAATCTCATAAGACTAAAGTCAAAACCCTAAATCAAAATCCTAACCTAAATTAATCAAGTCAATCTCATAAGACTAAATTCAAAACCCTAAATCAAAACCCTAATCTAAACTAATCAAGTCAATCTCATAAGACTAAAGTCAAAATCCTAAATTAAAATCCTACAGACTAAGTCCATCTCATAAGACCAAAGTCAAAACCCTAATTAAAACTCTAAAAGAAACCCTAATCAAACCCTAATGCTTCTAAAAAACTTTATAAAAAGGAGCCTCCACACCCTATTTTCGTATTAAAGAAAAAAACCCTAGAAAAAGTAGGTGAAGAAGCCTCCACAACTTCTCCAAAACCCTAATTTTGGAGTTCCAACTCCTTACCTAACACCGCCACTTCGAATTTAGCCTAAAAAATACCTAGAAACCTTTCAAAAACACCTCCAAAATTCACAACAAATTCGAAGCACCCAAATCCAAGAAGGAGATACCTTGCCTCGGAGATCAGAAATCAGATCTGGAGACAGAACGAAGTAAGGAGTATGGTACAAGGAGCAGTTTCACCAGATCTGAGGGAACAGAACCTTTGCAGATCGTAGGTAAGATTTTTGTTATTTTTTTTATCTAGGTTTTGTCATTAGCGATGTAGTCTTATTTGGGATAAGTTGAGACCTGCATTGGCCGGGCGGGGTTGGTGCCTAACACCTTCTAACCCCGTAATATGATCCCCGAATTCAGTTTTTCTGTAGTAGATTAGTTTTTTTATCCGTTTTAGAGTCAGTTTGGTTCCTAGAGCATAATGACTAGGTGGCGACTCCCAAACCTCAAGGGTCAAAAGCGGATCCGCACACCCCGCGGATTGAGGGCGCTTTCAGTGGCGACTCCACTGGGGACTATTGAGGATCAAACTTGAAAAACCCCAAGTATGGGAGCATTGCCAAGATGACCTAGTTTTTTTTTATTATTTAGTTCGATTTATTTTATTTATTTTTTTCTATTTATTTATTTTTGTGATTTGATTGTAGATGATTTTGGGTATTGCATTTTTTTTCCAATTAAGGATCACTTTTTGATGACCCCTAAATAATGAAAGATTCAAATTGACATATGAAAATGATGGAATGATGAAGGTTGGGACAGTAATGTTAAAACATTTTTACAAAATATTCTAGTGAGAATTAAGTCTGGGAACCTCTTAATAAAACGTAGATCTTATCGAGTAGATTAATTTAGAACCTGAGTTCACTCAATTTCATTATCGGAAGCCTTAGATATCATCAATACAAGTTCAATCTGTAAATCTGGAATTGTTGCTGCATGAAAGTTGGGACAGAAATGTTAAAACGTTTTTACAGAATATTCTAGTAAGAATTAATTCTGAGAAACTCTTAATAAAATGTATATCTCATCGCGTAGATTAATTTAGAACCTGAGTTCACTCAATTTCGTTATTGGAAACCTTAGATATCATTGATGAAAGGTCAATCTGTAAATCTGAAATTATTTCTGAATGAAGGTTGGGACAGCAATGTTAAAACGTTTTTACAGAAGATTCTAGTGAGAATTAAGTCTGGGTATCTTTAATAAAATGTAGATCTCATCGAGTAGATTAATTTAGAATTGAGTTCACTCGATTTCGTTATCGGGAGCCTTAGATATCATCGATGCAAGTTCAGATTGTATTTTCCTAATTCACAGAAAATTCGAATTTATCTAATGTTAACACAATTAATGTTCCTGAGAGTGAGGTCATCTCAACCATTGTCATTCTATCATCAATGTAACATCTATTGGAATCTCGATTTATTTTGGATCACCCAAAAGTAACCCTTGATTGGACTATAGACAACAAATTTGTGGGCCTTTTTAATGTTGGATCAGATTAAGTATTATTTGTGTTATATGCCCATATAATGTGCCATGATCTCTACAGATATATTTGTGATGTGTTTGTTTTCATCTTAATTTCGATGTGATGGGTTTTGTATTATTTTCTTGATCAATATTCATTTGATATCCATATGTGATGACATAATCTGGCCCATGGGCCCATGTGTTTGAAAAAGGCTCCGGGCACACTTACACATCCTATATAGCCAACGTGGCACTAGTGCGTGGCCCGATCTCTTCGGAGATGCGACGTCATTCATGAAAACCACAACTCCAGTCACGTACCTTAGGATATATCAAACTGGGACATCAATACCGTTTGATCAGGTGATTCTGAGAGATGTATTGATGCACCCAGGCTGGAGCGACTTGAGTCTTTTACCTATTGTGAGCCACACAGTCAAATGTCCTGATTGCCAACGTAGTACTAGTACGTGATCGATCCCCTCGTGGGATGCCAAACCATTTATGAAGGCTACAACTCTTGACTCGTACCCATAGGTATGTAAAAGATAATCTAACACTACAAAAAAGTTGGCAAATAGGAACAGACCTTTAAAACGGTATTAAGCCGTTTTACTTTCTAAAAGCCGTTTTAATTGGGGTTTAAACATCCAAACACACTGTATCTTTCTAGTCAAATTTGGAACGAACCTCACTCTCTTTCTCTCGCTCGATCTCTCTTTCGCTCAATCTCATCTCTTTCTCGCTCGATCTCAGTTTCTTCCTCGATCGACCACTCATCTCTCTCTCTCAGTCGCTCCCATGATCGGCCTCTCAGTCTCTTCCTCAATCTGTCTCCCTCGATCGATCTTATATCCCCCTCAGTTATGGCTTCCTCTAAAGAACGCGATAGCTTCATTTACGTTGCTAAACTCACACAACAGGCGGAGCAATACGATGGTTAGGATTTTGTTTTTCTTTTCTTCTGTGGACCTCGAATGTCAATTCAATTAAGGTTAGGGTTTGAATCATTTGACTAATTATTAGGTTTTAATTCTATTTGTTTCTTTGATTTGTGGATATACATACTACCACAGATTACTAATCATCCTTAGCATAACATCAAGCGCACTTCTGATCCCTGTTTTTCATACCCTAGCCATCTTCAATTTCAACATAAAACCCTAACCATCTTTGATTTTGAGAAATAAATCAACTAACAGACCAGGGTTTACAATATTTGAAGCCATAAGAGAGAATTTATTGAAGACAGACCTGAACTGTGCACTGTTCTTTCGGCAGCAAGATCATAATGTAAGAAATTTAGATAATTTCTTCTCATTGTTTTGCATAGTGAATCCAAATTAAATTTGCTCAAGTTTCTTCAATCAATCCATGATAAACTGTAGTTCTTCATCTTCTAGGTAGACATTGCTTTCTAAATTGATAGTTTTGTTTTAATTGGTTTGAACCCTAAAATATGCTATGTTTTCCCATTGAATGATCGGTATTTTCAAATCTTATTAACATTAAAAGCTCTTATTCACATTGATAGAGTTTAATCAATCCATGATAAGTATTTGGAACTAGTTTGATAACTTTCACATCATAACTTTTTATTCTGCTGGAATTGTATTGAGTAAAAATCATGGAAGATTTTTCATTTCTTAGAATTATGCATTTTCTATGGAGCATTAGATGGTCTTCAATGATGAAATTCTTGCAAAGATGAAGAAGGGAGTCTGCATTGCTAATGTTGCAAGGGGTTGAGTTATCGATGAAAATTCTTTGGGTAGGGCACTTGATAGTGGAGTCATTGCTTAGGTATAGTTTTCTAAATCTGCTTTGGCAAAATTTAACATTGGAATTATTTTTATGCCATCTCTTGATAGTATTTGGTCATATGATGTGTGACAGGCCGCACTTGATGTGTTTAATGAGGAAATGGGTTTTGTTAGTTATGAACATGTTTGACTCTTTTAGGTTTTTCAATTGACATCTTTGATGGAGTGGTTGTTTTCACCAAGGAAACTCTCAAAAGCAAGAAAATGTTGAAAGAAATAGGGTAGAAGTGTTTAATACACATCAATACATCATATACCTATCATTGTGAGCACATAATGCTTGGCAACATTTTTCTTTAATCATTTCAGAGTGTTTTGTTTCATATCCAGGTAGTTTATATTAGTATGAGTTGATAATCCTTTTGTTAATTTCTAATAACTTCTCCTTTGTTTCTATTTCTTGCAAGGTTTCTGATGTAGCTGCAAAAGACATACATTCACTGGTCATAGAAAGGTGAAAGTGACATTTGATCTTGTGTACATAGGCGCATATATGTAATTCTATTTAGTTCTTAAGTTTATGCGTGGCACCATCATAACCTTCCACACAACCACCTGTCTTAAATGTAGAACCAACATTATTTACAATAGGACATGCACAAGTTAGAGCTGTCACCATGTCAAAATCCTCGTGGCATGTTGAAATAATCTTGTAGCTTGTAAATTTTCACCACAGAGTGTTTCTACATGAAACTAAAAGCTGTATAAGGAAAGGGCTATCTCCACTTATGCCTTATAAAATGTCTTTAGTTGCAGTTTGTTTGCTTAGAAACCGAGAGTATGTTTTGGTTTCTCCCTTTATCTACCAACAATTGCTTTTATTGTGTAGATATGGACATGATTTTGCATCAGAGAGCACTCGTAAGTACTTTAGGAAGGTCAAGAATGCTCAAGAAGCACATGAAGCAATTAGGCCCTTCAACATAAGGAGGTTACCAAGTAATAAATAATTAGTAAACACCAATATTGCTACACTTCATCTAGTAAATCTTCCTTTTTTTAATTTATACTGTATCTTGGACTTCTTCATTTAACCATATTTGATAGACCTACTATTTGCTAAAATTGTTTGACTTTAATTTTTTTTCCAGCAATGCTGACTGGAGTACTTGATGAAGATTCCTTAAAGTTGTATACCCCTATATGGGCCCTAACAATGGCATGCCAAATGCAGCCCACTGTGATTGATCAGGTGTATTTTATTGTCATTTCATTTTTGCTATTTGATAAAATGATAAGTCCTTACTATTATAGGAGACTTGGCTTAGGACAGAGTGGAATGGAGGAACAAAATTTGTCTAGCTAACTCCAATCTCTGGGATAATGTTTTATTGTTGTTGTTGAACAAAGATATTTCTTATTGATAAAAACTGAAATAAAGTTTCTAAACCATAAATAATCATGCTACCAAAAGTAAATCTATTGATTTATGTGAATGCCTCTCGGTGCTTGTATTTTTTTTTTTTTTTGGAAGGTCTCGATGCTTGTATTTCGGGTTGTACCATTCAATGTCATTCATACATTTTGTTAATATGCTTTTCTTATTTCATGGAAATTCTATTGTGTACTTGATGTTGGCTGCAACTACATGTGTCCTACTACAGAAAATATGATGTATGGTATGGATAAACGAATCGACATAAATACCAAACCAAATAAACGCGTACTTATAAAATACACTAAACCCAAATCCTGTTTTAGGTCCATAGTTGTATTTCTATATTATAAACAGAGAATGTAATTAAAGTACCACAAATTTGTGAATTAAGTTCAGAAAGAGTAAAACTTATTGATTAATTATGTCGATCGGCTGAAGCATGCTTTAGACGTGTTTTCTTAAAGCATCTTCATCCCTTGCAATTGGTGGGTGGCTGCCTACTATCATGATTCAACAACCATGGTTATGAGAAGTCGGGAAGGTCACACTTCATGTAGCATAAGACATGCAAACTTAACAATGTTATGGTACCCCCAAGCAAATAACAGAAAAGAAGAAACAAATAAATCTGAAGAAGAAAAGAGAGGCTTATATTTAGTTCATCTGTATGTCACAGAGAAACAAGAGAGAACAATCTTAAGGTAGAGTCCTAAATTGTCCAAAATCATGGTCAGACAGTCTTAGCAAAAAGAGTTGTACATTTAACAATATAACCTACTCAATGGGCTATAAGAACAAAAAAGGCAGGAACACCTTCTATATAAACCAAACTTAATACAGTTAAGTTAATTCTACATCTTGTTATTGATGTGCCATGAGCTTGCCTTTGTGGCTCATGAATTTATATTCCCTAGATATAAGGAGATTTTGGACTGTGTGCATGAGTTATGTTCAAGTAATTTCATTAGCCTAGTTTGCTTAAATTTTATGCCCATAATACTGCATCTATACAAGTAAATTATGCTATTTTTTGTAATACTAAAATGTTATTTGGTACTTTCTAAATCTAGGAATACATGGAATTTCTACACGTATTCATGTGTGCATTTAAGCAGAACTACGGAGAAAAAGTCCTCGTACAGGTTAGTCATAAGTACCAGACCTGAATTACTCATAAAAAAAATAAGTACCAGACCTGAATGAGATTTCATCGGTAGAGAGTTGTGATTATCCTTACATGATGAGAGAGTTGGAAATTTACAACTTTCTGAAATGACGTATCGAACACACCTAGGAATGTAAATATAGTAATTTCTTTGAGTTGCCAATTTTCCCATCCAACTCTATACTTTTAAACATATATCTTCACTTATATATTTTGTTCTCTCATTCAAGAAATCTATTGTTTTTGTTTTATCTAACAAATAACGTAGGTTAAATATCACCCCCCAATATGACTAATAGAGTTTAATTGAAGAATACAATTTTTCGTTTAAATATCTTTATTTTAAAAGAAATTTCTTCTGTGTTACACGACATTTCCAAAACACCAAACTACAATATTTTCCTCAGAAAATATCTTATAAGCTACCATGCAGGGCTTTGATCTCAAATTAGCATCTAAAATCATCAATTAAATTGTTACTTTTTCCTCGTTCTAAATGTCTAGAAAGGGGTGAGTCACAATTCATAAATCATATTTAATACCTTAGGTTTCCTCTGCTTTGCGCTGCTAATGATAAATCATTCTTTTTTTGGAATATTGCAACACTTGCAAAGATCATCAAGGTGGATTCTCAGGCCTTTTGGAGAAAAATTCTCAATGATGTCAGATTTAGATTTAGATTTAGAGTGGCTTTTATTTTCCAGGTGAGATTTGCCTTTATAATTTTCTCATGTCTATTATCTGTGGAAGAAGTAAGTCTCTCTCTCTCTCTCTCTCTCTCTCTCTCTCTCTCTCTCTTTCTCTCTTTTAAGGTTCTCTTCGATTTTATTTAGTCCTCTATCTATGGTTTTGACAATTTTATAAGATTTCTGCATTCCAGTAAACAATTTTAGGATTCTTCAATACCCTCAGTATTATGCCTTTGATTCTTCCTTGTGAGTGTGATAGTGGGTTTCTATACTAACAGGTCACCCATGGATTGTGGATGATGGAGTTCCCCCATATATACCTCTAGACTCTGTTGTCTTATCACGCCTCATGCGTTTCTCTACGATGAATAAATTCAAGAAGATTGCTCTAAGGGTAAGCTTTTATCAATTTCTTCTTTAATAATAACACTTCATCTATCATGGGTCATGGAAATTGCAGCTATTATGATGCTTGAAAAAAAAATGAAATACAGGAAAGCCTGCACTGGAGAGTACCTACCAGTCACAAAGAACCCTGGTGATGAAGTCTTCTCTAAGTCCACTTGCAAGCAAGGTGAAATCGAGGCCATTGTTATAGCCACTGGAGTCCACACATTCTTTGGTAAGGCTGCATAGGTTTTGACTATTTATGAACTTTGTTTTAATCTGTATTTTCAATCCACATCACATCATTAGTTGTGGCTGTCACCATATTTCAGTTTTGGTGAACATTAATGTGGGTACATAGCACAATCTTACCTACCTTCCATGAACTAACCATTCAAAGAATATGTAATGGATGCAAATGTCTACATAGATCGAACCTATATTTACAACTAGATAGTTGAAGGTTGTGCTGTTTGGTTTTCCTTTTTGACCATTTTTCAAGTAATATAATTGGATCTGCCTAATTGGATTAGGCTTCCTTGAAGCTTAATGTTCACTATTTTTGCACTTTTTCTAATTGCAGATGCCTGGTACTATTGAGGAATTAGAAGCTGCAATTCAAGATAATATTTTTGAAGCAAATTCTATTCTTTTTCTAAACCACAATGTTCTGGAAGAATATGAAAATCGTTAGTGTAAGATACTTAATTTCATTCCCACGGCTATTAACAAATTTACTTTGAAAACAGTTCCCCTGGTTTTCATTTCGTTTTTTATGATGTATTTCAGATGAGCATGACATGGACTTTGATAAATTTGGGATCCTTATAAAAGTGAAATTCAGGTGAGTCACATTTTGGGAAAATGACTTTTTACTACATTTGTGCTAGTAATTATAACCTATGACAAATTTTGTTATATCATCATCACCATTATGACCAACGACAATTTTTGCTATATAATCATCACCACCTCTATCCCAACTATATTTGTATTCAATTTATTTATGCTTCTAATTGCACTGCCTTTGGAGCTAAAGAGTGGACATGAAGGTTTCTCACCTTATAGTCCTTGATTTTTTGGTTGGTCAGGAGCACTTGCTTCAAACACTTTTTTGAAGGTGCGGAAGCTCATCGAGAGAGTATGCAATGTGGTGACATGAAAAAATTCTTTTATTGGTAGTTGCGGCCATTGTGGGGATCTTAAAGAAGATAGGGAGGGATGTCAGTGATAGCATTGCTTCCTTGTAAGCACTTATGCTTGTGTAATGATTGTGAATGGTTTATCGATGTATTGCAATTTTGGATTTGTAAATTATGACTCATTGCAACTCTTTTTGTATATAAATTAATGTGATAGAAAACCTCGATGTTCTCTATTTGGATCTATTTTAACCGTGGGTAATAGGCAAGTAGCAAAAAAAAAAAAAAAAAAAAAAAATTAGATATCAATTTATAACAATTTTAGATATCGGTTTATAACTGATGTCTAAAGTCTCAGACGTAGGATATCAGTTCTATAAAATCCGATGTCTCAAATCTTTTTGGGTTACGATGTGCTGTTATATAAAGATGCAAATTAGGAAGGGTTTTAAGCCGTTTCAAATTCCGAGATCTGGAACCATTTTTAACCGTTCCAAATCATGAAATATAGAACGGCTTTCAGCCGTTTAACCTCATTAATGACGCCTCGATTAAAGACGGTCTGCAAGCCGTTTCATAGTGGCTTAGGAACGGTAATAAACCGTTCCTAATCGCCATATTTGGTGTAGTGTAAGTATATCAATTGCACTTCTTGGTCAAAACCAGTGCCTAAGCGAGATCTTGCCCCGTTGTACCCTATTGTATGAGGGGGATAGACTACGTCTATTCTAGACGAGAGGTATTTAAGTGGGCCCTTGCTCAGCATTGTGCGCCACCTCTCCACTGGAGAGCAAACTGACTGTTTTTGGTTTCAGAGAAGTGGGTTGAGGTTTTAGATTATCACCTATACGGTATATCAAACCAAGTCACCATGTATCGAAAGGTATATAGGTGTGCTTGGACAAGGGTGGCCAGATAAAAATGCATTGCACGTAGTAAGCTTAGAGTCTAAAAACCTTTCCTGTAGGTCACGACTTGAACTTATTGTGGGTGTTCCCGGGTTGTTTATTGAATGGAACCTTTTGATTGATGAGTTGATGTGAATGATGTGGATGATGAGATCAAAATGTATGGTTGTTCTCAAGGATTAAAGTTTTTCTTTTAACTGATTAAAATGGGTACACCGACCCAATAAAGAATCCATTCTTTTACAATAATGACCCAGTCCATCCCGATCCAACAATCATGATGGGCCGGGCCATTTAAATCAAAATAGAAATCAAATTTTCAAAGAGGAAAAATGGTTTACGAAGGGAAAGTATTTTCCAGAAAAAGTGTTTTTCAAAAGAAGTGTTCTTTAAAAAAAATATATTTTTCAGAAAAAGTGTTGTTCTCTAGAAAAAATGTTTTCCAGAAAATGTTTTCCATAAGAACAAGATTTTGTAAGAGAAAATGCTTTCTAAATAAAAAATTATTTTTCAGAGAAAAAATGTTTTCCAAAAGAAAAGAAAATGAAGAAAAAATGATTTACAAAAGATCTATTTTTGCATGGACAATTTTTGAAATATGTTTTTTACCAAAAATCTATTTTTTTTGCATGGACCTTGTAAAATTATCAAAATATGTTTTTCTAAAAAGAAAATGATTGCAAAAAATAATCAAAATTGTGAAAATTGTTATTCAATAAAAACATTATTTTCAAGAGTGCAATAAAATTATTTTCCTTATGAATAATCATTGAATGGATGAATTGTTTAATGGATTGGTGTACAAAATTCAATAAAATCTCAGGGTTCATTTAAAATGTTATCAAGGGGGTGACACTGAAATTGGTTAAATTCACCTTCAAAGAGGTTTAAGGGTTATCATTGTGTCTAAGCTCAATCGTCTGTTATCTAGCTAGGGTTGTAAATCCGGTCAGTTAGAGTAAACATCAATATCAAATCAACAATCAGAAATGACCTCAAAATTTCTCAATATCGTCCAGTTGTTCTTTGAAGATCATAGTGCTTCAATCCTACCAGTTATAAGCAATATCTCAGTCCTCAGTCCTAATCAAACTCGTGTGGGTACTTGTCTTGAGTTTTCATGAGTCATTTGGGTTAGCTCGAGTCCTTTTTTCCAGCAAGGTCATGTCTTCCTTAGATTGAGTCTACCCTTTCCTATTGAGTCAAGTTAGTCCATCGAGTCTATAGAGGTGTCTGTTGCCTCATCTGAAATTGATCGGATAAAGGAAATTTTTGAATACCTCGAGCGTATTAACGAATTAACTAATAATTTGATAGATTTCGTTTCTGAACGAGAAGATAAGAGTCGGGCTCAACCTTTAATTGAGAAAAGAAAAGTCTTTGACCTCGAAACAAAAAATAATTCCTAAGGAGATTAAAATAGAAACCATCTTATCCCTAAAGGAACACGAGGGAATAATGAATTTACTCAGAAATTTTAAAAGACCTGTTCGTGTGATCATATGAGGGTATGTTAGGTACAAGCTTGGGTATTATTCAACACGGAATAGATACTAGTCTATATCAATGGAATCAAAGAAGATGTTATAAAATGTATCAGCATTATCCTTACTATATCTTGAGTTTCAAATCACATATTATCGGTCGATATGGGGGTACCTTTTGAACTGATCTCTGATAATGGGTCATACTTCAAAACATAAATCATTACTCTGTGTTTAAAGTTGAAGATCCGAAAGCACAAATCATCTCCCTACCGTCCTCAGATCAATGGAACGGTTGAAGCAGTTAGTAAGAGTCTCAAGACTATTATCAGGAAAATGTGTCAATCACATCGAGATTGGTCAGAAAAATTATCATTCACGCTATGGACATATCGAACTTCAATTCGATCCTCTATTGGAGCTACTCCCTACTCCTTAGTGTATGGCATGGAAGCAGTCTTGCCAGTTGAAATGAAAATTTCGTCTCTCAGGGTCTTGTTGGAAAATCATTTGTTAGAAACAGATTGGGTTCCTCAGCAGTATGAAGAATTAAACTTGATCGAAGAAAACGAGTTAAAGCCCTGTACCATGTGCAAGCTTATCTAAGAAAAGTCACCCGTGCATTTGACAAAAAGGTCAAAGCTCATCATTTATAAGTCAAGGATTTAACTATCAGACTTTAACGAAAATTGAACACTCCTCCTCGACTATAGGAGAAAGCCTGAACCCAATTGGAGAAATTCATTCATTAAAGAAATACTGTTGAAAAAGTCGTCAGACTTCAAGATCATGATGGAAGTGAACTACCAGAGTCAACCTACCTTGATCGGATCAAATGGTACTACATTTAAGGAGGCCATCTTTGGCCGAATCAATTTTCCTGTTACCCAATTCATTATCTCCTTTCTCAGCCCTTTGTAGCATTTTCAAAAAAAAATGATGCCTTTTTCTTTCTCAGCCCAATTACTTAACCTAGGGGAGGGAAAATTCGAACTACGTTTTGGTCTGATCCCAAAAATTTGGGGTACGTAGGCAACCTAAGAAGTTACTTTAGGCCGGCCCGACCACATCAAAAAAAATAAATAAATAAATTCTCCGACAAAGAAAAAAATTTAAAAAGAAAAAAATTCAAATGAAAAAATTGTCAAAGTGGGGAAGAAAATTCAAGGAAAAAGAAAATAATTCAAGATGAAATGCCACACAAGGGGCATTCGGGTTTTTGAGCCTCAAAATTCCTTTCTTTTTATGTCTAGTCCTAAGCCTACCTATAAAAGTCCTCCTAAGTACCATGTGGAAAAGTCAAGGAGGGCAGCAAAGCATGATCAGACAGTAATTCTAGAAGTTCAGAGGAGAAGAAAAAGATAAAAAAATGATAAAACCTGTTAAGTTGAAAACCCGAAAAGGGCAACTTAGGAAAAAATTAAGACAAACTCGCAAGGTTGAAAATCTGAAATGACAACTTTGGCAACAATCAGAGCCAAGAAAAAAGAAAGAGCTCGCTAGATTGAAAATCTGAAAAGGTGATCTAGGCAAAAGTTAGAGTAAGCTCGCTAGATTGAAAACCTGAAAAGGCGATCTAGGCAAAAGTTAGAGCGACAAAGAAAAATAAAAGAAAATTCCAAACTGAGAGCGGTCCGAGCTGAAACATCAGAAGTCCGAATAATCAAGGTCAATACTTAGCTTAAACCAGGCATAGACTCGGAAGCTACAAGTATCTTGTCTACGATTGATCTGAAAATTCTTACTTCCCCAAGTGAACCAAGGGAGAGAAGGATGAATTCTATGATGAGTCTCAAAAGGAAATATTTTGTTCTCTTGAGCCTGACTCAAAATCTTCAATAAAATCAATGAAAATAAAAATGTTGGATCTTTATTGCGCTTGTGGTAATCAAATATTTTAAACCTTCATAAAAGGGGCATTTTCTTTTTTTTCTAAATATGTAATTTCCCCCCTTATGCTAGGGGCATTTTTTAATGATGCGTTCAATTATCTTCAATGCCATGCTTATTGTCAAACTAGGGGCATTTTGTTTTTGAGCAATGTTAATCCTAAAAGATAATGGGAACCCCAAACTTAAGGTTACCCTCTTGATAACAGTTTTTCGAAGAACCCTTGAGGTTCAAAAGAAATAAAAACTCAGGTTTTAAATAAACTTTTGAATAAAACCTTAAGG
This sequence comes from Akebia trifoliata, assembly GCF_017979445.1. Classification (NCBI taxonomy): domain Eukaryota; kingdom Viridiplantae; phylum Streptophyta; class Magnoliopsida; order Ranunculales; family Lardizabalaceae; genus Akebia; species Akebia trifoliata. The sequence goes on from NC_141388.1 coordinate 18,731,637, forward strand.
TTCAAACAAATGCATTTTGGATCTCACATAGGATAGGGCATTCATTCTGTCCCAGATCTATTTATTCCCAGATTCAACCCCTCTTTTCCAAATTTCATTTTCAATCGTTTTTTCCCAAATTTATTCCTTCATTCTAAGTTCTACTTAGCCAGATGCCGTCGAGGGCTTTCTCAGAATTATGCTCAGTTGCCGCCGAGGGCTTTCTCGGAACTATGTTCAGTTGTCGCCGAGGGTTTTCTTTGAACTATGCTCAGATGCCGTCTAGGGTTTTCTCGGAACTATGCTCAGATGTCGCCAAGGGTTTTCTTGGAACAATGCTCAGTTACCGCCAAGGGTTTTCTTGGAATTAGGCTCAAATGCCGCTGAGGGTTTTCTCAGAATTATGCTCAGATGTCGCCAAGGGTTTTCTTGGAACTATGCTCAGATACTACCAAAGGTTTTCTTGGAATTATACTCAGATGCCGCCGAGGGTTTTCTCAGAATTATGCTCAAATACCGCCAAGGGTTTTCTTGGAATTATGCTCAGATGCTGCCGAGGGTATTCTCGGAACTATGCTCAGATGCCACCGAGGGTTTTCTTTGAATTATGCTCAGATGCCGCCGAAGGTTTTCTCGGAATTATGCTCAGTTACCGCCGATGGTTTTCTCGGAATTATGCTCAGATGCCGCCAAGGGTTTGCTTGGAATTATGCTCATTTGCCGCCAAGGGTTTTCTTGGAACTATGCTCAGATGCCGCCAAGGGTTTTCTTGGAACTATGCTCAGATGCCGTCGAGGGTTTTCTCTGAATTATGCTCAGATCCCGCCAAGGATTTTCTTGGAACTATGCTCAGATACCGCCAAGGGTTTTCTTGGAATTATACTCAGATACCGCCGAGGGTTTTCTTGGAATTATGCTTAGATGCCGCCAAGGGTTTTCTTGGAACTATGCTCAGATACCGTCAAGGGTTTTCTTGGAATTATGCTCAGATGTCGCCGAGGGTTTTCTCGGAACTATGCTCAGATGCCACCGACGGTTTTCTCGGAATTATGCTCAGATGCCGCCAAGGGTTTTCTTAGAATTGTGCTCAGATGCCGCCGAGGGTTTTCTTGGAACTATGCTCAGTTACCGTCGATGGTTTTTCTCAAAATTATACTCAGTTACCGCCGAGGTTTTCTCGAAATTATGCTCAGATGCCACCGATGGTTTTCTCGGAATTATGCTCAGATGCCACCGATGGTTTTCTCAGAATTATGCTCAGATGCCGCCGAGGGTTTTCTCGGAACTATGCTCAGATACCGTCAAGGGTTTCTCGGAATTATACTCGGTTTATGCTAAGCTTAGCTCAATTTATATTCAATTTGTACTCAAATTTTACTCAAATGCTTTGAAATCTATCTCAGATTTTAAGTCCACACACTTGCACAGTTGTTACATCAGTCAAGGAGAATTTTCTAAAATTCAAGGATCTGACACTGCCAGTGAGCGCTCGCGCTCAAGGACCTGACATTTTTTTTTATTGTTTTTTAGTTTGGGAAAAGTTTTACCCTCAAGGATCCGAACATCCCGATAAATTGCTAAATCAGACTGTAAAATGAACTATCACTAGCTTTGACATTCGGATATCGCATTATCTACCAAAATAGATTTGCTATCTAGTTTGCTTCAACCCTCTGCCAAAGAGGGGTATCTGTAGACACCCCATTTTTGCACTCCCCTGATTAATCAACTCGTCAATCCGATCGCAACGGTTCCCAATGATGGATGTCTATTCCAATGCTTTATTTTGTTACCAGATATGTTTCAGAAATCCGGATGAGGTATCTCGAACTGACAAAACTTTAGAAACCACGCTACGCTAGGAAAATACGACCTCAGAAACATAGAAATCATCGTCTCGCAAACCAAAAAGAAGCTTCACAATAAAAACTACTAAAAATGATCAAATTACCAAAATACCCCTAACATCAAAACAACCCTAGAACCTATGTTACGCTTAGGAAAACCCATTCAAAACACATAAAACAATAAATCGAAACCAAATAAACCACTTCGCCAATTTTCACAAAATTCGACAAAATTATGAAAATACCCCTCAAACAATTCACGACCATTTGACACAAATTTTTTTATAAATGACAAAAACCAACATTCCCATTGAATTTCTTACGAAAAACTGATTCCAAAACATCCTGAAACATTGAAAAATGACTTAAAACGTAAAAAATCCTCTCCGAGGGCAAAACGGTAATTTTACAACTTTAATAATTAAAAATTTTAAAATTAATAAATAAATTATTAAATAATGTAAAGTGAAACATTAAAGTCAATCAAGTAAGACTAAAGTCAAGATATTAAAAGCCAACCAAGAAAGACTAAAGTCAAAGTATTAAAGTCAATCTCATAAGACTAAAGTCAAAATCCTAAATCAAAACTTTACCTAAACTAATCAAGTCAATCTCATAAGACTAAATTCAAAACCCTAAATCAAAACCCTAATCTAAACTAATCAAGTCAATCTCATAAGACTAAAGTCAAAACCCTAAAGACTAAGTCCATCTCATAAGACCAAAGTCAAAACCCTAATTAAAACTCTAAAAGAAACCCTAATCAAACCCTAATGCTTCTAAAAAACTTTATAAAAAGGAGCCTCCACACCCTATTTTCGTATCAAAGAAAAAACCCTAGAAAAAGTAGGTGAAGAAGCCTTCACAACTTCTCCAAAACCTTAATTTTGGAGTCCCAACTCCTTACCTAACACCCTTACTTCGATTTTAGCCTAAAAAATACCCAGAAACCTTTCAAAAATACCCCCAAAATCCACAACAAATTCGAAGCACCCAAATCCAAAAAGGAGATACCTTACCTCGGAGATCAGAAATCAGATCTGGAGACAGAACGAAGTAAGGAGTACGGTACAAGGAGCAGTTTCACCAGATCTGAGGGAACAGAACCTTTGCAGATCAAAGGTAAGATTTTTATTATTTTTTTTATCTAGGTTTTGTCATTAGCGATGTAGTCTTATTTGGGATAAGTAGAGACCGACATTGGCCGGGCGGGATTGGTGCCTAACACCTTCCAACCCCGTAATATGATCCTCAGATTCAGTTTTTCTGTAGTAGATTAGTTTTTTTATCCGTTTTAGAGTCAATTTGGTTCCTAGACCATAATAACTAGGTGGCGACTCCCAAACCTCAAGGGTCAAAAGCGGATCCGCGCACCCCGCGGATCGAGGGCGCTTTCACATTGCTCTAATAGTGGTTTTGATCAAGATTTTGTATTCATGGAGAGTAAAGGGTACATGTAATGGCAATCTTTATATGTTATTTCTATCTTCTTAACGATGCACTTAATATTTTTTTTGTTGCTTCTACTCATTTTTTCATCTTCAATATATAAGTTATCAATCTATGGTGTTTTATTTGAAAGTTTTCATAGAGTTTCTTTATGTCTTTGTTCTTCATGTTGAGGGAGTTATCTGATACAGTGGCGCTGGGTAGGCCATATCAACAAGTGATGTCTTTCCAAGAATCTGATAACTTGCCCTTTTGTGAAGTTCGAGTAAGACATGGCTTCCATGGACTTAGTGAAGTAGTTGATAGTAACTAGATAAATATGAGGCCCTTTGATGCTATGGGATTGATTGCACCAATGATGTCCATGCCCCATAGTGAGAAAGGCCATGGTAACGTCATGTTGTGGAGCTCATTTGGTAATGCACTGATTTTGTTAGCATATATTTGACATAAGTGGCATTTCTTGATATGTTGAAAATAGTCACTTTCTAATGTGGACCATTAATAGCCCATCATCATGATCTTTCTTGCTAACATGTGTCCATTCATGTGCAGACCATAAAGCCCTCTATTACAACCTCAACGAGACGCTTGGCTCTATCCCCTACTACAAACTAAAGAAGAACCTTGTGGTGTGATCGCTTGTATAACATAACATTTCTTTTAAAGAATTGCCCAGTAAGTCTTTGAATTGTTCTCTTTTCATTTTTTGTAGCTTCTAGAGGGTACGTTTTGTCTTCTAAATAGGCTTTGATGTCGAAGAACCATGTAGTTTTTGTTTATGCATCTTTTGCCACAATTGGCAAATAGTAGGCTGGCATATCTTGAATCCTTATTTCCAAAGGATAGATAATTGTTTCTGTAGTAACTTTGATCATAAAGGCTAAGGTTGTAAGAGTGTCTACAAACTAGTTATTGGCCCTTGGCATATAAGTAAAAGTGATTAGAGAGAAATTATAACCCAACTCCTCAACATATTCGTGGCATGGCCCAACCTCTATTCTCATGTCTGCCATTCCCTAGTAGTTTGGTAGACAAGTAGACTTTAATCCCTAAACTCGTCAATTTTGTCAACTTCCATATCTATTGTTGCCTTGAGACCTACTATGGAAGCCTCATATTCTGCTTCATTTTCTATGCATTGGAAACATAACCTAACTACTATGGGCATATGTCATCCACCAAGCTTTACCAATACTGCCCCGATCCCATTATTATTTTAATTGATTGCACCATCAAAGTAGTTTTCATCCCAGTTCATCTTCATCTTCTTCTGCTTTTACTAATAAAATGACTTCATCTGAAAAGTTAGTCTTCAATTTTTCGTAATTCGAAAGAGTGTATTATACTAGAAGGTCTACAATGGCCTACCCCTTGATTGCCTTCTACGTATGTAACATATTCAATACTGAATTTTGAACTTATAGTAGTTGCCACATAGTAGTCCTATTAATGAGTGCAGTTTTTCAAACAAATATTTCAATAAATCTATCATAGCGATAATGTAATACCCCAAAATTTTATTCGTATCTCGAGGACAATCAAATAGAGAAAATTTTAAAAGTGGGACTTGGGGTAAAATTTTTGAATTTTGTTCTATTCACTTTTAACAAAATTTGACTTCACCATTGGATTCAAAATGGCCAAAAAACATATTTTAGCATGTAAGCATGATCAAATATTGTCTCAAATGAAAAAGTTACAAAATCCTCAATTTTTGGGTCAAAAGGGGCTAAAAAGGTGAATTTTGTTCAAGTAAGAATTGGAAGAATCTAATCGCACCATTAGGTTCGCAACGAAAAATTATAATGAATAGAGTAATCTCTCATCAAATTTCAAATCCAAAAAGTCAAATCAAGTTCAAAAATATAAACAAATTGGAAAATACCAATTTTGTCACCATATATTCTTTATATAAAGAACTTATTAGTTCTTTAAGCTCATTTTCTTTTCCAAGAGAAACAAAACTAATTGACTTAGACCCAAGGATTTTAACTACCTGCACCTCGAGATCCGTCACTACTGGGACGTCGTTGATTATCCAAGAAAAAGATAAAGTTGTTGACATTGATGAGTTCTACAATTTCACCATATTAGATTCTTGATTAATTTTCTCTTTTTCCCTTTTCCATAAAAAACAACAATTCCCTCGAGTGGGTTTCAACATATTCCACTTAAGGTTTTAGCTACTTAAAGTCGGATTTGTTTTCTGTCGAAGAGGGAAAAGAGAATGCCATCATCAAGATCTTCACAACCCACCTGATCGTTTAGCACATCAGCCATATACAACCTCGATTTTCATACCAATCACCTTGATTCCCACATTATGCACCTTGAATTCCATGTTCTTTCATTTCCAACAATCATGATTTTGGTAGGGGACTTACAATTCTTGTTGGTAATCGTAGATTTTGAAAATGTATTTAGGGTATTTATTAAATTTATAAATTTATTTCAAAAATTAGTATTTCTTTTTTTTATTTCAAATTTATGAGAAGTATAGGTATTTGATGTGTTTTGATCGTGTTCTATAATAAGTTATACATGAGTGGGGATAATGTATCGAAGAATCGATGAAAGGTTCGAAAAAATTAAAAGAAAATCCACTTTTTGCGCAGGTTGTCTAGTGTTGTCGACAGCACTGGTGGTTCCACCACTAGTTGTGTTAGACCATTCTGGCGGTGCTGCAGCTAGAAAATGCTTTTACTACCGCCAGTTGCCGTCAGACCCAATTTTGGTAGTTTGGTTTCGTGCCTCTACCAGGACCCACTTTGACTAAAATCTTTGTAATTTTTCAGTTGAATGTTAAAAAAGAATTTTTAAGTTTGAAAAATAATTTAATATTCAATGAAGTTGATAAATATCGAAAAGGAAGTTAGTGTTCGAGAAGTTAAAAGGTGAAAATACAGGAAAATGGGAAAAATGGATGAAATGGTAAAATGTCAGAATCACACCCGAGAGGTGATGTCCACATTTTATATTCTTGTGCCATGTATGGATTGATAAACGGATATCCAAGGTTAATTTACTTTCTATTGTCACGAGGTGACTTGTATGTTTATTTATTTTATATTAGTGCGAGAAGTTATTTACATTTTTGTACTATTATTTAATTTAGGCTAGGCGGTCATAATTTCATAGTAGGAAACTGGATTTCCATTCTTAACTCTATAATGTTTCTTATTTGTTTAAAAAAATAATATGTATATGTAGATATTTTGTGAACTTTTAAAAAGCCTGTGAATGTTTAAAGGGATAGTTTTTCATATCATCCAAAGTGATATACTATCCTAGGATATATGGTAGGGATAACCAAGCTCATACGTGATATGAGATGTGTATGAGAGTGAAGTTACAACTAGAATCCAGATTTATTTCGTTCTACTTTTCAGTGAACATGTAATATAATGGTAGTCATACACAAATGAAAATATATAATAGGAATCACATGCACGACTGATAGGCATATCTAAAGATGGATAGTCAATAATCACATAAAATCTAGAGTAGTTGAACGTCTTGACACGTTGAAAAGAGACCCATTACTTATAATCATGTCAAACGGTCAACTTGAACCAGATAAATGATCACCCAAATGTTGTAATTGCAATAACCGGCCACAAAATCAAGAACTAACGATACGATTCCACACTGATGAATCATTGGAAAAATATGTCCCGATTGGGAGTTATCCAATTATATAATCCCAACTCTTTAATTCCACTACTCCACCATTGTGTATTATGTATCTATTGCACTATGTTGAATTATAAAATGAAAAACATGTTTACTATTTCAATTTTATCAATTAGAATTGTATAAAAAAATGTTATAGTATGATTACTATTGTTTGATATAATGTGAATTTCAATTATTTAGTTGCTCATCCCTAGCTATATGTACCAGTTAATCGTAGTTTATCTTGTAAAACTTTACATGTATTAAAATAACTGATAAAGCTTATTTGTTCATACTAGGAAAGGTTATTAGTAGGAATTATTTATTTACCTACTGGGTAACTATTGTTACTTACCCTTTTCTTCCTATTTTTTTTTATTTCAAAGCCTGCAATTTTCAAAACGGGCATAGAGCCGATGAGTGAAGATCTTCTGGTAGGTCAAATAGACAACCAAAGTTCGTTATTTGCAAGCATTGAGGCTATACCTACTAGCCGTGTCAGTCAGTGCAAGTTGTATCATAGATTTTGGGTTGAGTTGTTAGGACTTTGTTAGTGAGAGGACATTTTTTGTGAATCCTATATATTATTTACTCCTTTCGCACTATGATCGACCACACATTGTTAGATGTGCATAACTTTTGGTATTTGTATATTTTTGGTATATATATATATATGCAGGTTATTATGCATTTGGTTCAACAGGTTTTGAGTACCTTGGAATGGTAACATAAATAAAGGAAACCATGCAAAAGTCTCGAGGCACCATTTAATACCTCGAGATTTGACATGAGGTTTTTGTATTAATATTTCGAGGGTAGCATAGAGTAGTATGAGAGCATAGTTTTAGGTCTGTATGGGACATAAATAGCTCTGTTACATAGAAGTAGCTAATATCATAGAATGATATCAGAAATCTGATATCCTACGTCATTAGTAGATCCGTATTGGGATCACGAGCTCTTCTGTGCCTATAAGATTCTAGATTCATTCTATTAGCAATGGATATAGTGTCCATTACTAAATTCTGGGTTAAGATGGTAATTAATACTTCCATAAGAACAATATTTGACTTTATATTAATAAGTCCCTTGTTGCTAATGAATAAAAGCGAAATTAGTGGACGGGATAGAGGCTGAGGGAGAGGCCGAGCAGTAGGAAAGATGGGATAGGTTTCATATCAGACCACTGACTCGATGGCCCAATTGATGTCAATCATGGGATAGATTGGTGATTCTCAGGCCCAGTTCAGAGAGGAGATGATCGAATCATAGGCCAAGATAGATGAAGAGGTGGTTGAGTTGAGGAAGCATTAGGCTTCTTAATAGGGGTTATTCCTGAAAGCGCCCTCGATCCGCGGGGTGCGCGGATCCGCTTTTGACCCTTGAGGTTTGGGAGTCGCCACCTAGTTATTGTGGTCTAGGAACCAAACTGACTCTAACATGGATAAAAGGAACTAATCTACCATAAAAAATCTGAATTCGGGGATCAAGTTACGGGGTTGGAAGGTGTTAGGCACCAACCCCGCCCGGCCAAAGCCGGTCTCTACTAAATTCCCAAGTAAATTACATTGCTAAAACCTAGATAAAAAAAAATAAATAAAAATAAAATTTTACCTTTCCGATGGCAAGGACTTGGTTCCCTCAGATCTGACAAAAAGAACTCCTTGTACCGTGCTCCCTCGCTTCGTTCTGTTTCCGGATTTGACTTCGGATCTCCGAGGCAAGGTATCTCCTTGTTTTTGAATCTGAACTCTTCAAGTTCGTTGAGGATTCGGGGGTGTTTTTAGAAGGCTTTTGGGTGTTTTCTAGACTAAAATTGAAGGAGGGATGTTAGCTAAGGAGTTGGGGCTCCAAAACTAGGGTTCATGGGGGGCTAAGGGAGCTTCTAGACCTACTTCTCCTAGGGTTTTTTATTTGATACGAAAATAGGGTGTGAGCACCTCTATTTATAGATGTTTTTAGGGGTTGATTTGGATAGAGTTAGTGTTGAATTAGAGATCTTTTAATTAAAGTTGTGTTTTAGTTTGACTTGTTTTAGGTAGAATTATGTTTTAATTAGAATTGTTTTAGGTAGAATTATTTTTAAGTTAGAACTCTATTAGATAGAGTTATTAATCAATTATAATTCTATTATGACTTTTGGTCTTATTTGATTGACTTTTAATGTTTTGACTTTAGTCTTAATTGATTGACTTTTAATATTTTGACTTCAGTCTTGCTTAATTGACTTTAATTTTGACTTCAGTCTCACTTGATTGACTTTAATACCTTGACTTCAGTCTTGCTTGATTTACTTTTAATTTTTGGAGAACCCCCCTCTATTCTTTCTTTAATTCTTTGGACTCCCAAATGGAGGGGTCCTTAAAGAAATATCCCACGAACCCTCAACATTTTGCCTGAGAGTCCGATTAATCGATTTTTTAGATTCAAAATTTTAAATTAATTTCATTAATGTTTAAATTTAATTATTTAATGTTTATTTATTAATTTCGGAATTTTTTATCATGAAAATTGTGAAATTACCGTTTTACCCCCGGAGAGGACTTTTCACGTTTTAAGTCAGTTTTTAATGTTCTAGGATGTTTTAGAATCGATTTTTCGTAAGGAATTCAATGGAAATATTATTTTGTGTCATTTATGAAGTTTTTTGTGTGAAATGATTGTGAACTTTATGAGGGGCATTTTCATAATTTTGTCAAATTTGTTAAAATTGGTGATGATGATGATTATTTGGTTTCGATTTGTTATTTTATGGGTTTGAGAGAGTTTTCCTAAGCGTAACGTAGGCTCTAGGGTTGTTTTGATGTCAGGGGTTTATTTTAGTAATTTGATAATTTTTAGTGATTTTCATCGTGAAGCTTCTTTTTATTTGCAAGATGATGATTTCTATGTTTCTGGGGTCGTATTTTCCTAGCGTAGCGTGGTTTCTAAGGTTTTGTCATTCGAGATACCTCATCCGGATTTCTAAAACATTTCTGGTAATAAAGTAAAGCAATGGAATACACATCCATCATTGGGAATCCTTGCGATCGGGTTGACGAGTTGATTAATCAGGCGAGTGCAAAAATGGGGTGTCTACAGATGCCCCTCTTTGGTAGAGGGTTGAAGCAAACTAGATAGCAAATCTATTTTGGTAGATAGTGCGATATCCGAATGCCAAAGCTAGTGACAGTTCATTTTGCAGCCTGATTTAGCAATTCGTCGGGGTGTTCGGATCCTTGAGGGTAAAGCTCTCCCCGAATTAAAAGATTGTCAGGTCCTTGAGCGCAAACTCTCACTGACAGTGTCAGATCCTTGAATTTTAGAGAATTCTCCCTGACTAAAAAGTGCAAATGTGCAAGTGTGTGCACTGTGTGAAACTGAGTAAAACCTGAGCATAAATTTAGCATAATCTGAGTATAAACTGAGCATAATTTGAATATAAACTGAGCATAATTTAAATATAATCTGAACATAGTTCCTGAGAAAACCCTCGGCGGCATCTGAGCATAGTTCCGAGAAAACCCTCGGCGGTATCTGAGCATAATTCCGAGAAAACCCTCGGCGGTATCTGAGCATAGTTCCGAGATAACCCTTGGCGGTATCTGAGCATAGTTCCGAGAAAACCCTCGGCGGTATCTGAGCATAATTCCGAGAAAACCCTCGGCGGTATCTGAGCATAGTTCCGAGAAAACCCTCGGCGGTATCTGAGCATAATTCCGAGAAAACCCTCGGCGGTATCTGAGCATAGTTCCGAGAAAACCCTCGGCGGTATTTGAGCATAATTCCGAGAAAACCCTCGGCGGTATCTGAGCATAGTTCCGAGAAAACCCTCGGCGGTATCTGAGCATAGTTCCGAGAAAACCCTCGGCGGTATCTGAGCATAATCCGAGAGAAAACCCTCGGCGGTATCTGAGCATAGTTCCGAGAAAACCCTCGGCGGTATCTGAGCATAATTCCGAGAAAACCCTCGGCGGTATCTGAGCATAATCCGAGAAAACCCTCGGCGGTATCTGAGCATAGTTCCGAGAAAACCCTTGGCGGTATCTGAGCATAGTTCCGAGAAAACCCTCGGCGGTATCTGAGCATAATTCCGAGAAAACCCTCGGCGGTATCTGAGCATAATTCCGAGAAAACCCTCGGCGGTATCTGAGCATAGTTCCGAGAAAACCCTCGGCGGTATCTGAGCATAATTCGAGAAAACCCTCGGCGGTATCTGAGCATAATTCCGAGAAAACCCTCGGCGGTATCTGAGCATAATTCCGAGAAAAACCTCGGCGGTATCTGAGCATAATTCCGAGAAAACCCTCGGCGGTATCTGAGCATAGTTCCGAGAAAACCCTCGGCGGTATCTGAGCATAGTTCCGAGAAAACCCTCGGCGGTATCTGAGCATAATTCGAGAAAACCCTCGGCGGTATCTGAGCATAGTTCCGAGAAAACCCTCGGCGGTATCTGAGCATAATTCTGAGAAAACCCTCGGCGGTATCTGAGCATAATCCAAGTTAACCCTTGGCGGCAACTGAGCAAAATCCATGTTAACCCTTGGCGGCATCTGAGCAAAATCCAAGATAACCCTTGGCGGAGACTGAGCAAAATCCAAGATAACCCTTGGCGGCAACTGAGCAAAATCCAAGATAACCCTTGGCGGCAACTGAGCAAAATCCAAGATAACCCTTGGCGGAAACTGAGCAAAATCCAAGTTAACCCTTGGCGGCAACTGAGCAAAACTGACAGAGGAATGAATGAACGTATTTGGAAAAAACTGATTGGAACGAACTGGAGAACGAATAAATCTGGAAGATAATGAATCTGGAAGAGAAATGATTGATTCCAAGAATGATTGAATCTGGAAAAGAGTCTGGAGAACGAAAGAATGTTATATCTCCTATGTGAGATCCAATATGCTTTTGTTTGAACCTCAAGGATTTATCAAAAAGTTTTATGAATTTAAAATCTGAGTTTTTATTTCTCTTGAACCTCAAAAGTTTTTCGAAAGAACTGTTATCAAGAGGGTTAACTTTACTTTGGGGTTCCTATTATTTTTTTAGGATTAACATTGCTCGAAGACAAAATGCCCCTAGTTTGACAATGACCATGGCCTTGAAAAAATTGAACACATCATAAAAAAATGCCCCTAGTATAAGGGGGAAAAGTTACATTAAAAAAGAAAGAAAAATGCCCCTTGTATGAAGGTTTGAAATAATTGATTACCACAAGCGCAATAAAGACTCAACTTTTTAATTTTGATTAATTTTATTGAAGGTTTTGAGTCAGGCTCAAGAGTACGAATTATTTCCTTTCGAGACTCATCATAGAATTCACCTTTATCTCCCTTGGTTCACTTGGGGAAGTAAACATTTTCAGATCGATCATAGACAAAATACTTGTGGCTTCTGAGTCTATGCCTGGTTTAAGCTAAGTATTGAACTTGGTTATTCGGACTTCTAATGTTTCAGCTCGGACCGCTCTCAGCTTGGGATCTTTTTCTATTTTTCTTTGTTGCTCTAACTTTTGCCTAGATCTCCTTTTCAGGTTTTCAATCTAGCGAGCTTGCTCTAACTTTTGCCTAGATCGCCTTTTCAGGTTTTCGATCTAGCGAGCTTTTTTTTTTCTTCTTGGCTCTGATTGTTGCCAAAGTTGTCCTTTCAGATTTTCAACCTTGCGAGCTTGCCTTAATTTTTGCCTAAGTCGCCCTTTTCGGATTTTCAACTTAGCAGGCTTCATCATTTTTTATCTTTTTATTTTTTTTTTGTCTCTGAACTTCTGGAGTTGCTGCCTGATCATGCTTTGCTATCTTCCTTGACTTTTCGCACGGTACTTAGGAGGACTTTTATAGGTAGGCTTAGGACTGGGTATAAAAAGAAAGGGATTTTGAGGCTCAAAAACCCAAATGCCCCTTGTGTGGCATTTCATTAAACTTTTTTCTTTAAATTTTCTTTCCCACTTTAGATTTCTTTTTCTTTTGAATTTTTTTCTTAATTTTTTATTGTGTGGGGAACTAGATTTTTTTATTTTGATGTGATCGGGCCTGAAATGACTTCTCAGGTTGCCTACGTACCCCAAAATTTTGGGATCAGACCAAAACGTAGTTCGAATTTTTCCCTCCCCTAAGTTAGGTGATCAGGCTAAGAAATAAAAGGCACAATTTTTTTTTTTTTTTTTGAAAGGGCTGCAAAGGGCTGAGAAAGGAGATAATGAATTGGGTAGCAAGGAAATTGATTCGGCCAAAGATGGCCTCCTTAAATGTAGTACCGTTTGATTTGGTCAAGGTTGGTTGGTTCTGGTAACTCGGTTCCATCATGATCTTGAAGTCTGACAGCTTTTCCTAGTAATATTTCTTTGATGATGAATGGACCTCCCCAATTTGGTTTGAACTTTCCTGGGATCAAAAATGGTGCCCTGTTCTCTTTAGTACTAAATCCCCGATTTGTAAGTGACGGGCCTTGATTTTCTTGTCAAACGCACGGGCAACTCTTCTTTGATAAGCTTGCACGTGATACAATGCTCTCAGTCGTTTTTCTTCGATCAATTTTAACTCTTCATACCGTTGGCGAACCCAATCTGCTTCTGACAACTGACTTTCCAACAAAATCCTGAGAGATGGAATCTCCATTTCAACTGGCAAGACTGCTTCCATGCCATACACTAAAGAGTAGGGAGTAGCTCCGGTGGAGAATCGAATTGAGGTTTGATATGCCCATAATGCAAATGGTAGTTTTTCTGACCAATCTCGATGTGATTGACACATTTTCCTAAGGATAGTCTTAATATTCTTACTAACTGCTTCAACCGTTCCATTGATCTGAGGACGGTAGAGAGATAATGTGTGATGCCGGATCTTCAACTTTGATCACAGAGTAATGATTTATGCTTTGAAGTACGACCCATTATCAGAAATCAATTCAAAAGGTATCCCCATATCGATTGATAATATGTGATTTGCAACTCAAGATGTAGTGAGGATAGCACTGGTACATTTTATAACATCTTCTTTGATTCCATTGATATAGACGAGTATCTAGTCCATGTTGAACAACACCCAAGCTTGTACCTAACATACCCTCATATGATCACACGAACAAGTCTTTTGAAATTTCTGAGTAAATTCATTATCCCCTCGTGTTCCTCTAGGGATAAGATGGTTTCTATTTGAATCTCTTTAGGAATTTTTTTCTGTTCCGAGGTCAATGACCTTTGCTTTCTTGAGCCCGACTCTTATCTTCTTGTCTTTGAATCTAGATTATTAGTTAATTCGTTAATGCGCTCGAGATATTCAAAAATTTCTTTTGTACGATCAATTCAGAAGGAGCGACAGACACTCTATAAACTCGACGAACTAACTTGACTCAATAAGAAAGAGTAGGCTCAATCTAAGGAAGACATGACCTTGCTAGAAAAAAGGACTCGAGCTAACCCAAATGACCCATGAAAACTCAAGACTACCCAAAACGGGCTTGATGAGAACTGAGACACTACTTACAACCGGTAGGATTGAAGCACTATGATTTTCAAAGAACAATTGGATAATGTTGAGAAATTTTGAGGTCATTTCTGACTGTTGACTTGATATTGACGTTTACTCTAACTGACCGGATTTACAACCCTAGCTAGAAGATGGACGATTGAGCTTAGATACAATGATAACCCTTAAACCTCTTTGAAGGTGAATTTAACCAATTTCAGTGTCCCCCCTTGATAACATTTTAAATTAACCCTGAGATTTTATTGAATTTTGTGCACCAATCCATTAAAAAATTCATCCATTCAATGATTATTCAGAAGAAAAATAATTATGTTGCACTCTTGAAAAATATTGGAAAATAATGTTTTTATTTCACAAATCTGATTATTTTTTGCAACATTTTTTGGTAGTTTTCCACGGTCCATAAAAACTTTTCATGCAAAAATAGATCTTTTGCAAATTTTTTCCTTTTTTTTCTTTTCTTTTGGAAAATATTTTCTTCTGGAAAACATTTTTTTTTAGAAAACATTTTTTCTTAGAAAACATTTTTTCTAGAGAATAACACTTTTTCTGGAAAACACTTCTTTTGGAAAATATTTTATTCTGGAAAATATATTTTCTGAAAAATGTTTCTTCTAAAGAAGCCTTCTTTTGGAAAATAATCTCTTTTTTTTTTTGAAAAATATTTTCTTTTTCTTCTTTGAAAATTCGATTTCCATTTTGATTTAACTGGCCCGGTCCATCATGATTGTTGGATCGGGATGGACTGGGTCATTATTGTAAAAGAATGGACTCTTTACTGGGTCGGTGCACCCATTTTAATTTTCAAAAATAAAATTTCTTTGATCCTTGAGGACAATCATGCACTTTGATCTCAACATTCATATCACTCACAAACATTCATCCAACAACAGGCATTCATTCAATAAACAACCCGGGAACACCCACGATAAGTTCGAGTCGTGACCTATGGGGAAGGTTTCTAGACTCTAGGCTTACTACGTGCAATGCATTTTTATCTGGCCACCCTTGCCCAAGCACACCTATATACCTTTCGATACGTGGTGACTTGGTTTGATATACCGTATAGGTGATAATCTAAAACCTCAATTCACTTCTCTGAAGCCAAAAAACAGCCAGTTTGATCTCCAGTTGAGAGGTGGCGCACAATGCTGAGCAAGGGCCCACTTAAATACCTCTCGTCTAGAATAGACGTAGTCTATCCCCCTCGTACAGTAGGGTACAGCGGGGCAAGATCTTGCTTAGGCACCGGTTTTGACCAAGAAGTGCAATTGATATACTTAGATTACCTTTTATACCTATGGGTACGAGTCAAGAGTTGTAGCTTTCATAAATGGTTTGGCATCCCACGAGGGGACCGACCACGTACTAGTACTACGTTGGCAATCGGGACATGTGACTGTGTGGCTTACAATAGACAAAGGCTTAGGTCACCCCAGCATGGGTGCATCAATATGTCTCTCAGAATCACCTGATCAGACGGTATTGATGCCCCAGTTCGATATACCCTAAGGTACGTGACTGGAGTTGTGGGTTTCATGAATGACGTCGCATCTCCGAAGAGACCGGGCCACGCACTAGTGCCACGTTGGCTAAATGGGACGTGTAAGTGAGTAAAGCGGTAAACGTGCATGTGGTGTGTGCGAAGTAAGGTGGGGTGTGCCCGGGGCTTTTTCCAAACAAATGGGCCCATGGCCCAATCAAACCAATTAGAACATGAATTATATGGATCTAAGCATCATTCCAATCACACAAACATTTAATCATGATCAACATTGTGACCAACATCAAACATGCATTCCCAATGATATTATGGTATATTAAATAGGCAATTATCATGAATTAATAATATGGTCCGAACTATGGAAATAAGCATGCACATCACCTTCATATACCAATCATGGTAGTTTATAGTCCCGATCATCGCAATATTTTGATAAATTTCATAGTCCAATCGAGGGTGTTTTGGGGTGACCCGAAATAATTCGAAATTTCTAAGGGCTTTGAATTGAGGGTATAATGATGATTGATGAGATAAAGAGGATTTATTATTTTTTTTTTTTTTAAAATAAATTGAGCCCAATCAAGGAAATTCAAAACAAAACAACTTGAGCATATGTCGCCATTAGCAACATTTAAAAAATTTGATTCCATTATTTTTTGAAGTTCCTTTTTTTTAAAAAAAACTTTCTACTCTTTATTTTTTTTGTTTTGATTTCCTTTTTTGTGAAACAAATTAATTTCCCTTTTTTTAGAAAATAAATTGATCTTAAAAAATAGATAATAACGTCGAGCTTAACGTCGAGATCAGCAGGTTAACGTCGAGATCAACGTCAGCTTAACGTCGAGATCATCGTCGAGATCAACCCTTAACAGCAGCCTAATCGTCGAGATCAGCAGCCAATCGTCGAGATCAGCATGTTGTCGTCGAGATAAAGCGTCGAGATCATCATATAACAGCAGGCTAATCGTCGAGATCAGCCTATAACGGTATACCAGCGTCGAGATCAGCCTTAGGTGCTGTTTTAAAACAGCAGAATCGCTGTTATTAACTCGGTGTTCGGCTACTAACGTTCTTGGTTATTAAGAACCGAGAGTAAGAAAAGGACCACAACCGATAGCTTCGACAAATTTAATCGAGCAAGAACACAGAGAGATTAGGTCGAGCTGGTTATACTGGGGCTGATGATCTCCAATTTTCAGAAAAAACTGAGTTCTCTTTGAAGGTAGGGATTATATTCGTTCAAATCGAAAGGTTTTGAGTGGTTGAACCGATCGGTTTCTGGTTCGAACCAGTCAATTTCCATTGAGGACGACGAGATCATCACGTTTGAATCGGTTCTCTTTGAAAAACTATCAGAAATCAACGATCCTAATCAAAATCGTCATGGATGGGGCCGACATTCCGATCGATACAGCAGAGAGAGGAGTTCATCCGGCGTTAAACCCAGCCATTTATCATCTTGGGAAGATGATGTGCCGAAATGAGAATAATACGTTTTTTAGGAGCACACCAAACCCACCAGCGCCCTCTCAATGTTGAGGTGGTGTGTAAATCGCAAGGAAATCGTATTATTTATGGCACACCTCGATTCCAGCAAGTTCTTCTGTCGACAGAACCTCAAAAAAGTCGATTTTTTTTTTTTTAATTTTTTTTAATTTTTAATTTTTAATTATTTTTACTTTACTACTTCCTATATGCTGCCAAAGGGCAGCATATCTTGCCTAAAAAACTAAAATAAAACAACTACCTACCTTATAAACGAAAAAACAAATAACTAATAAAAAAAAATCCCTTTTTTTTTTTTTTTTTTTTTTTAAGGAAAACGGTCAAATGTTAAATCAAGCACACACCCAAATTTTCAATTGAAATATACTTCTATATTAAAAAAAATGATGGTCCAAAAATCTCATCCTCAATAAAAGTATTCCTTCGAAATCTCGTATTATTTCGGATCATTCCGAATGGCCCTTGATTAAACCATAAAGATGATATGTCAAATCAAAGTGCTCCAAGTAGAATCAAACAATCAATGACGTACCAACAAGAATAAAAATAATAAAGAAACAATAACATGAAACTAACTAAAAATTAAATAAAATAAGCAAAACAAATAAAACTAGGTTATTGGCAATGTCCCCATACTTGGGGTTTTTCAAGTTTGATCCTCAATGTCCCCAGTGGAGTCGCCACTGAAAGCGCCCTCGATCCGCGGGGTGCGCGGATCCGCTTTTGACCCTTGAGGTTTGGGAGTTGCCACCTAGTTATTGTGGTCTAGGAACCAAACTGACTCTAACATGGATAAAAGGAACTAATCTACCATAAAAAATCTGAATTCGGGGATCAAGTTACGGGGTTGGAAGGTGTTAGGCACCAACCCCGCCCGGCCAAAGCCGGTCTCTACTAAATTCCCAAGTAAATTACATTGCTAAAACCTAGATAAAAAAAAAATAAATAAAAATAAAATTTACCTTTCCGATGGCAAGGACTTGGTTCCCTCAGATCTGACAAAAAGAACTCCTTGTACCGTGCTCCCTCGCTTCGTTCTGTTTCCGGATTTGACTTCGGATCTCCGAGGCAAGGTATCTCCTTGTTTTTGAATCTGAACTCTTCAAGTTCGTTGAGGATTCGGGGTGTTTTTAGAAGGCTTTTGGGTGTTTTCTAGACTAATTGAAGGAGGGATGTTAGCTAAGGAGTTGGGGCTCCAAAACTAGGGTTCATGGGGGGCTAGGGGAGCTTCTAGACCTACTTCTCTAGGGTTTTTTATTTGATACGAAAATAGGGTGTGAGCACCTCTATTTATAGATGTTTTTAGGGGTTGATTTGGATAGAGTTAGTGTTTAATTAGAGATCTTTTAATTAAGTTGTGTTTTAGTTTGACTTGTTTTAGGTAGAATTAGAATTATGTTTTAATTAGAATTGTTTTAGGTAGAATTATTTTTAAGTTAGAACTCTATTAGATAGAGTTATTAATCAATTATAATTCTATTATGACTTTTGGTCTTATTTGATTGACTTTTAATGTTTTGACTTTAGTCTTAATTGATTGACTTTTAATATTTTGACTTCAGTCTTGCTTAATTGACTTTAATTTTGACTTCAGTCTCACTTGATTGACTTTAATACCTTGACTTCAGTTTTGCTTGATTTACTTTAATTTTGGAGAACCCCCCTCTATTCTTTCTTTAATTCTTTGGACCCCAAATGAAGGGGTCCTTAAAGAAATATCCCACGACCCTCAACAATTTTGCCTGAGAGTCCGATTAATCGATTTTTTAGATTCAAATTTTAAATTAATTTCATTAATGTTTAAATTTAATTATTTAATGTTTTATTTATTAATTTCGGAATTTTTTATCATGAAAATTGTGAAATTACCGTTTTACCCCCGGAGAGGACTTTTCACGTTTTAAGTCAGTTTTTAATGTTCTAGGATGTTTTAGAATCGATTTTTCGTAAGGAATTCAATGGAAATATTATTTTATGTCATTTATGAAGTTTTTTGTGTGAAATGATTGTGAACTTTATGAGGGGCATTTTCATAATTTTGTCAAATTTTGTAAATTGGTGGTGAAATGATTTATTTGGTTTCGATTTGTTATTTTATGGGTTTGAGAGAGTTTTCCTAAGCGTAACGTAGGCTCTAGGGTTGTTTTGATGTCAGGGGTATTTTAGTAATTTGATAATTTTTAGTGATTTTCATCGTGAAGCTTTTTTTTATTTGCAAGATGATGATTTCTATGTTTCTGGGGTCGTATTTTCCTAGCGTAGCGTGGTTTCTAAGGTTTTGTCAGTTCGAGATACCTCATCCGGATTTCTGAAACATTTCTGGTAATAAGTAAAGCAATGGAATACACATCCATCATTGGGAATCCTTGCGATCGGGTTGACGAGTTGATTAATCAGGCGAGTGCAAAAATGGGGTGTCTACAATTCCTAGACCCTAAGGCAGGTATATCATATAACCCAAGAGGAGGTACTTATTTCAAACGAAGTGTTAGAAAGTACAATTTTAATTAATAATGTTAAAATTCTAATTTTATTCGATACTGGCTCTTCTAGATCATAAATTTCTATTGGGATTGCACATTTACTAGAGCTAGAAATTACTAACATAGGTCGAGTAATGAAATAATCTACACCATTGGGAGACCATCAGATAGCCTAGAAATTATGTCGAGATTGTGTAATTAGGGTAAAGGACCAGGAAATGATTATTGATCTCATGTTACTAGACTGTTGTGACTTTGATATTATCTCGGGGATGGATTGGTTAATATAGAACCATGTCCATGTCGATTTCTTCATGAGATTAGTTGTTCTTAGGAGACTGAGGGTCAAAGTTCAAGGATTTAGATACAGAAGTGACAAACTTCTGTGTAAATAGTTGGACAATTTGAGAGTGCCAGGGAGAAAGATATCAGTGGATGTGGTAGAGGTAGTCAAGGAATTTAGAGATATTTTTGTAGAAGAATTACCGGGTTTACCACAGTATCGCGAGATAGAATTCTCGATTGATTTGGTGTCAAGCACAAGGCCTATTTCTATTACACCATATTGAATGGTCCCGTTAGAAACTCAGAACTTGAAATCGCAGATTGATGAGCTTACGAGCTTGGGATTTGTCCGACCGAGTTCCTCACCCTGGGGAGCATCGGTTTTGTTCGTCAAGAAGAAGAATGCGACGCTTTAATTGTGTATTAATTATCAAAAGTTGAATCAAGTAACAATCAAAAATAAATACCCCTTCCATGCATTGATGATTTGTTTGACCAACTACAGGGTACCCAGTATTTTGCTAAAACTGATTTGCGATCTAGGTACCACTAGTTGAGAATCTAGGAGGTGGATATTCTGAAAACTACATTTCAGACCAGACTAAGATACTTCAAGTATTTAGTGATGCCTTTCGATTTGACAAATGTACCAGTAAGATTTATGGATTTTATGCACCTAGTACATTGGGAGCACCTCGATAGATTTATTATCGTATTCATAGATGACTTTCTAATCTATTCTAAGTCGAGGGAGGATCACGAGAGATATCTTAGAATCATACTAAAGATTTTAGGAGAACATAGGTTATATTCCAAGTTCAGCAAGTGTGAGTTCTAGCTTTAGAAGATGAAATTCTTAGGGCACATAATGTCAAGTGAAGGAATAGTAATAGACATTTCCAAAGTTGAAGCTGTGCTATCATGAAAACAGCCAAAGATAGTGATAGATATCAGAAGTTTCCTTGCGATGACAGGTTATTATAGAAGATTTTTTAAGGGATTCTCCACTCTTGCAGCACCGTTGACTGGCTCAAAAAAATATCCAGTTTGAATGGGATGACAATTGCTAGATTACATTTCAAGATTTGAAGAAAAGATTAACGATCACTCCGATTCTGGCTGAAGGTTTGATGATTTTTACTGATGCATATAGGATTGGTTTTGGGGTTGTACTAATGCAGTTTGGGAAGGTAGTGGCGTACACATCTAGGAAATTGAAGAATCATGAGAAAAACTATTATGTGCATTATTTAGAGTTGGCTGATATAGTATTCACACTACGTATATGGAGACATTACCTATACCAAGAAAAGTTTAAAATATTCTCCGATCATAAAAGCCTCAAGTATATATTTTCACAAAAAAAAATTGAATATGAGATAGCGACGTTGGAAGGAATATCTAAAGGATTACAATTTTACTCTTGAATATCACGCGGGAAAGGTGAATGTAGTTGCTGACACGTTGAATAGGAACACTGTAGCACATATGATGGTAAAAGAATGATAGTTTCTTGAGCAAGCCATAGAAACAATGTTTGAGACTCCGAGAAAAAAGTATAGACCATATATTTATTTGGGTACACTGAGGATAGAAAGTAAATTGATAGCGTGAATCAAAGAGTCTTAAAAAATAGATGAAAATGGACAAGAATACGAGAGTTAGGGACCTAACAGACCTAGATTGGTTAAAAGGATCATATGAGGTTCTCAAATTCAGAGGTTGGATGTGGATACTTTAGGACTCACAGTCGAGGTTCGATATACTGGGTGAGACACTCCATTTTCGATATTCTATTCACCTAGGAGTTATAAAAATGTATAGAGATCTGCGTAAAAATTTCTTATTTTTAGGTCTGAAGAAAGTTATCATAGAATATGTGCCTAGATGTCTGATGTATCAACAAGTCAAGGTAAAACACCGCAAGCTAGTAGGCTTACTCTCACCATTACATATTACTGAATGGAAGTGGAAGCATGTGACCATGGACTTTTTAGTCGGGTTACCTAGAGTCAGTGACGGGTTCGACGTCATATGGGTGATTGTGGATCAATTGACGAAGTTGGCACATTTCATTCCAATTTGAGTTTCATTCGATGTCGACAGATTGAGCTAAATATATATATATAGTTGAGGTAATTTGACTACATAGAGTGCCAGTTTTTATCGTGTTAGATAGGGATCTTAGATTTACTTCCCTATTCTGGGAAAGTCTTCACAAAGCCATGAGTACTAAGTTGAACTTTAATTCAACTTTTCATCCACAGTCAGTTCGTTAGTCAGGGCAGGTGATATAGATTTTAGAGGACATGTAATGGGCATATGTTTTGGATTTTAGAGGAGGTTGGAAGCGTGAGTTACTATTGGCAGAGTTTTCCTGTAACAATAATTTTCAAGCCAGTATCAGTATGGCATCATTCGAAGCCTTATATGGTAGACCGAGTCTATCAAAGATAGAAGAGACCACGGTATTGGGACCTGAAATTGTTGAGAAAACTACTGAGACAATATGTATTATATGGGACATATTGAAAACTACTCAGAGTAAAAAAAAAAGTTATGCAGACAAACGGCATAGACCTTTGGAATTTCAGGTTGAGGATAAAGTGTTCTTGAAAATATCACCCCAAAAAGGAATCTTCAGGTATAACATTAAAAATAAATTGAAGTCGCGATTTGTGGGACGTTTGAGGTAGTAGAACGAGTAGGGCTAGTGGTTCACATATTGATTCTACCAGCACAACTTGAGTAGGTTCACAATATCTTCCACGTGACTACGCTAAACAAGTATTTGCCATATCTTTCACACGTGATTGATTTGCGAGATTTAGAGGTAGATGAAGATGTGTCCTACGAGGAAGGTTCAATATAGATACTTCATAAGAGAGTAAAACAACTCAAATGCAAATCTATTCCTCTGATCAAAGTATTGTGGACACACCATAATATTGAAGAAGCCACATGGGAAAAGAGACAGAGATACAGGCCAAGTATCCAGAACTATTTTGATATTAAGGTATGATATCTATTTCGAGGTTGAAATTTTTCTTAAGGGGTGAGAATGTAATACCCCGAATTTTTTTTGTACCTTGAGAAAAATAAATAGGCAATATTTGAGAAAATTCTGAAAGTGAGATTTAGGGTAGAATTTTTAGATTTTATTTTATAAACTTATAATTAAATTTGACTTCACTATTAGATTCAAAATAGCCAAAAAAACATACTTTAGCTTGTAAGCATACTCAAATTCGAATTCGAACGGAAAAATTACAAAATCCACGATTTTTGAGTAAGATGGGACTAAAAAGGTGAATTTTTGTTTGAGTGAGAATTAGAAGAATCCGACTGCACCATTAGGTTTGCAACGAAAATTATAAAGAATAAAGTATTCACTTATTAAATTTCGAGATGAAACATCTAACCATGTTAAAAAATAGAAACAAATAGGAAAATATCAATTTGGTCCCCACACATTCTTTATATAACGAACTTATAAGTTCTTTAAGTTGATTTTCTTTTCCTAGAGAAACAAAACCAATCTTCTTAGACCCAAGGGTATCAATTGCCTTTACCTTAAGATCCGTCACAAATGGGACCTCTTTGATCATCCATGAAGAAGAAAATTTTTTTGGCACCAATAAGTTCTACGATTTCACCATATTAGATTCTCCATTTATTTCTTCTTTCTTCCTTTTCCATAAAAAATCAACTACACCACTGAGTGGGTTTCGACGTATTCCACTCGAGGTTTCATCTACTTAAAGTCCAATTCATTTTTCGTCGGAGATGGAAAAGAGAACGTTGTCACCGAGATCTTCGTCACCCACCCATTCATTTTATATATCTACCATATCCAACCTCGATTTTTGTACCAATCACTTCAATTCTCGTGTTGTGTACCTCAAATTTTGTGATATTCCATAATTTCCAACAACCTCGATTTTAGTAGGAGATTTAGAATTCTTATTGATAATCGTAAATTTTGAAAATGCATTTAGGGTATTTATTAAATTTGTAATTTTATTTCAAAAAGTAATATTTTCTTATGTGATTTCAAATTCATGAGAAGTATAGGTATTTTATGTGTTTTGATCGTGTTTTCTAGCAAATTATACGTGGGTGGGGATAGTGTATTGAAGAATTGACAAAAGACCCAAAATACTAGAAGAAAATCTAGTTTTCGTGCAGGCTATTTAGTGTTGTCGGGAGCACTCGTGGTGCCACCGGCAACTATCGCCAGACCTAATTTTGGCAATTTGGTTTCGTGCCTCTACTAGGAGTCCATTTTGAGTAAAATCTTTGTAGTTTTTCAGTTGAATGATCAAAATGAATTTTTAAGTTAGAAAAATGACTTAATATTCAATGAAGTTATATTGAGTTGACAAATATTGTAAAGGAAGCTCGTGTTCAAGAAGTCAAAAAGTGCAAATACTAACAAAAAAGGGAAAAATGATGAAATAATAAAATGTCGGAATTACACTCGAGGGGTGATGTCTTCATTTTACATTGTTGTACTATGTGTGGGTTGATGAACAGATATACATGGTTAATTTAATTTATGTTGTCATGAGTTGACATACATTCTTATTTATTTTATGTTAGAGCAAGACACTTTTTAGATTTCTGTACTGTTATTTAATTTAGGCGGGGTGGCCACAATTGCTTGGTAGGAAACTAGATATTCATTCTCAACTCTGTGATGCTAATTTATTATTTATTTTCAAGAAAAAAAAATATGTATATGTAGTTATTTTGTAAATTATTAAAGAGCCTGTGAATGTTTGAAGGGATAGTCTGTCATATCATCTGAAGTGATATACTATATTGGGATGTACAGTAGGGATAACCAAGCTCATACATTGAATGGGATGAGTATGAAAGTAGAGTCACAATTGAAATCTGGGTTTTTAGTGAATTTGTAATGTAAAGGTGATCATACACAAATGGGAATGTATAATTAGAATCAGATGTACACCTGATAGGCATAGACGAAAATGGCTAGTCAGTGATCACCAACAGTTTAGAGTAGTCAAACATCTTGATATGTCCAGAAAAGACCCATTGCTTACGATCACGTCAAATGACCAACTGTAAACACCCCATTTTTGCATTCGCCTGATTAATGAACTCGTCAACCCAATTATGACGGTTCCCAATGATGGATCAATATTCCAATACTCTATATCTGTTACTAGATATATTTCAAAAATTCAGATAAGGTATCTCAAGCAAACAAAACTCTAGAAACCACGTTACGCTTAGAAAATATGACCTAGAAATGTAGAAATCATCATTTTCAGACAAAAATAAGTTTTACAATAAAAATTACTAAAAAATGACCAAATTACAAAAATACCCCTAATATCAAAACATCCTTAGAGCCCACATGACGCTTAGGTAAATCCTTTCGAACACATAAAACAACAGATTGAAACCAAATAACCATTTCACCAACTTTCACCAAATTTGACAAAATTATGAAAATGCCCCTCATAGGGTTCGCGATCATTTCATGTCAAAAAATTTGTAAATGACACAAATCAATAGTCTCATTGAATTCCTTATGAAAAATTGATTCCTAAATATTCCAAAACATCGAAAAATGACTTGAAACGCAAAAATTCTCTTCAGGGGTAAAACGGTAATTTTTTAATTTAAAAAAAAAATTAATTTTGAAATTAATAAATAAAACATTAATTAACGTAAAATAAAATCTTAATTTAAAAATTTGAACCAAGAAAATTAATCAATCAAGCCCTTAGGCAAAATTATTGATGGTTGCCCACTTATTTAAGTGGAGTCCCTCTTATATTTATTAAAAGATCCTTCCATCTGGAAGTCCAAATAATTAAAATATAATTAAGGGGGTTCTCCAAAACTTAAAAATATATTCTTTTATTGTACGCAAGACTAAGAAATCTAATTTAAAAGACCAAGTCAATTTCATAAGACTTAAGTCAAAACCCTAATTAAAATCCTAATCTAAAGAAACCTAGTCAATCAAATAAGACTTAAGTCAAAACCCTAATTCACCTTATTTAAAAGGAGATCTAGTCAAACCCTAATTCTTCCAAAAAAATCTATAAATAGGAGCCTCCACAACCAAATTTCGCAGGTCAAAATAAACCCTAGAAAAAGTAGGTTAAAAAGCCCCCCTAACCTTCCCAAAATCCTAATTTTGAAGTCCTAACCCCTTACCTATCATTCAAACCCTAGTTTTTGTTCATAAACTCCCAGAAACTCTTTATAAAACACTCAGAAATCTATTAAAAAAATTTAAGAAACACTCAGATCTAAGAAGAAGGTACTTCATCTTGGAGATCTGAAGCGGATTCAGTGACAGGAACAAAGCGTGGAGTATCTTACAAGAACCATTCTACCAATTCTAAGGGAACAAATCGTTTATAACATATGGGTATATCTTCTTTTTATCTATTTTATTTATTTATTTTAGGTCTTTTAACAATGTAATCTTCTTGGAAAAAAGTAGAAATCGACGTTTGTCGGGTAGGGTTGGTGCCTAACACCTTCCAACCCTATAACGTGATCCCCGAACATAGTTTCTTTTTGTAAATTAGTTATTTTTATCCATCTTGAGTCGATCCTCGGTTCCTAGACCATAATAACTAGGTGGCGACTCCCAAACCTCGAAAATCAAAAGCGATTTCGCACACCTTGTGGATCGAGGGCGCTTTCAATGGAAACTCCATTGGGGATTTTGAGGATCAAACTTGAAAAGTCCCAAGTATGGGAACATTGCCAAAACGACTTAGTTTTTATTTATTTATTTATTATTTTTTTATTTTTTATTTTTTATTTTTAATTGTTTGTTTATCGATTTATTTATTTTTATTTAATTATTGATCATTTGTTTGGACTTTGAATATTTGGTTTTGGATTGTTAGTTTCTATGGTTCAATCAAGGGTCATCTGGAATGACCTTAAATAATGCAAGATTTCAAGAAGTTAATTAAAGATAAAATGATGATTGTTGAATTGTGAAAATTTTTTTATTGGGCATGGTCAATCTACCCTTTGGCCATATTTTTTTATTTTTCTTCTTCTTCTCAAATAAATTATTTGTGAGTAATGTGGTAAGAAATAAAAAAAATTGTCTTTTTTAATGTTGTTCGTGATGAAGATAAGATTCCAAGAAAAAAAAATATCAAAAAATAAATTTTTTTTTTGCATGGTGTGCTGAGAGTAGAAAACGTCTTTTTTTACTATTTTTATCTTCTTTTGTAATGAAAAAATAAAAAAGAAAAAAACAGCAATGAAAAAAAATTTCCTCTCTCTCTCTCTCTCCACCTTCATCAAATCTCATAGAAGGACCAAGTATCCTCCATTTTTCAAACTCAATCTAATTAGAAGTGCTTGCGATGTACATTTGGAGAAATCGGTATCTTTGATTTTCTGTTTAAAGTTTTTCATTTTTTAAAAGAAAAAAAAAACCTCTTCTTCGTTTTCTTTAACTCAAAGAACATTCTCTCCCAAATCTCATCACATGGTCTGCCTTGATCCTTTTCGTCTTTAATAGAGACCTCTATTCTGCTGGTTCCATATTCTTCAAAATGGGAAAACAATCAACAACCTTGGTTGTTTGATGTAGCTAATATCTGGGAATTGGATGAGGTGTTCTTGCTATTTATGACCACCCCTAGTGTTAGAGTCCGTCATCCACATCTCCTCACCCTTCATAGAAGGACCAAGTATCTTTCGTGTCTCAACTCATTTCGATTAGAGTTGTTTGTGATGTACAATTCTCAATGTTTGAAGAAATTGATGTCCTCAGTTTTTTTTTAAAGTTTTTTTTTAATAAAAACCCTCTTGAATCAGTCGTTGATTTTAATTGAATTTTCACTACCAATTTTTCTTTTTCTCTTCTTCGAAACGTTTGCCATAGTGAATTTATTTTTGAAGATCAGGCACGATCTATAGAGAAAGTGAATTCCATTGCCATAACAGATGCAATATATTTTTTTTCTCCTCTTTCAATGGTTAAGTTCCTCTTGAACTCAGATGTTGCTGCTAGCAATGTACAAAAAAAAGATTTTGATTGAGTGTAATGGTGGCAGCACATATAAAAAAAAATGTGTTCAAAAGTGATGGGTTGTGAGTGTTGATGACAACATAAAAAGGTTTAAAAAAAAAACTGAATAAGCTAGTCTTACTAGCTTAGTAAGGTTTTCTTCCTTACTAAGGTGACAGCAGTTTTTTTTTTGTTTTTTTAAAATTTAAATGAGTTAGAATGTTTTGTGTGTGCTGCCAGCTAAAAAAATAAAATAAAAATGTGTGAGTTGTGTGGTAGTAGTGGTAGCATGATGTGGATTGTGTGTGTTAGCATGAAAAAAAAGGAAATTGCTTTTCTTACTAATGTAGTAAGATTTCAAATCTTGTTAAAGATTTTTTATCTCACCACATGGCATTTAAGAGCATGATCCAATACTATATGCCTATGGCGAATAAAATTCTAAGAATTTCTAAAAGAAAAATTTCAAGAAAATTTTAAAATTTAATTTTTATTTCGATTGTTGATATTAGATTTCATCGCCACCAATTTTCAAAACCTTGGATCTAAATAAAAAAATTTGAATTTCATTGTCGGATCCAAATTTTTTCCATTATATCTAAAAAGGCTATGGTATTGGATTACCGATGAGATGACCACGTTGGTTTATTGACCCTTAGTAAATTTTGAAATCTCTTTGTATGGGTCAAATTAAATTATTTTTCAATTAAAAAAAATTTGCCTAGATTGATCGATGATTAATTATTTTTGGGCTATCCTGGTTGATTGATCATTTTTGTTTTCTTTTTCCCTACCTTGACTGATTGCCTATCTAATATGCCAAAATCTTAATCGATTTATATCTTTGATGTGCATGCATTGATCTTAATTGATGTTATGGATATATATTATATTTTCCGACATGCTAGAAAGATATCTCGAAGTGTATTTTCAGTTTTCAGACCAAATTTTGAGAAATGTGTCCATCACTTGACTTTGGTCCTTGTACGTTGCAAAGAGGTAAATCTAGTCCACAATTGGAAAAATTGCCATTTCATGGTAACATCGGGGATTGTGCTAGGACACATTGTTTCTACGAAGGGAATTGAGGTAGATATGGCAAAGGTAGGTCTAATCGAAAAATTACCACCTCCTAGAACGGTCAAAGAAATTAGGTCATTCTTAGGCCATGCGGGTTTCTATCATAGATTCATTAAAGATTTCGAAAAAATCTCGAAGCCTTTATGTGAGCTATTGGGAAATGATGTTCCTTTCGACTTTTCAGAGTCATGTCTTTCTACGTTCAACAAGCTCAAGTCCGAGTTAACCTCGGCACCCATTATTCAACCTCCAAAATGGAGCATTCCATTCGAAGTTATGTGCGACGTTTCAAATTATGCAATAGGCACTATTTTGGGTCAGCGAATCGAAAAACAACCTCATGTTATCCAATATGCTAGTAAAACCATTAATGATGCTCAGCTTAACTACTCTAAAATAGAGAAGGAAATGTTAGTAGTGATCTATGTCGTTGAAAAATTCCACCCCTACCTCATAGGATCTAAAGTCATGATCTACACAAACTATGTAGCATTGAAGTACCTTTTATCAAAGAAAGATGCTAAAGCAAGGTTAGTCCGTTGGATTCTACTTCTACAACAGTTTGATATAGAGATCCGAGACAGAAAGGAGGTAGAAAATGTCGTAGCTGATCACTTGTCTAGGATAGTTAACAAACCATCCGAGGAGTCCTTACCCATCTCTGAATCCTTTCCCGATGAGGAAATTATGCAAATCTCTCAAGCCAATGCTCCATGGTATGCGAACATTGTCAACTACTTAGTTACATATCAATTCCCAATCGAAATGACTAGCTAAGAGAAACTCCGTCTTCTGTAAAAAAAATGGTATTTCTAGGATGAGTCATACTTGTTTAAGTATTGTCCCAATCAAATCATTAGACGTTGTATTCTAACTTGTGAGCAAGTCAATATCCTAGAGTTATAATCATGCCTGTGGAGGGCACTTCAGTGGTAAGAAAACCGCTATGAAAATCTTACAATGAGATTTTTTCTGGCCTAGTATTTTTCGTGATGCCTACGAGTTTAGAAAATCTTGTGATAGATGTTAGAGATTAGGAAAAATCTCCAAGAGAAATAAAATACCTCAAAATCCTATCTTGATCATTGAAATTTTTGACGTGTAGGGTATAGATTTCATGAGACCATTTCCTATCTCCCAGGATTACCAATATATCCTAGTTACCGTTGATTATATGTCAAAATGGGTCGAAGTTGTGGCATGTAGAACTAATGATCACAAGGTTGTAATAAAATTCATCAAGGAGATAATTTTTTCAAGATTCGATACTCCGCGAGCTATCATAAGTGATGGTGGCTCGCATTTTTGCAACAAGATCTTTGCTGCGTTGATGAAGAAATACCTCATAACGCATAAGGTTGCCACACCTTACCACCCACAAAGAAGTGGGTAAGTGGAGATTTCTAATAGGGAAATAAAGATTATCTTAGAAAAAATAGTCAATCCTTCAAGGAAATATTGGTCTTTGAGATTGAGTGATTCACTTGGGCCTATAGGACTGCATTCAAGACACCCATAGGGATGTCTCCTTACCGGTTAGTTTTTGGTGATGCTTGTCTTCTCCCTGCAGAACTCGAGCATCGTGCATATTGGGCGATCAAGCACCTCAACTTTGATTTTGATAAAGTCGGTGAGAAGCGAAAGTTACAATTAGACGAGTTAGAAGAGATTTGAAATGACTCGTATGATTGTGCTAAAAGGTACAAAGAACGTATCAAATTCTTTCACGATAAGCACATTCTTAGGAGGAATTTCATTTATGATCAAAGAGTTTTGTTGTATGACAAAATTCTCTACCTTTTTTCAGGAAAATTTAAGTCTTGATGGACTGGCCCATATATTATCCAAACAGTTTACCCCCATGGTGCTGTTGAAGTCCTTAATCCTAAGGACGGATTCACTTTCAAAGTGAATGGCTAATGTCTCAAACATTTTCTCGAGTAAGTTCCGCAGGAGGAAGTTCTTCTCATTGATGATCCCGTCTATCAAAGTTAACAAATTTTTTGTCTAGCTGAAGACGTTAAACTTAGCGCTTCTGGAAGGCAGCCCACACGTTTCAGGGGACATTATATTAAATAGCAACAAGACTGTAAGGTCTTTCTCAGGTGTTATCTAACCCACTTCATTTCATTTTGTCAATTTCAATTTTACCTTTGCATGTATATGTTAAAATATTGAGGACAATATAATGTTTAAGTTTGGGGTTGTATGGGTCGGATTTCCATTTATTATTTTCTTCTTTTATACAAAAAAAAAATTGAAAAATATTTGGTTGGCGACTTTGTTGTATTTTGCTCAAAATCTCATCTTGTATCTTTAAGCACTTAGTTAAAAATATTTAATCAATTTTTCATTGGAAGCTATGATATGGAGTTCCCATTTGTGTTTCTCTTAGGTAAAAATTAGAGTAAAGTTATCTTTTGATTTATAGTCACTTCTAATAAGATTACCAAGAGTCTAGATTATATTAAGAGAGCTTGTTACCTTCTTTCTACCTAAAGTTTAAGTAAAAACTAGGTTTGATGAATTTTGACTTCCTTGTTCAATTGGTTGGCTGATTAGAAGAAAAATAGAATTGGGTTGTATACACCTTGTATAGCAACCGTTAAATTAGACAGGGTACCTTGCAAATGGTTACCTAATTTTCTTAGAAAAAGAGTGAAGAAGTAATAGAAAAAAAGAGACCTTTAAAAAAAAATCAAAGATCCAAAAGTTTATGTAAAATTTTAGTAGGGTGAAAGCCATCAAGTGTAAAAATGTGAGTATATTGGAATATCACAGATAAAGTCCCTTAGAGGTATTAAAGTGAATATCCACACTTTTCACTACCTCAAGTAGGATGCTAAGTTTAGAATTAAACCCTAAGTTACTCCAACTATTCTTAAGTAGTTAAAAGGTCGAAACTCATTTTAAGAAATCAAATCTCTTAAATTTCTGAGTTAGAATCACTATCGCTCAAAGGTCAATTTAAGTCTAAGTTTTGTCGTAGAGAAATAAGGGTTGGGACTCCATACTAAACAGTATTTCCAATTCATTGACAAAATAAAAAATAAAAATAAAAAAAGACTTATGCATTTCAATATAAGTTTTGATTTTGATTATTTTTACTTCAAAGTTGTTTTCAAATTTTGTGGGTATATTTTCTACAAACCCTCACGAGTCAAACTCGTCCACTAGGGGTAACCTAGCGGTTCAAGGGTTTGCTGCATTCAGTAAATACAGTCGAAGTGCCTGCGAAAGTGGTAATTTTATTTTTTAAGGACTAAAAAAAGGTAAGTTTGGGGGTGTGATTAGTGTTTCCAAACACTCAATTTTATGCACATTATCCAGATATTTATCTTGATTTTTGTACGAATTTTTTCATATTAAAGTAATAATCATGATAAGCCTCAAAACACCATATTGCATGTTAATTAGGCTTAATTATATATAAATAAATTCATTTACTAGATAAATATAATTACGTGTGTTTCTTGTACAGGAAATCAACATTTTGGAATCAAAATCTCAAGACAAAAGTATTTGGGCCCACTTTGGAATGTCCTAATCCTGAACTCATATTCTCCTCTTTTGTCTTTTTGTGCAAAGAAAAGTGGAAGCTACTTTAGACTCTTCTACACATTTTTCTCTATAAATAGAGTCTCCATTAATAGAGAAAGGGTCCCTCTTGGTTCCCTTATCCAAGACTCATTTAATCTAAGGCTCTTAACCTATTCTCTTATTTTTTGTATTTTTATCTTTTAGTTATTTTCTTTTGGTTAAATAGTCTTGTAAGAAATAGAAGAAGAAGAAGTTGTAAGTTTCTCCATGAAATGAAGAAAAGTTCTTTCATTTCTTATCTTCCCTTTCTTGCAGTGACATTAGGCTAAGTTCCCCTCCATTGGAGAGTGGAAAAGCCTAGAGTATGTTCTTGTATTATTTCTAATTTCATGCCTTTCTTTTATTTAAAATGCTTATGAGTTCTCTTTAAGTTTCTTGCACCATTTATTCTTAATATAGATACTTTATGCTTAGATTAGATCAAGATAAAGTATGTTTAAACCAGATAAATGGTAGTAGGAAGTTTTCAAAGAATTTTACTTTGTTTGTGTTCCCTCATTTCATTTCATTTGCAAAATTTTTTGATCGAAGGAGCTAATACCAAGTCCTTACGATTGAGTTATAAAAAGTCTAGAGACCAGGAATTGCTCATCAACATGTTTTAGGTAGATCCACCTCCGATGGTGTTTTAATGTCATATGTTTACTTACTTTTAATTTAGTTCATTTTCTAGCAATTTTACAACTTCTTATAAGTTCAAAAATACAAAGAAAAATAGTTTTAATTCTTTTTAATTAATTTGAATTTTATTCTCTTAGCTTAACTCTACTCCTCCTTTCTTTGGGGTTCGATCCCCTACTTGCTCCACAAGTAAGGTACAAGTAAGATTATTATTAACTCCGGTGAGAAGAACAACGATAGTCTCATCACAATGCACCAATGATTGTTTGATTTGGTGTTTTATCTTGATGATTTGATGATTGAGCTATATAGTGAACACTTATGATCAGTTTTCTGATAATTACATTTATTTTTATATAATTAAGTCTATATAGCATGGTACAACATGAAATGTGATAAGTTGAGGCTTAACACACTTATTTACCTAATCTAATGAAATAAAAATAAAAATCGAGATAAATACCTGGGGAAAGTACGAATAAATCAATGTTTTGAGACACCGATCACACTCCCAAACTTATATTTTTCTAGTCTCTTAGAAAATAACTTTGTCACTTTTACAAGCATCTCGACTATATTTAACAAATGTAGTAAGCCCTTAAACTACTAGGTTACCCCTAGTGGACAAGTTTGACTCATAATGATTTGTAAAAAATATACCCATAAAATTCAAAACAACTTTCAAAATAATAATGGTCAAAATCAACACTTATATCTAAAAGTACAAGTTCCTTTAAGATTTGTCAATCATTTGAAAGTAATCTTGGTATGGAATCTCAACTCTTATTTCTCTATGATAAAATTTAGACTTAAACTAACCTTTAAGATATAGTGATTCTAACTTAGAAACTTTAGAGATTCAATTTCCTAGAGTGAGTTTCAACCTTCTAACTAATCCGGAATAGTTGGAATAACTTAAGGTTTAATTCTAAACTTAAAATCCTATCTAGGGTAGTGAGAAGTGTGGATATTCATTTTAATACCTCTAAGGGGCTTTATGTATGATATTTCGACATACTCATGTTTTTATACTTGACGGCTTTCACCCGACTAAAACTCTAAATTTTTCTATTTTGATTCTTTTGAATCTTCCTTTCTTTTTCACTTCGAGGGATCTTTTTCTTATTCTTGCTTTTTTACATTTTATTTTTCTTTTCTACCCCTTTTTTACTCTTTTTTAAAGAAAACAGGTAGCCCTTTTCAATGTATTTAGTTTAATTCAATGAATTCTTTTTAAGACATATTCAACCCAATTATATTTTTCTTCTAATCAATCAACCAAATGAATAAGAAAGTCAAAGTTCATCAAACCTTGATTTTTTCCTTATACTCTAGATAGAAAGAAGGCAAAAAACTTACTCTATTCAACATAGACTCTTACTAATCTTATTATAAGTAACTATAAACAAAAGGTGACTTTGCTCTAACTTTTGCTTAAGAGAAACTCGATTGGTCACTCCAAATCAAAATTTCCAACCAAATACTCATTTAGTATTTTTAAGTAAGTGCTTAAAGATACAAGCTAGGATCTTGAACAAAATACAACAAAGTTGCCAAAATATTTTTCAATATTTTTCAAATTTTTATGATTTGTAAATAGAAAATAATAGAAAATAGGTGAAAATTTGATTCTACACCCCAAACTTAAACATAATATTGTCCTCAATATTTTAGTATGCACATGCAAGTACAAAACAAAACTTTACAAAATCAAATGAAATGGGTTGGATAGCACCTAAAAATGATCCTACTGTCTTGCGATATTAATACAATATCCCCTAAAATGAGACAACACACTACTCACCACTGTCGCAACATCGATTGTATTTGTCATATTAATCGTGATCATGTTGTATGATGCCAGAAGCATCACAAAAGATATTATGACCATAGTCTAGGTAATTGGTTCCTAAGTCATGTCGAAAAAAATACACACCAGTATTTTCAACCTTCACCGTGTAAACTAGCACAAGATGAAATAACTACGAAAAGGAAACATATTTTTGAAAAATACTATAAAAAGAAACTATTTTTTAAACAAAACATGGATAGTACAATATTATGATAAAATAACATAACTACTAAGAAAACAAATCCTAATAGCATACTCACAAATAAACTCCTAATGAAACATTTAATCCTTATGAGTTCTACCTCTAATAGTGGTTATCTCAAACTCTCGCACCCTCTTGAGTTGTTCAGTCGCATCGAGACGTCGCTCCAACGCCTTATGCCCTTTATACAACTTACCCATCCCTTTAAATAATTTTGTAAATACTTTCTAGAGGGGTTGTGGTTTGACATCATCCATGAAGGATGTATCCTCAAAATCTGGACTAGACAATCTAGTTTTACTCTCTCTAACTTCTTCAAACTCTAATCCTGGGCGCTCATAACCATTAAGGCTTCTATGATCCTTAAAGTACTCTGGTATCAGTTTCCACAAACCCAGTGCACACTCTACAAAAGACAATACACCCTTGAATTCGGAAAGTTAGATCATCTCGCCTTTGGGCACTAGAACTACCATTGGCATTCCCATACGCCTCTCAAAAATTTGATAGACTAAGTATGGGAAAACAAATTATCGACCCTTCTTGGGTTTGGCATAGACATCGATCAAAGTCTCTAAGATGAGTTGGGATACACAAAAAATAGGATCCCTAATTTGGATCGCATGCATAATGTACATGTGCTTTGCAAAGAGCAAAATATTATTCTACATCCCTAATGTTTGATGCCACCCATTACAAGCAAAGATATTGATTACTTCGAAAGCTCGTTCATAATAATCCTCTGATCCTCTTGCTAATTCGTTGTGAATCAAGACTTAATTGTGTGACAAAGAATTCAAATGGATAGGGTGTCTCGCAAGTTCTATCCTTGAGTTCCACAATTCTAAAAATTGTGTTGATATCTTCAAAATCAATGGCAAACATGATGCCGCGGAACTCAATGGTAAGCAAAGGAATGGTGGGATTGGCTAATGAAAACATAAAATTCTCTCACTAATTACTTGCAATAGACTTTGAAACTGATATAGAGAAAATAGTTCGATCCTTATTCGTTGATGGTCTTGCGAAACTATGTTTTATTGATGCCTCGAAAGTAATGGCCAAAAACAGAGTCTTAAAAAATTGTTTGTTTTGGAAGAAGTTATGGGTACGACTACAATTAGGAAGAGAAAACGATTGACTGCTGAAAAGTTGATGTTGATTAGTAATCAGAAAACTGCGATGCATTGAATAATGAGTTAAACGTAGTAAATGGGAGGAATCTGATGACGCATTGACTACAAACTGGTTATAATTTGATGCTGACTACATTGATCACTTCAGATCAATCAAATACAACTCAGCTTAGCAGTTCAAGGGAAGATAGTTATCATCATAGAGCAGGGGCTTTATTGTTATAAAGTAATGTCCTTTGGTCTAAAAAATGTGGGGGCTACTTATCAGAGGTTAGTAACAGAGCATTTCAGAGACCTATTGAGCAGAACAACGGAAGTATACATAAATGACCTACTGGTCAAAAGTAAGGGGAAGGAATACCATGTTACTGATTTAGAATAAGTTTTTTCCCAGATAAGGAAAGTAAGGATGAACCTCAACCTAGAGAAATACACTTTAAAATTAACTTCAGGGAAATTCTTGGGTTACTTGGTCACGAAGAAAAGGGATCGAAGCTAATTCAGATCAGATCAAAATATTATTAGAAATGCCTTCGTTAAAGACTTAGAAACAAGTCCAAAAGCTAACAGGAGAGTAGCTAACCTAAATTGTTTCATTGCCAGGTCTTATAATAAATGCAAACCCTTGTAGCAATTGTTGTGAAAAACTCTAAGTTGAGTGGATAAAATAGTGTAAGCAGGCATTTTCAGAGTTGAAGAGGTACCTCGACAAACAACTCATACTCTTAAAGTCCAAAGTTAGAGAAGAGCTAGGATTGTACTTGGTCACTCAGAGCATGCACGTAACTCAATTTTTGTTAGGATCAGAGCAGTAGCAAAGCAACCCATCTACTTTCTGAGCAAAACCTTTACGAATGTAGAAATGTGTTATTCAAGACTCGAGATAATGGGATTAGCCTTAGTCTACACAACGCTACGCTTGAGACCATATTTCTAGGAGGATCAAGTGCAAGTCATCACAGGATTTCCCTTAAAGTCTGTATTAGG
The DNA here is from genome assembly GCF_017979445.1 of Akebia trifoliata. Lineage (NCBI taxonomy): Eukaryota > Viridiplantae > Streptophyta > Magnoliopsida > Ranunculales > Lardizabalaceae > Akebia > Akebia trifoliata. The sequence goes on from NC_141388.1 coordinate 18,769,338, forward strand.
AAAAATGAAAGGGTCGGGCAAAATGGTAAAATGGGCGGTGCAGCTACCAGAGTTTAGGCTTGAATTCAAACCTAGAATTTCGTTGAAGGGTCAAATGGTAGCTGATTTCATAACAGACTTCCGGATGAAAGAGAAAGCAAATCTATTGGTAGAAGAATTGGAATCCGTGGACAGTGAGGAAGAGTTGCAAAGCGGCCCAAGATGGAAACCCTATGTGGATAGATCATCCAATTGCAAAATATTAGACCTGGGTTTTGGTCGGTTCGTCCACGGTCTTCACCAGGTAACTCCTCGCTATCTGCTTTGTTATTTCTACACGCTTAACGTTCTTTTCCTTATTTTGTAGGCCCATGTTTATGGGAATCTGGCCTTCCTAAAGTGGTGTGAGGCTGAGAACCAGGTAGCTATCCTGGCCAGAGAGCAAGAGGAAAAAATAATCATGCTCCGAGATAAACTATCCTTTTCTAGCTAATTTTCTCGGTAGGTTTAAGAGGAGATGAAGGCTAATCTAGCCCAATTTTCCAAGGTAAGCCTAGGTTTGGAGGCCTTTAATAGAAAGTTGACAGATCTTCAGGGTATTCTCAAACTGGAACTGACCGACTATAAAGAAATGGTGCAACGGAGAGATGCAGAGTTAGTGGAGCTCTAACAAAGAGTGTGGCAATAAGAACTTGAGCTGGGGTCTCTGAGAACAAGTGTTGATTCAGCCAGGATGGCTCAAGCTAAAGAAGATGAGGTTGAGGCCAAAAAATTATTGGGGCAACTACAAGCCCAATACTCTCGGTTGTTGGAGAAGGCTTCTACAAAAGCCTACCACGAAGGCTTTGAGGATGCTCAACTTCAGTACGAAAAGGAATAGGAAAAGGGGGACGATCAAGAAGACATGGATGACGCTCCTTTGGTATCTCCCATAAAAAACTTACCTTAGGCTGGACACATTTCTCCCTTCTAGGTGGATGATGAGGAAAATCCCATTGCTATCTTTCATTGAGCTCCTGGGGACCTTTTGGAGGTTGGTGGTACCTTCGAACTAAATCCTACTCCAATAACGAATTCTTCAACTTTGTCTAGCGATCTACCCCTGCTCACCCTTCTGACCAACCATCTATTCTTGTCATTATCGTGGACCAGGATGAAGCCACTGATCGTTCATGTTCTACTGTTGAAGCCGACCCTCCTACTGCTCCTTCTACCAAGGCTAATCCTTCTACTATTGTTACTCAAAATTCTCCCTCGGTTAGTAAGCCTTCCTCTCTTGAACAATGATTTGCTTTTAGTATTATGTCACTGTATTTTGTACTATCCATACTTTGAGATCTCTCCTTTGTACTTTCTATTAGTGGAAATTTTTTGCATCTATACACTTGTTGTTACACACATATCTTGTTAATTTGTTTTCTAACTTAGCACATTTCAACATTATGTTCTTCTTATTTCACTGCTACTCTGCTTACGCTGGCTAAACTACTCACACGCTCTTCACACTGCCCCTTATGTATAACTTATGCATAAATTGCTATTCTGCATTCATAATCAGCTTACTGTACTTTAACAATCAGCTCATTTTTACTTTCTACTTTAACAATTAGCTCACTTTTACCACATTCTCCCCCTAAGTTCTACCTTAAGTAAGTGTTACTTTAGGTGGAACCTTTTACTGGGCAAAATCTGTAAACAACTATTTTAGTTTACTGTCCTTGGAGAAGGCTCTAACTCTACTTTAACTTTTTGACTTTGTCAATCGACTAAATTTACTACTAGTGAACTCGTGATAAAGTAAGACCCCAACCAGTTTCTTACTCTACCAACGAAGGCAGAGAAGACTCATATAAGTTCGGATCTCGGTTGGATCCACACAATGTTTTTGTTATTCATATAAGAGTTGAGCCCCGACCAGCTTCTTATTCTACCAATAAAGGCAGAGAAGACCCACATAAGCCAGAATAGGGCCCCGACCAGTTTCTTACTCTGTTAATGAAAGTTGAGAATACCCACATAGATCAGGATCCCAACTGGATCCACATAGTACTTTTGTTACTCATGTCATAGTTGGGCCTCAACCAGCTTCTTACTCTGCCAATGAAGGTAGAAAAGACCCACGTAGGCCCGGATCCCAACTGGATCCCTCTTCCCTGCTAATTCTTGTATAAAAATTTAGAACAACTAAGGTAAAATATTTATTGATAATACCTTTTCAAATAACATGCATTCCACGGTCTAGGCAGCTCCTGACCGAAAATCGTTATTAAATAGTAAGCTCCCCTTTGGCCCATTCTTGCTACCTTGTATGGCCCTTCTCAATTTACACCTAACTTGCCATTGTTCTGCTCTTTCATGTTTTGAAATATTCACCATAGCACTAAGTCTCCTACGTGAAACTATCGAGGGCGGACCTTCTTACTGAATTAGTTTTGCAGCTTCTTGTGATAATGTTCTAATCTGACCAGTGATGCATCTTACTTTTCTTCTAATAGATCTAGTTCTACAGCCATCTGTTCGTCATTTCTGCCAGTCTATACTACTTTGGACCGCACTGTAGGGAAACTGTTCTTTGTAGGGATCACCACTTCCATTCCGTAGGCCATCATGAATGAAGTCATTCCTATAGAAGTTCTGGCGGTTGTCTTGTAAGTTATAAGACTCCATACAAGACTATTGTCCACATAACACTTGCCTCCCCTAGCCTCTTCTTAAATGTATCTATCAACACTTTATTTGTAGCCTCGGCTTGCCCGTTGCCTTCTGGGTACTGTGGTGTGGGAAACAACTGTGTTATTCCATGTTTACTACAAAATTCTCTAATTTGCTCTCTAGTAAACTGTCTTCCATTATCGGATACTATGAAGTGTGGTAAACCAAACCTGCAGATAATGTTCTCCTAAATAAACTTTTGAACTTCTTGTTGTCAAACCCTAGCTAGAAGGAGTACCTCTGCCCACTTAGTAAAATAGTCTGTCACTATTAATTAGAAGGTCAGATTGCTTGGGGCCCTAGTGTCACAATCGTGTTCTTTTGAAACAAGGTCATGCGACACAAAGGGGTGCTAATCCTCAAGCAAGTTTGTAAAAATGATCGTACACCACAAATGTAACTAGTAAACAAGATAATGGGACAACATGAAGCAAAGCCTGGAGGCAACTTTGTTGATATAATATTGATTACATGGGCTAACACGTTACAAAAACAAATAGGTGTATTACAATGCAACTGATGATCTATGACACGCAGGACATCCACGTAGCTTGGCGTGAGGGCTCGAGTCAAATTGGGTGTAGGCCGAGGATAGGGAAGCACTAGACACTCTTCCTCCAAAGAGTATGCTAAGTCTTTCCTAGGTTTCTAGAAGGAAACATCAAAAGTGGAGGTCTATTATACTCCCTTATTACTAAAATACCACTAAGCTAACATATATGCCTTGGCATGAGGCTGATATGGCTTCATATTGAGCCTTACATAGTGTTACATGGGTACTCTTGGGTGACTCCGGGAGCTACACCTAACTCTAGGTGATAGAATGTATGGTCATCATAGTTTCTCCTACCTATTCTATAGTCGTCATCGTCGCATTGTCTTGATAAACTCTTTAATTTTCTACTTGAGCGGTAATAGGTTCTCTACACTCTCCAAGGTAGATTCACATTCTGGCTTATTCTTCTATGTGATGAAATACACCACATGCTGTTACTGTTGTTATTGGCTTAATCTGCTACTAACTTGACGCCTTCGACAACTTTGTCGACACACATTCTAGCTAAATAGCTGAATTAGAAGATGTATATGTTAAAATACTGCATGTAGGATCTGTTGGATCTGCGTGCTTTGACTTGAGACTTTTTGCATGGAAGACAAGGTGAATGTTGCGTAACATTTACAGTAACCAAAGTTTAGCAAACCTGTACATTCTTGGACTCTATCTCTTACAGCCAGAAACAATAGTGTGAGGAGTTAAATACTATTGGCCTGTGATAATTTCAAAAGATTTCTTGTTCAAGGAAAAGCTCTTTTAAAGGTTGAAATTGAACTAATTAGCCCAATTCTTATGTTTGAAATTGGCAAGATGCCTGAAATACTCTAACACATAATTGAATCTCTCTATTTGCCAATCTGATTAAAGATGTCCACTGGTTGGAAATTCAAGTTGAAACCCAAGTAATCTACACAGTTTGTCCCATAACTTCCCTGTGAACCTTGAATCACTAACACTAACAATACTTTGAGGCACACCTCAATACTTGATGACACTCTTGTGAAGTAACTGAGAGGCTTCATCTGCAACCTGAACTTGATAGTAACCTGATTTCAAACCCAACTTTAAAGAGTACTTGACTGCTCCTAAGTCGACAATCCGTTGGATAGGATATTTGTTATAGATAAAAATCTTGTTTAACGTTCGGTAATCGACACAACGTCGCAATAACCCATAATGTTGTTTGCGTAATTCAGTTATTCTTGAAGGACTCATCCTGTAAGGCCCTCTCACTGGAGGCGTGGTACAAGGTAGCAGTTCATTATAATGATCATATGACCTACGTTACGGTTTTATCTTCGAAAGGTCATTCGACATCACATCATGAACTTCTATCAATACCTATGTAACCAAAGTTGGAGTTGAACTATGGTCCTGATCATCAGGTTCAACTCATAAGGTAGCAATGTATGGTTTCTCACATTTCTTCAACCCTTCTTTAGCTAAAGGGCAGAAATCATCTTTCCCTCTTCTTTACAGGTGAAGACGAAAATGAAGCTTAGACATTCACCTAGCATGCTTAATGTGTTGGCGAATGGCATCAGTACAACCTTATTCTATCGCAAGAAATCCATCCCAATGATAACTTTGAATTCATCGAAAGGAACTGCGAATAAATCAAGCTTACCCTTTCATGTGCCTATCTTGACGAACATTACTTGGTCGACCCTTGGATAAGAGTGGTCTGGAAGTTTACAACTTTCATGCAGCTTTAGCCTTTCTCTAGTCAGATATTGAGATGCTTCACTTCTACAGGGGTAATGAAGCTATACGTAGCTCCTGTATCAACCATTGCTTGGGTGGTCTTGCCACCAACTTCAATATTAACATACATAAGACCCTTCCGTTGACGACTTTTCTAAGTCACAGAGGTTTGCTTTATTGCATTCAACAAATGCATGGCTCCCATGTGAGGAGAATCTTCATCACCTTGCCCACTCGTACTCTCATGAGTAGGGTCATTCTAGGAGGCTAATAATGCGTACAACTTACTTCGCTGTGGGCATTTGAACATTTTTTGAGGACTACCACATATCATGTATTTAAGCTTGTGGCGGTACTTGGCAAGCCAGGTACTTCTATTTTATGAAGATGAGGAATTCCATTGGGATTCCTAACTAGAACTATGTTTGTGCCCTTCATTTTTACCATCGAAGGCTTATTTGTGCGCTCATGTTGTTTGGAGTTGTAACACCCCAAATTTTTAATTCGTATCTCGAGGAAAAATAAATAGTGGAATTTTAAGAAAATCTTGAAAGTGGGACTTAGGGTAAAACTGTGCGACCTTGTTCTGATCATTTTTAATGGAATCTGACCTCACCATTAGATTTAAAATGATCGAAAAACATAGTTTAGCCTATAAGCACGCTCAAATGCGAGTCCAAATATAAAAGTTGCAAAATCCTCGATTACCGGGTCGGACCAAGCTAAAATAGTGACTTTTTGTTAGAACAATAATTTTTAAAATTCGATTATACCATTGGGTTCATAACGAAAAATTATTCAACATAGACTATTTATTTGTCATTTTTGGAGATCAGGAAGTCGAATTATCGCCAAAAACGAAAACGACATCAAGTTTAGGGGTCACGTCAGGCCAAAAATGTAAATTTTTGATGGAGACATAATTGTAGAAATTGACTATACCATTAGATCCGGAACGAAAAATTAGACAAAATAGAGTATTCGTTTGTCAGATTTGGAGTCCGAATGATCAAGTTATCGACGATCCAAACAATTGACAAAATACCAATTTCGTCCCAACTTTTATATAAAAAAAAAAAAAAAAAAATTTTAATTTTTTTTTAAACCCATCTTCCCCAACGCGTCATATGGCCGAGACATATAAAACGAAAAATTTGATTTTCCTCCGATTCTTCCACCTCAGATCTCTCACAAACGGCTCGCCGTCGACGATCGACGCAGAAGGGAGAAATGTCCGCAGCTACGTTCTCTACAAAACCCACCCAACCTTTCTTCGTTTCACTTTCTATTTCATCCGATATCGTAAAAAATCAGTCGTATTTGGATACGAAAATTTCGAAACTTTGACCTCGGATTTCGTCCGTTTCGGGGTCAAATCGCTTTCCGACGTAGAAGGGAGAAACGTCCGCAGCCTCATTCTTTACATAACCCAACCAAGTTCCTTCCGTTTTCTTGTCTTTTTCACCCCGTATAGTAAAAAATCAGCCGTATTTTTATACGGAGATTTTCGTAACTTCGACCTCGGTTTTCATCGATTTCGGGGTCAAACCACCTTTCGCCGTAGAAGGGAGAAGAGACGAACACGTCGAGATCTTCAAAACCACCAAGCCAGTTTCGAAAATCAGCCGCTTCGAAGTTCGGTCCATCTCGATTATCGCGCCAATCGCCTCGATTTTCGCGCACGTGCTTCGATCCTTTCGCCTAGACATTGTAAGGAACTCTCAATTTCTATTAGTAATCATAGATTGTGAAAATTGCATTTAGGATTTTATTGGAAAAATTTGAATGTATTTCCGAAATATAGAATTCTTTGTTTATTTCAAAATTCACGCCAGAAATTGCATGTTTGATATGTTTAATTGTATTTTTAACAAATTATACGTGGGTAGAGTATTTTAACGGGTTATTGCCATAAATTGGGTCTTGTGCACTGCTCGGACCCCGTTTTGATATGAAATTTGTATTTTTTTTTCAATATTATTGATAGAAATAAATTCTATAGTTGAAAAATGTGATTTAATATTCAATGAACTCATATTGAGTTGATGAATATCAGAAAATAGATATTTTATGAAGAGATTGAAAACTGTAAAAGTCGAAAAAAGGGAAAAATGGTATGAAACGGTAAAATGTCAGAGTCACACCCAAGGGGTGATGTCTGCATTTTACGTTGTTGTGTTGTATGCAGGTTGGTGAACGGATATCCAGGGATAATGTTACTGGTTGCATGTTTATTTACTTTCTGTTAGCGTGAGGCGCTCTGTTATGTTATTTATTTTAGGCCGGGTGGCCACACTTGCATGGTAGGAAACTGGATATCTATTCTCAACCTTGTATTGTTAATTTCTCTTTTGTTTTCAAATGAAAATAATATATATATGTAGCTATTTTGTGAGCTGTTAAAGAGTTTGTGAATGCCTGAAGGGATAGTGCGTCATATCATCCGGAGTGGTGTACTATCCTGGGATGTACGGTAGGGACCACCAAACTCATACGTGGTATGGGACGCGTATGAGAGTGGAGTCACAACTGGAATCCGGGTTTATTCCTCTCTATCTTTACCAGTGAACTTGTAATGTAAAGGTGGTCGTATACGAATGGTTTGTATATTTGGGAATCACTTGCACGCCTGATAGGCATAGACGAAGATGATTAGTCAGTGATCACTAACAATCTATAGTAGTCGAACGTTCTGACACATCGAAAAGAGACCCATTGCTTACGGTCACGTCAAACGGCCAGCCTGAGCCGGATAAATGGTCAACCAAACGTGGTAAGGGCAGCGACCGGCCACAAAATCAGGAACTAAAAGCCAGAAAGGAATTGTAACATCATGTCCCGACTGGGAGCGATCCAGTCGTGAATCCCAACTCTCTAATTCCAATACTCCACCATCGTGTATTATCTATCTGTTGCTTATTTTGATATATAAAATGAAATGCATGTTTATTGTTTCCATTTGATCAATTAGATTTGTATAAAAAGAGAATGTTATAGTGAGTACTGCTGATCGATGTAATGTGAGTTTTAAAATATTTAGTTGCTCATCCCTGGCTATATGTACCAGTTAATCGTAGTTTTCTTCTGTAAAACTTTGTTTATTTTAAAATGATTCAGTATGTTTATTCGTTCATGTTAGGAGAGGTTATTGGCAGAAATTGTTGTTTCCTTACTGGGTAACCATTGTTACTCACCCTTTCATCCTCCATTTTTTTAGTTTCAGATCCGAAGCTTAGCGAGGCAGGAGTAGAACATGAGTGAGAATCATCTGGTGGGTCAGATAGACAGCCAGAGTCCGTCACCTGGTAAGTATTGGAGTTATACTCCATTTGTCTAGGAGTATTATAGATTTGTATTGAGCGTTAGGACTCTTGTTAGAGTGAGAAAATTTTGTATAATCCCGTAAATTTTCTTCTTCCGCACTCTGATAATTCGTACGTTATTAGACGTGTATAAGCTTCCGCTAGTATTATATTTTGTATATGTATGCAGGATTGTATGTCGTTTATCAGGTGCAGGTTGAATGCCTTGGAATGCTAACATAAACAGAGGAGACCATGCCGAAATTTCGAGGTGCCACTTAGTACCTCGAGATCTGACATGGGGATTTGTATTAGCATTCGGCGGGGCGCCACAGGAGTAGCCCTTCGAGTGAGGGTATATATTATATGTGCTCCCATCGTGGGAGTATAATCAGTTAATCGCTTGATTGCGACAATTGCAGATGCGAAATCTTGTACACGTTGTCTTTGAAACTCTATCTGAACCCAAAGCTTGAGCCTTTCTTGGAATGAGAACAACTTGTCATTCTCTGACATATCACGAATATCAAGCATCAAGTTAGAAAACTACTTCACGTAATTGTAAATTATACCTATCTAATGGAGCTGCCTCAACTTTCTACAGGTAATGAACTCCACATTTTTTGATAAAAACTGATGTTTCAACTCCCTTTTAAGGTCATCCCATGTATCATGGAACATTGGCCACTTTCCATCTTGGTGTACTTTGTTTGCCACCATAGTTTGGCATTACTTGCAATATACATAAAAGTTGTTGTGACATTTACCTATTTGAAATATGGACGAACAACACAGAAGTACTGCTCTATGTCAAATAGGAAATTCTTGAGTTCTTTTGCATCACGTGCACTACTAAAGGTTCGTGACTCGGGGATTCGCAGGTGCGAGGGAGGAACTTCACTATTGGTAGGCCTTTTATTACTGATGACTTTGACAAGGAGACTTACCTTCGTAATGAGCTTTGTGATTTATTCAAGAAGGTTGGCTAGGGATCCTCGGGTATCTTCTTCGAGGTCAACTACTCTAGTAATGAGGGTCATAAATTCTTCTTTCAATGTGTTCTGACGACCATTTAGTTGCCCAACACCATCAACAAGACTCGATAGCTGGGCTATCTTATCTTCAAGTAGCTCAATACGTTCTTCGCGGTACTTTTCTCTCCACTTGCCACTGTTTGCGTGAACTAAATGGAAACTAGGGGAAGAGCTTGGTGTTGAAACCAATGTGAACCTGAACCAACATGGTTTGAATACCAACTGTATTCTAATAACTAAGCTCTAATACCAACTGTTACGACCGTGTTCTTTCGAAGTGAGGTCGTGCAGCGCAAGAGGTGCTAATCTACAAGTAAGCTTGTAAAAATGATCGTACACCACAAACGTAGCTAACAAACAAGGTAACGGGGCAACACGAAACAAAGTCCAAAGGCAACTTTGTTGAATAATATTGATTACATGGGGTTACACGTTACAAAGGAAACTCATATTCTCCTCTTTTGTCTTTTTGTGTAAAGAAAAGTGGAGGGTACTTTTAGACTCTTATACACACATTTTTTTCTATAAATAGAGCCTCAATATCTAGAGAAAGGGTCCCCTCTTAGTTCTCTTATCCAAGACTCCTTTAATCTAAGGCTCTTAGCCTATTCTCTTATTTTTTATATTTTTATCTTCTAGTTATTTTCTTTTGATTAAATAGTCTTGTCAGAAATAGAAGAAGAAGAAGAAGTTGTAAGTTTCTTCATGAAATGAAGAAATTTTTTTTCATCTCTTATCTTCCCTCTCTTGCAATGACATTAGGCTAAGTTCCCCTCTATTGGAGAGTGGAAAAGCCTAGATCAAGTTCTTGTGTTGTTTCTAATTTCATGCATTTCTTTTATTTAAAATGCATATGAGTTCTCTTTAAGTTTCTTGCACCTTTTATTCTTAATATAGATACTTTATGCTTAGATTAGATCAAGATAAAGTAGACTTAAACTAGATAATTGGTAGTAGGAAGTTTTCAAAGATTTTTTACATTTTTTATGTTCCCTCATTTCATTTCATTTGCAAAACTTTTCGATCTAAAGAGCTAACACCAAGCCCTTACGATTGAGTTATAAAAAGGCTAGAGACTAGGAATTGCTCATCAACATGTTTTAGGTAGATCTACCTCCAATGGTGCTTTAATTTCATAAGTTTACTTGCTTTTAATTTCATTTAATTTAGTTCATTTTCTAGTAATTTTACATATTCTTATAAGTTCAAAAATACAAAGAAAAACAGTTTTAATTCCTTTTAGTTAATTTGAATTTTATCCTCTTAGCTTAACTCCACTCCTCCTTTCTCTTGGGTTCGATCCCCTACTTGCTCCACAAGTAAGGTAAAAGTAAGATTATTATTAACTCCAACGAGAAGAACAACGATAGTCTCATCAAGAGAGTACTTTATGCACCAAAGATCGTACCCCGAATGATTTTCACGGTCCCCCTTGTGAATCTCAACACCTTTCTGGCCTCCTCCGGAACTAGGCACTGTAGGAGTGGTCCCACTACTGACTTTTTGTACATAGTCCCGTCTAGGACAATGTACCTTTCTACCTGGCTCTTGGCTTGGCTAGCCTCCTTAGGATCACTTGGCAACTCTCCCTACTACAAGAAGGTTAAGATCGAGTTCATCCAACCTTAGTCTCTTATGGCTGTTACCATGCTAGCCAACCCAGGCTCTTCTATCTTCGGACGTTCCTAAAAGCCCAACAACAATTCTCTCTTGCCTTGCCCAGCTAGCATTGAGGCGATATAGGATAGAGCGTCTGCATGCTTGTTATTTGTTTGGGGTATATGCTCTACTTTGATCGCTCTTACGCGATGCATAGTAGATTTGATCTTCTCTAGGTAGAGTTGTATCCTAGGATCTCAGGCTTCGAACGTCCCATTGATGTGATTTACCACTAACTATGAGTCGTTATAGACTCTTGCCTCAGCTACCCCAAATCATACTAAAGATTGGAGGCCGAGTAGTATCGCCTCATACTTTGTTTCATTATTCGATGCTCTAAACTCCAATTTAACAACTTTTTCTATTATTGACCAATCTAGAGTAATCAGCACCACCCCGACTCCTAATCCTTCAAAATTGGATAATCCATCCACATAGGCTTTCCATCCTAGGTCGATTTGGAAAAAAATAGATTAATAGGATATGTGTGCAGCATAGAAAAGTAAGGTAAAAAGAAAAAGGTTAAGTGTCAAGTGTAACAACAAGTTTATAGATGCAAAAATTTTCTATTAATAACAAAGAGAAAGTACAAAGGAGAGATCCCAAAGTTGGGATAGTACAAAGTGCAACAACATAATACTAAGAGCAGTTCATCATTCAAGAAAGGAAAGCTGACTAGCCGAGGAAGAAGTCTAAGTAATAGTAGTAGGAGGATCAACCTTGGTAACAAAAGCAGTAGGAAGGTTGGTTTTAACTGTAAAGGTTGGAGGATCAGTGGCTTCATCTTGGTCCACGACGATGACAAGAATGGAAGGTTGCTTAGAAGGGTGGGCAAGGGGCAGATTGCTGGACTAAGCTGAAGAATCAACTGTCGGAGTAGGATTCAATTCTAAAGTAGTACCAACCTCCAGAAGGTAGCCAAGAGCTCGATGAAGGATATCAATGGGGATGATGACAAGAATAGATGGTTGGTCAGAAGAGTGAGTATGGGGTAGATCGTTGTACTGAGCTGAAGAATCTGTTGTCGAAGCAAGATTCAATTCTAAGGTAGCACCAGCCTTTAAAAGGTCGCCAGAAGCTCAATGAAGGATAGCAATAGGGTTTCCCTCATCATCTAGTTAGAAGAAGGGAATGTGTCCAAGGCGCCTAGTCCAAGGCAAGTTCCTGATGGGATATACCAAATGAGCATCGTCCATGTCCTCTTCATCATCCATGTCCTCTTTATCGTCCCCTTCTTCCTCTTCCTCCTCGTACTGAAGTCGATTAGCCTCAAAGCCTTCGTGGTAGGTTTCTGTAAAAGCTTCATCTACTAGTCGAGAGTATTGGACTTGTAGTTGCCTCAGTAGTTTCCTGGTCTCAACATTATTTTCTTTAGCTTGTGCCCTCTTGGTTCAATCAACACTTGTTTTCTGAGATTCCAACTCAAGCTCTTATTGTCGCCATCTTTCTTGGAGCTTCACTAGCTGTACAACTTTCTGTTGCACCCTCTCTTTGTAGTTGGCCAGTTCCAGTTGGAGAATACCCTAAAGGTCTGTCAACTTTCCTTCAGATGCCTCCAATGCTAGGTTTGCCTAGAAGAATTGGGTCAGATTAGCTACCATCTCCTCTTTAACCTCTCGGGAAAATTGGCTAGAAGAGGCCAGCTCAGCTTGGAGTGCAGTTATCTTCTCTTCCTGCTCTCTGGCCAGGATAGTAGTCTAGTTCTCAGCCTTACACCACTTCAAAAAGGTTAGAGTCCCATAAATATGGGCCTACAAAATAAGGAAAAGAACATTAAGCATATGGAAACTGTAGAGTAAATAACAAGGTAGAGAGAGTGAAGAGGTACCTGGTGAAAGTCATGGACAAACCGACCAAAGCCCAGGTCAACGTTGGCCTAGTCAGCAACATCCCAGTCGTTGGGCTAAAATGACTGGGAGAGTAAGGAAGCAGTGGAACAGGGTCTTTCACCCTGCAACTATTATTGTAAATGTTGCAGAGGGCTGAAATATGTTACTCTCATTCCCACCCTGGAATAAGGCCCCACGACCCATCCAGGCAGAGGCAGCTACCTCTAGAGGAGTTTTGCACAGTGAAAGGCTTTCGTGCTCAAACTCCTCTGAAAGAGAAAGACTCCTCAAGCTTTTCCTGTCCAATCGACACCTCTTACACGGCTAAAGATCAGAAGTAAGGTTGTTTTCCCTGACAGTGGCAAAACTCTGCCTTACCTATGTCTTAGTCTCCGCGATAAGCTTTATAGAAGCAACCACAACACTAGCAGTAGCATCAATAGCAACCACAGTAGAAACAGAGGAAAAAACAAGGATAGTAAGCCTTCCAGGCAACATAGCCAGCTGACCAGCCTCTTCTGAAAGGTTGGAGCCTGGAGAAGTCTGGCTCTTCTTTTTCTTCCACCTCATGGTTAGGACAGTTGGAGGAATGACCCTAATGGTAGGGGAACATGAGATTAGGAACTTCAAGAGGTTGTTGTCCACCATGTCGAAGGACCTTTGCAGAATCCCAGAAGGGGGAGAGTCTGAAACAGAATAGATCAAACGATTCAAACCTTGCCTGCCCAGGAAAAAGAAGGTTGATCAATGGGAACACCTCGTCGAGGAAGTGGCCGAATGGGAGTAGAGGCAAAACGAAATGGATCAAGATTTCTCACGGTTAGCCTAACTCGGCTAGAGGAAACTCGTCGTGCAAGTGGTTGTTGAACGTCAGTAAGGAGGTCTTCCACTGCCACCCTTTTTGCAACCCTGGTTCTAGGGTCCATGCCACGAGCCTCCGATCTCTGGATGCCCTGCGTTGTTCCTTATTGGCCTCTGTAGCCACAAAAGTAGAAGTATTTGTGAAAAGAGCAAAAAATAAGTTAAAAACAGGACAAACCAAAAATAGAGTAAAGGACAAGACACAACCAGTAACGTCGAACTAGCATTACCTTGGAAGGTCTGAGGGACCTTGAATCCCTAGTGAGGAGTGTCAGGGGCAACTTCACAGTCCCCAAAAATGCAGAAGGGGTCTTTATGCCACCATTTATCAGAACTAGGGAGAGAAAGAATAAGTGCCACTGCTGCACTCTTGGAGGACAGCGAGTAGTACCTCGGGTGTTGGGGGATGGCCTTCAGATTGTACCGGGAAAGGAAGTTGTTGGAAGTGATGCCTATCTTCTCCCCAGTCTCCACCAGACGGTAGAAGGTCCTAAACATTTGTCCTGGGGCTTGTTTTATCTTACTAAGTACCTCTCTAAGGAAAATAGAAAGAGGAAAATTAAGGCCAGCCTTAATTTGGCCAGCATAGACCAAGATTTTTCCTGGCTACATTTGCTAGAGGCATCAGAGTTTTTACAGACTCAAATATGTACAGAAGCGGGAAAATAGAGACTCCATTGAAGTTGGGACACAATAACAACCATTGAGAAGACAAGAGTGTAAAAGAAAGTGGACAGAGAAGATTACCTCAATGTGAGAGAGGTAACTGTAGCAACGAAGTAGGGAAAGAGAGATAGAAAGTTTTCACAGAAATCACGGTGACAGATTTTCAAAGTTTTAGTACGACAACGAGGAAATGAAGTATTAAGTCCCCTATTTATAAGAAAAAGCAAAGGAACACGTACGCCTGAAAGGACACCTTGAGCCTAGTTGAAATGTCGTAGATTGAAGGTAGTGCCAAAGGTAGTAGGACATTGTAGACACCACATTTTCGCACTCGCCTGATTAATCAACTAGTCAACCCGATTGCAACGGTTCCCAATGATGGATTAATATTCCAATATTTTTTATATGTTACTAGATATGTTTCAGAAATCCATATGAGGTATTTCAAGCAAACAAAACTTTAGAAATCATGCTACGCTAGGAAAATATTACGAAAAACCTAGAAATCATCTTTCTTGAGACAAAAAAAAGTTTTAAGAGAAAAATCACTAAAAAATGATCAAATTACCAAAATACACTTAACATCAAAACATCCCTAGAGCCTACATTATGCCTAGGAAAATCCTTTTCAATACATAAAACAACAAAGTAAAACAAAATAAACCATTTCGTCAATTTTCATCAAATTCGATAAAATTACGAAAATACCCCTTATAGGGTTCGCAATCATTTCATACCAAAAAATCATAAATGACACAAACTGATAATCCCATCAAATTCCTTACGAAAAATTGATTCCAAAACATTGAAATATGACTCATCAGCACAAAAGTCCTCTTCGGGGGTAAAACGATAATTTTCAATTTTAAAATTTTAAAGTTCAAAAGTTAAGAAATAAAATATTAATTAACTTAAAGTGAAATCTTAATAAAATTAAATTAAAATTTTGAACAAATAAAATCAATCAATCAAACCCTCAGGAAAAATTTTAGGTGGTTGCCCACTTATTTAAGTGGAGCACCCTTGATATTTATTAAAGGACCCCTCCATTCGGGGGCTCAAA
This sequence comes from Akebia trifoliata, assembly GCF_017979445.1. Classification (NCBI taxonomy): domain Eukaryota; kingdom Viridiplantae; phylum Streptophyta; class Magnoliopsida; order Ranunculales; family Lardizabalaceae; genus Akebia; species Akebia trifoliata. Next base: position 18,784,703 of record NC_141388.1, read on the forward strand.
AAATTAAAAATATAATTAGGGGAATTTCCAAAAAAATTAAAAATATATTCTTTCATTGTATGCAAGATTAAAAATCTTAAATTCAAAATCCTAATTCAAAAAACCTAATTCACTTTATCCTAAGAGACCTAATCTAACACCAACTCTACCCAAAAAACTCTATAAATATAAAGCCTCCACAACCTAATCTCGCAGGTCAAGGGAAACCCTAAGAAAGAGAAATCAGAAACACCCCCTGACTTTCTCAAAATCCTAAATTCGAAGCCTCAACTCCCTACCTAACATCCAAACCCTAGTTTTTACTCAAAAAAAACACTCAAAAATCCTCAAAAAATACCCAGAAACGCTCCAAAAAATATTCAAAAATTTAGAAAATACTTAGATCTAGGAGAAGGATACCTCATCTTGGAGATCAGAAGCAGATCCAATAACGGAGAAAAAATAGGAAAACTCACACGAGGACGCTCTCCGCCAGTTCTGAGGGAACGTATTGTCGCAATCACTCAGGTAAACTAGTTTCCTTATTTTATTATTTATTTTATTTTTTGTTAGGTTATTTTAGCAATGTGATTTTTGGAAAAAGTAGAGACCGATGTTTGCCGGGTGAGATCGGTGCCTAACACCTTCCGATCTCATAACGTGATCCCCGGACCTTTTCTTTTCGTAGATTAGTACCTTTTTCAATTTAAAGTAAATATTCGGCTCCTAGACTATAATAACTAGGTGGCGACTCCCAAACACCCAAAAAAAATGGATCCGCAACCTGCGAATGCAGGACACTTTCAGTGGCGACTGTACTGGGAACATTTTGAGGATCAAACTTGAAAAATCCCAAATACGGGTGCATTACCAAATCGACCTAGTTTTTTTAGTTTGGGTTTTTTTTATTTATTTATTTTAATTTTGTTTTGGCTCGATTATTGATTATTTGTTTGGACTTTAAGTATTTTGCTTTGCATGACACGATCAAGGGTCACTTAGGATGACCCTAAAATAATTCAAGATTTTAAGTGGATAACTTCATTGAGGGTGGAGTGATTACGGATGGAGTAATGGTTGTTCAAGCATGGAGATTTTTTTTTAAATAAAAAAAATTATTTCTTTCTATTTCTTAAGCGTGCATGCATCTGCCCTTTGATAGTATTTTTAAAAGAAAAAACTTTTTATTTTTTATTAAGCGTGTGTTGATTTGTCTTTCGATAGTATTTTTTTTTTTAAATTAGAGAAATTTTTGGTATGCTGTTAGCAATAGTAACAAATTAATATTGGAGGTGTGTCATAGGTAAAAAATCTCTTTTAATTCTCACACCTTCATTGTTTTAATTCATTTTTTACTTAGTTCCACTGTTTTCAACAGAGATTTGAGAAATCTCTTAGTCCGATCAGTTCCAACAGAGATCTTTCCTTACGATCAGTTTATGAACCCTCCCACTTAAAGAAAATTGTCGATTTGTCTTGATGTAAAAATACAAAGCTTGGAGTCATCGACTCTTTTTGAAATCTACTAGATCTTGAACTATTTTGCCAAAAGTTGTTCTATCTTTCATCAATCGTAGAAAACTTCAGAGTTTGTTGGTTATGATTGATGGGAAACTCTAGATTCTGAGTGAAAGGGTAAGATCTCAATCGAAGGGAAATTTGTTTTTAAAAACTAAAAAAATAAAAAAAATTTGTGTCGATTTTTTTCTAAAAATTTGATTTGTTTTTTTGATTTGAATCAAGAACTCAAACCCCTTTTCTCAAATTTATTTAATTCAAAGAACAATGTTTCTCACCTTTAAAAGATCTCACTAAAGGGTTAAGTCTTCTTCGATTTTTCTCTTAATCCAAAGTGTTTTTGTCTACGATTCTCAAATATTGGAAGAAATTGATGGCCTCTATTTTTTAAGGTTTTTTTCTAAAGAATCATCTTGAATCAATCATAGGTTTTGGTTGTCGTTTCAGTAGTAATTGAATTTGTATTACTAATCTTTCTCCTCTTTGAAACGTTTGCCATAGTAATTCTGTTTCGTTTGAAGATTTGGCTCATTTACAGAGAGAGCGATTTTTGTCGCCATATCAGATGCAACTTTTTTTTTTTCCTTTCGAGTGTTGAATCCTCTTGAAATCAGACGTGGTAGCCAAGTTGCTGCACTTTAGAAGCTTTGAAAATTGCTTCCATTATTTTAGCCGAACCTTTTCGTTGGTTGAAACATCGATCTGACGATGAGGGTGATAGCGAGGTTATTAATGGCGAAGGTGAGTTGCAGCCAAGAAGAGAAGAAGAAAGGAAAATAATTCTTTCTTTTTATTCTTCCCCAATTTCTTTCCATTGATCTTCATTATCAAAATCGTTTGGTTGAATCTGTTACGATGATTTTTTTTCCATAGGAGCTTTAACGAAATTATCATTTTTTTTTCCAAACCTTCATCGATTAAACTTGTCCATGTTTCTGATTATGATCACTCAGATATCGAAATCGTAGCACATTGGGTGCCAACTCAATTTGGTAGTTACTTGGAAAAGGAAGTGAGATTTGAAATCTTGTGAATTATTAGAACTTTTTGGGATCGAAACCAATAGATCGGATGAGAAGCCACAGTTAAATAAGCGTATTTTTGGTGTAATTTTAGTTTAATTTAACTGGTGAAAATTGTGATTATTCGGTTCGTCTCAAAAAACATTTATTAACACACCAATTTTTTACTTGTAACGCACCAATCTGTATGTAAATAACTATTTATTTTCAAAGGAATTGGTGTATTGTAAGTAAACAATGGGTATGCTAATAATATTTTAATTGTTGTAAAATATTATTGGTAGCCCTCTCTGTGACCATAGAGATTTTTTTTAATTGGCACACCAATTTTTCTATTGTTACCTCAGTGATAGCAATTACTTAGTGATTTACATAAAAATTGGGGTGGCAATAGTAAAAGATGGTATGGCAATAACGACTCATTTGTGGATTACATGATTTTTTTTAGACTTTTGTTTTTAGTTTTTCTTAATAAAAAAATCTCCATTTCCACAAGCATCATTCTATCATTAATTCAATGTTTTGTCCTCAATTCAATGTTCTTTGAGAATCTCAATTTATTTAAGGTCACCCGAAGTGATCTTTGGTTGGACCATAAAAATAAAATACAAAATTGTTTTGGTTCATTTTATGCATGTTTCAATGTTGGATCTGATTGAATATTCTGAGATCACCCATCTACTATGCTATAATCTCGATAGATATTTTGATGTGCTTACTTTGATCTTAATGTTGATGTGATGGGATTTGTATTATTTTGATTAATATATGTGATATCTTTGCTTATATGGTTTGATCTAGCCTATGGGCCCATTTATCTGAAAAATGCCCCAGGCACACCCTACTCAATTTTGCATGTACCACTGGCACGTTTATTTTATTGCATTGCACACTTGCATATCCCTTATAGCCAACGTGGTACTAGTGCGTGGTCCGGTCTTCTCGAAGATGCGACGTCATTCATGAAAACCACAACTCCAATCACGTACCTTAGGATATATAAAACTGGGGCATCAGCACCGTTGGATCAGGTGACACTGAAAGGTATCGATGCACCCATGCTGGAGTGACCTGAGCCTTTGTCCTATTATAAGCCGCAAAGTCACATGTCACGATCGCCAATCCTAGACTCGTACATATATGGTATATCAAAATTAATCTAAGTTCACCAATCGTACTTCGTGGTTAATATCAGTACCTAAGAGAACTCCTGCCCTGATATACTACGGTATAAGGGGGATAGACTACATCTATTCTAGACAAGAGGTGACTTAAGAGTGACCTTGCCTAACATCGTGCGCCACCTCTCAACTAGGGATTAAACTGGCTACTTTTGACCTTAGAGACTGGGTTGGAGTCTTAGATTATCACTTATACGGTATATCAAATCAAGTAACTACATACTGTTTGATTGAGCACGCTCGAAAGGTATATAGGTGCACTAGGGCAAGGCCGGCCAAATAAATTGCATTCAACGTAATAAACCTAGAATCTAGGAGCCTTATTATAGGTCACGACCTGAACTAACTATGAGTGTTCCCAAGTTGCACTATTCAATCCAATCAATAGGTTAGTGGGCAGACCAGTCCAGACCGTTCAAATTAAACCTGCAATATTGGTCCAACCCAATGTGTGAAATCTAAATCAATTGGCCCATTCAACAAATGGATCAAACTGATCAACACTAAACCGGTTGGACCAATTGGTTTTACTTACAAATATTCAGACTATTTTATATCAAAAAAATTCGATCTTTAGGTCAAATTATTTTGTCTGATCAGAGGTTCAATCCTAATCAAGGGTAGACCCGTGACTAATCTGTTTCACCTTCTTGGTCATTATAGACTTATAGTGCAATTGGATTCAATGTTTCCCACCGGACAAATTTCAAAATTTTAATCAATTAGTTAAGAATCAAACCTTTAGAATCAATGGTTAATCCTAGTGTTCTTCCAATCAGGTAATAATTGGTCCCAAATGTTCTATCTGGATACAAATTGAAGCCTTAGAGTCTGAAAAGAAAAAAGATAAAGCTATAGAACCTCAAGATGTGTTTGACCTCGTCGAAAACCAAGAAAATGATCAATTACATGTCGACCCTATCTTAGCTTATCGAATAACTCGGGTTGAAACTACTTTGAAGAATATCAAAGATCCCGATAATCTTACTATTGGATTATGAGCAATGACATTATTTCCCATGGTCCATCTGCCATAGAAGTTTACAATGCTAGACATAGAGAAGTTTGATGGGATTGGATGCCTTAGGACTTACTTAAAAGTATATGTCGGCATCATGCAATCTCAGGATTTGAGTGAAGAACAGATGGCACAACTTTTTCAAAGAACCCTTACAAGTCCTGTCCTTCGCTGGCTAATGTCATTGGACTCATCTCAGCTAAGAACATGGCATGAATTGATGAAGGAGTTTATTGGTTGGTATTCATTCAATACGGACATTGAACTCACAAAAAGATATTTAGAAATTACCAAATAGAAGCCTAGGAAAACTTTTACTGAGTTTCTTGCTCGATGGAGAGCTAAAGTCGCTCAATTGTGGGACCGACCTCAAGAAAAATAACAAGTCAAGATTATCTTCAGAAATCTTACTTCAAATTATGCCAAGTACTTGATACCTCAGTACCTTTCCACTTTTCAATCCCTTCTTGAGGTTGGAAATCAAGTTGAGGATGCCTACTCTTCGGGACTTTTTAGTAACTCGTCTGAGTCAAAGCCCAAACATTTCAAACCTAGTGCCAATTCCTTACAAGTAGCCAACACCTCTTTCGCACTAGCTCCTCAAGCCACTCAGTTTTTACAAACCAAGCCTAGGAGACAATTCGCCAATCTTGGAATGTCCCTTAGTGTTGCCTATCAAAAGTTGATGAAAAGGGGATTACTGACACCATTACAACCTAAGCCTTTGCCCGATCTTCTTCCTCCAGACATAGACAATGGACAATTTTGTGAATTCCATCAGATCCCGATCATGTTCTTGATAGATGTCTTAATTTTTGCCATGTTATTCAAGACCTTATTGAGCAAGGGAAAGTCACCACACCCACTCCTACTGCGCCCAATGTTAAAACTAACCCTTTGCCTACATTTCAAAATCAATCCCCTCCTACTCTAAACCTAATATCCATAAGCAATCCCAAATCAATTAATCTGGTTTCCTTCATTTACTTGATTGATCTTAATAGTACATCCTCACCATGTAAGAATGAACCCATATACCTTGAGGCAGTGGCAAAACTGAAAAGCAGAGAAAGTATTGAAGTAACGGGTTTTTCAGTTTCAGATGGGCTTGAATTAGAACATGATGATGTGGCAAAAGTGGACAAGCCCGAATCATCCATCGTGAAGATATCTAAAGTGGCATAGACCCTAACATTGTGTCTACTCATTCAGAATCACGTCCCATTTTGATTTTTCTTTTAAGCGTAAGTTGCGTCAGTGTTTAAATTTAGTCGGTCAATTCCTTTATGTTAAGATTTATTAATTTCTAACTTTTAGTCAGGTTTGTCAATCTATGTCTTCTTATTTCAATAAAATAAAGAAGCTTTTGATTATCAAGCGTGCAATAATGATTTGAGCATAATATCAAACACGAAGAATGACTCAGAGCTCACTAATCGAACTTGATAAATATTAGAAGTAAAGAGTACACTCAAAAGTGCAAATTGGTACTTCATATCCTCAGAGGAACATAAGAGAATAATAAACTCACTTGAGAAATTCAATAGTATTTTCACATGGTCTCATAAGGATATGTTGAGTATGAGCATTACATTACCTTTGATCAGAACAGATTGAACCAAAATAGATCAAGACATAAAGTCGAAGGTGGACTTCAAAATCAAAGATTATCGGTCCAGAATGATGCAGTTGAAACCATCGACAAGGGTGATAAGATACACAAGAAGGGATCCATCTTACTTTTCACTCGAGAGAGAGAGCGTTCTCATTCATAAAAGAATAAGAAATTTTTTGAAGGTCTAAAAGTGTTGAATGAGTGAATGTCAAAGAACTCAATCACACTCAATTTCATATAAGAAGATTGAAGATTACTCATTCTCAAAAGATGATCTTATTCGACAGAGCAATCGAGACATCGAGTTTTTTGAACCTTGACCAAATCATGTAGCATTTCACCAAAGGAGGCCTTCTTTGACCGAATCATTTTTCTGTCTTACCAAGAAAAATATAACCTCCTTTAGGCCCTCGCAGCCCTTTAAAATAATAAAAAAAATCAATAACCCCTTCTTTCTAAACCACACCAACCAACCTTAGGAGAAAAATCTTAGTATGAACTACATTTTGACTTGATCCCAAAAGAGAAAAGAAATATTTGGGTACGTAGACAACCTGAGAAGTTACTTTAGGATCGGTCACATAAAAGATATGTATTCTCTTAAGAAAAGTGTCATCCAAAAGGAAAATCCCCTATGGAAATGTTAGAAAGAAAAAAAGGCCAAACTAGGGACATTAAAAAAATTGACAGAAAAGAAAAAATGTCAAACTAGGGGCTTTAATAAAAAGAGAATAAAAAGATTTGACAAAATATCAAATTAGGGGCATTTTGAGGAAGTCGAGCCTTATACCTTTTCTTTCTAAACCACGTCTTAAGCCTACCTATTAAGTCCTCCTGAATACTAATTGACTCGGTTAAGATACAGGAAACAAAAAAGTTGTTGAGTTGAATATCCAAGATCATAAAAAAAAAAAAGCCTACTAGGTTGAAAACTTGGAAAGGTGACCTAAGCAAAATTAGGATACACAAAAAAGGAAAAAACCTATTGAAAAGAAAAATTCAAAAGGAAGTTGTCGAGTTGGTTATTCAAGATTCAAGATCTTTGAGGAAAAAGATAAGTCCGCTAAGTCAAAAACTCGAAAGGGCGACTTAGGCAAAAGTTAGGGCATAACCTTAAAAAAAGGGCATGTTAGGTTGAAAACCTGAAAAGGCGATTTAGACAAAAATGAAGGTATCTTTAGAAAAAGAAAAGCAAAACCTACTAGGTTGAAAACCTAAAAAGGTGACCTAGGCAAAAATTAGGACACCAAAAAAGAAAAAGAAAAAATCTCATTAAGAAGAAAAATTCAGAAGCAAGTCACAACATTTGAGAGCTCACATCCAATAAAGACAATGGTGAATTCGATAAAACTCGAAAGTTATCTTGAGCATATCAGATCTTTAAGAGTGTTGACTTTTTCAAGTTTTCGCTAAAAAAAGTGTAGAATCATTAACTATTTTGAAGAAAAAGATCTTCTATTCCAATAATTATCAAGATTTTAAATCTAGCTCAAGCATTTTTCAAAGGAAATTCAAAAATAAAATTATAAAATTCCTTATTTCACATATGACAATCTTAAGAGTCTTGAAAATTTAAAGGAATACTGATTCTTCTATCTGTCATATATCAGAGTCCATAGGGTCTCGTTCATAGTTTTCAAGTGCAGTCCATTCCATCAGTTTAGTAGTCAAGTTCTAGTTAAAACAACCTTGAAACTAGGATCATTTTTGAAAGTCATTGTGATTCCAAAGTTTTGTTCTTAATCACATGATAAAAAGGAAAATCTTACAAAAGCTTAAAACTCTGACGAAACCTAATAATAATTATGAATCCAAATGCATGATAAGCCAATAAAGACCTCATCTTTCAAACTTTGAGCTCAATAATACCGATCTTTAACTGATCCAAGCCCAAGAAGCATGGTTCTAATAAGCTCGAGTCTGATAAACGAGACTCCAATCCTTTTGAATCATGGAATGAGTAAGATTTTTTAAGTTGCTACAAACCTTAGTTCGAGTCCGAGAAGTAAGACTCCAACTTTAATAGGATTGTTTAAATTCTTGTAAACCTTAGTTAGAGTTCGAGAAACGAGACTCCATCTTTGTTTGAATCATAGAATGAATTAACATGATTGTTTAAGTTCGTGTAAACCTTAGCTAGATTCTGAGAAACGAGACTACTGACTTTTTTTGAATCATAGAATGAATTAACAGGATTGTTTAAGTTCCTATAAACCTTAGCTAGAGTCCGAGAAATGAGACTCTGACTTTGTTTGAATCATAGAATGAATTAACAGGATTGTTTAAGTTCTTTTAAACCTTAGCTAGAGTGAAAGAAACGAGACTCCAGCTTTGTTTGAATTATAGAATGAATTAACAGGATTGTTTAAGTTCCTGTAAACCTTAGCCAGAATCCGAGAACGAGACTCTGGCTTTGTTTGAATCATATAATGAATTAACGTGATTGTTTAAGTTCCTGCAAATTTCAATTTTAGTCTGAGAAACAAGACTCTAACTTGAATACGATTTTTTTAAGTTCCTGTAAACCTTAGCCCGAGAAGCGTGGCTCCAATAAGTTCGAGTCTGATAAATAAGACTCAAATTTTTTTGACCTCAAAAAAAGAATTTTGATAGGATTTAATGAAATTTCTACATCACCTATCTCACTATTCAAAGTTACCATAATTCAATATTGTGTGATCGTTATTGTTAGTAAAAGAAGATCTCTGGGATCTAACATTCTTTTTAATCAAGAATTTATTCTCAATGATCCAAAATAATACTCAATGAACATCACACCATTGCACACACATGCACTATTGCATTAGTAAGGGAAATTTTTTTTAAAATTCAAGGATCTGACAACGTTAGTGAGAACTCGCGCTCGAAGACTTGACAACTTTTAGTTCGGGAAGAGTTTTATCCTCAAGGATCCGAACATCCCAACGAATTGCTAAATCAGACTGTAAAATGAAGTGTCACTAGCTTTGGCATTGGGATATCGTACTATCTATCGAAATAGATTTTCTATCTAGTTTGCTTCAACCCTCTGCCAAAGAGGGGCATCTGTAGACATCTCATTTTTGCACTCGCCTGATTAATCAACTCGTCAATCCGATTGCGACAGTTCCCAATGATGGATGAATATTGTAATATTTTTTATTTGTTACTAGATATGTTTCAAAAATCTAAATGAGATGTCTCATGTAAACAAAACTTTAGAAATCATGCTACGCTAGGAAAATATGATCTAAAACCTAGAAATCATCATTTTTGGGACAAAAAGAAGTTTTAAGCAAAAAATCACTAAAAAAGATCAAATTACCAAAATACCTTAACATCAAAACATCTCTAGAACCTACATTACACTTAGGAAAACTCTTTCGAACACATAAAATAACAAAGTAAAATCAAATAAATTATTCCACCAATTTTCACCAAATTTGATAAAATTACGAAAATGCCCCTCATAGGATTCGCAATATTTCACCCCAAAAAATTTATAAATGACACAAACCGATAATCCCATCAAATTCCTTATGAAAAATCGATTCCAAAACATTTCAAAACATCGAAAAACGACTCCTCAACACGAAGTCGTCTTCGAGGGCAAAACAATAATTTTTCAATTTTAAAATTTTGAAATTCTGAAATTAATAAATAAAACATTAATGTAAAGTGAAACCTTAATAAAATTAAATTAAAAATTTGAACAAAGAAAATCAATCAATCAAACCCTCAGGAAAAATTTTAAGTAGTTGCCCACTTATTTAAGTAGAGCTCCCTTGATATTTATTAAAGGACTCCTCAATCCAGGGGCTCAAAGAATTAAAGATATAATTAGGGCGGTTTTCCAAAAAACTTAAAAATATATTATTTCATTGTACGCAAGATTAAAATCCCTAAATTCAAAACCCTAATTTAAAACCCTAATTCAAAAATCTTAATTCACCTTATCCTAAGAGACCTAATCCAACACCAACTCTACCCAAAATACTCTAAATATAAAGTCTCCTCACCTAATCTCGCAGGTCAAGAGAAATCCTAGGAAAGAGAGGCCAAAAACACCCTTTGGCCTTCCTAAAATCCTAAATCCGAAGTCCCAACTCCCTATTTAACATCCAAACCCCATTTTTTACTCAAAAAACACCTAGAAACCCTTCAAAAAATATTTAAAACTTAATCAAATACTTAGATCTAGGAGGGGCATACCTCATCTTGGACATCAGAAGTAGATCCAGTGATGGAGAATAAGTAGGAAACTCACACGAGGACGCTCTCCGCTAATTTTGAGGGAACATATTGTCGTAAAAACCCAGGTAAAATAGTTTTTTTATTTTATTATTTATTTTATTTTTTGTTAGGTTGTTTTAGCAATGTGATTTTTAGGAAAAGTAGAGACCGGCGTTTGTCGGGCGGGATCGGTGCCTAACACCTTTCGATCTTGTGACACCCCGCCAAACGCTAACACAAATCCCAAGGTCAAACCTTGAGGTTTCGACAGTTTCCTCTTCTTATGTTAGCGTTTCACGAAACTCAAAGGCAAAGAAAAATTGATAAGGCAATAATCAATAAATCCTATATATGACAAGGTACCAAAATATACAAGATGCAAAAGACAGTAAACTGCAAACATCATGGAATTCGATCAGAGTTGCGCAAAAAAGTAAAATTATACAGGATTACAAAATTTCCTCGCTCTAACATAGACTAGCACTCGGCCCCAAAAAGAACTTATACCTCTCCTAGAACGAACAGACTCCTAGTAGAAGTAGTCATGATGCTCACCGAGTAACAGACTCTGGTCGTCGGTATGACCCACCAGATAATCCTCACTAGACGGCTCTACGACTACCTCTACGGTTGCAGGCTCTGAAGCTAAAAAAAAAATAGGAAGAAAAGAGTGAGTAACAATAGGTACCCAGTAGGTCCACAAACAGCCCCTAGTAATAACCTCACCTAACATGTACGACTAATCATACTTAAACATTTCAATACATGCAAGTTTTACTATTAAAACTACGATTAACTGGTACGTATAGCCAGGGATGAGCAACTAAACAGTTTTAAAGATTCACATGCCATCAGTCATCAGTATCCACTATACATTTTCATTTTTATGCAAATAATTTGACAACATTAAAATGACAAGCATGCTTTGTACTTTATAATTCAAAATATAACAACAGATACATAATACAAAATAGTGGAGTAGTGGAATTAGAGAGTTGGGGTTTACGACTAGATTGCTCCCAGTCGGGACATGATGTTACAACATAAATCTAACTTTTAGTTCCTGATTTTGTGGTCGGTCACTGCTTTTAGCACATTGGTGACCATTTATCCGGTTCAGGAGGGCCGTTTGACGTGACCATAAGCAATGGGTCTCTTTTCGATGTGTCAGAACGTTCAACTACTACTAGATTATTAGTGATCACTGACCAATCATCTTCGTCTATTCCTATCATGCGTACATGTGATTCCCAAAATAAACACTCCATTCGTATACGACCACCTTTACAATACACGTTCAGTGGTAAAGATAAGAAAGGAATGGACCAGGATTCCAATTGTGACTCTACTCTCATACGTGTCCCATACCACGTATGAGATTAGTAGTCCCTACCGTACATCCCAGGATAGTAAATCCTTTCGGATGATGTGACGCACTATCCCTTCAGGCATTCACAAACCCTTTAACAGCTCACAAAATAGCTACATATATATATATATAATTTTTTATTTAAAATAAAAAAAATAAATTAACAGAACAGGGTTGAGAATGGATATCCAACTCCTACCATGCAACTGTGGCCACCCGGCATAAAATAAACAACAGTACTCAGAGCCTCTGCGCCAACATAAATTTAAATAAACATACAACCTTTTCATTAATAACCTAAATATCCTTTCACTAACCTACATACAACATACAATGTAAAATGTAGACATCACCCCTTGGGTGTGACTCCGATATTTTATCGATTCATCCCCTTTTCCATTCTCTCGATATTCTCACTTTTCGTCTTTTCAAGTCAAACCATTCATTTTCAATCTTTCGAAGTCATTTTGGTATTTCCATCGAAAACCATCAAGATTTATTCAAAATGAGGTCCCAATAGGTATGAGAAGGCAAACTGTCAAAATTAGAAAAACTGATGAAAACTTAGCTAAGTGTCGAAAACTCAATTTTTCAAAGTTGTCAAAATTGAACATGGATTTTCATAAATGAAGGCCCTCAACAACATAAGAAGGGCCATGTAATTTTGTAACCTAATTCAAAGTAATGCAAAAGATATCACGCGAATACTTAAAACATTTCCATCGTGATGAAAATTTATTTATTTTTTCCCATTTCGTTTGAAGGAGTTACGAGGGTTATAAGTAGTCATTTTGACATGTTAAAAGCATGATGAATCCAAAAAAAATATCAAAGAAAAATTTCGGGTACTTCTTCGTTTTTATGGTGACACTGTGAATAGTGCACGTTGGCTCATGGTGGCACCGTCAGAACGCTGGAAATTCACGAATTTTTTCATTTTTTTCTTCGTTTTACACTCATTTTCGATTCTAATAACCCACTCACGAATTAAATATTCAAACTACTATAAAACACATCAAACATAACAATTTCTAACATGAATTTGAAATAATTTAAGCCACATTTTATAAATTTAAAACATAAACAAGTTTCGAAAGATCCCTAAATGCAATTTTTTCGAAATCTACGATTACTAATAAGAGTTGAGAGTCTCCTAATTGGTTTGTGATTTCCAATGGTGATGAACCAACATAAATGGTCAATGTTCGGTGGCTCGAAGTTCTGAAAGTGGTTGAACTCTGGTGCCAATGGTCTAGTTGATTTCAAAACCCTCTTTGAAGGTATTCTTCCCCTTTTCAATGACGATGGACAACTCTTCCTTGATTTTGATGAGACTCTAAATAGATATAGATGAACCTTCTTGCTGATTTTTGTGAGAGAACAAGAGAAAGAAAGGAAAATGAAGGTTAAACGGGTTGAAGGTGTGAAAATCGTCGATGCCGACGACTTTCTCTCCTTCGTCGATGATCAACTCAGACTCGCTTGCGATAGATCTTGATGGGAAGGGTTGAAACCCTAAGTTTGGAGAATAGGCTGATTCTTTGTGAGTTGGAGAGGAGAAAGTGAATAAAGGAATGAGTTGGTTCTTTTTATAATAAAAGTTAAGGGCGTTTTTGTATTTTTCCTTCGTTTACATTTTCGACAAAGTCTTAACCCTTCGAAGTCAAAAATTGACATATGAGTACTCCATTTTGAATAATTTTTCATTGCGGACCTCATGGTATGATTAAATTTTTCTTATTCTTCTTCCATCAAAAATTCACTATTTTAGGTCCCACTTAACACGAAATTCGAGAATTTTATAACTTTCTCATCAGAACTCGAATTTGAATGTTCTTACAGGCTAAAGTATATATTTCGATTATTTTAAACCTAATGACGAAGTCAGAATTCATTAAAACTGAATGGACTAAAATTTGAGTACTCTACCCTAAGTCTTTCTTTTAAAATTTTATCGAAATTCATAATTAGACTTCCTCGAGATACAAATTAAAAACTCGGGGTGTTACAGATCCCATAACGTGATCCCCGAACCTTTTCTTTTTGTCGATTAGTACCTTTTTTGAGTTAGAGTCAATATTCGATTCTTAAACCATAATAACTAGGTGGCAACTCCCAAACACCCAAAAAAGGTAGATCCGTAACCTACAGATCTTCGGCGCTTTCAGACACGTAGACGAATACAAATGAGGAATGAACCATCTAAGCCATCAAGAAAGATTCAAAATGACGTTGCATTGAATGAGTCGATTCGAAAATTACAGACACAATTATGAAGATCAAGGCAGCAAATAAAAAAGTAGAAACATTTCTCGAGCAGACGAAGAGACTCTATGCCTCCTTGAAAGGAGATAATTGTAAAAGAAAAATAATTGCACGCTAATCTAAGTTATACACATGTCCAAACCGGTTAAGTGATAAAAGGCGTTATTCAGTATACGAGCGCTACCCTACAAGCAAGGCAAGTCAAAACAGAGACCTCCCTAGTTTGGCTGGCAAGGTAGCATAACATTAAGCAAGACCAAGTCCGCCAAGCAGGACAAGCTAGGTCATAGAGTAATCGTAAGGCTAATACGTGCACGTTAATCTCAGAGATCCCGAGAGAGATCTCTGCAATTTAGTACGATCAATCCAAGAGATCACGATTAAGTAAGTAACTCCGCAGAGTCAGTAGATATCCCATGATTATAGCCTACAAAGGGGGAAACCTTTTGGGCCCCTTGGGGGATAAATAACACAGTAAGCACTATAGAGAGGGGATCTTTTGAAAGGATTAGAGGTCTAACTAGTACTTTAGACTATTCCTTGACTTCTCTAACTTGTGCGTCGAACTGATTTTAATAGGTACCATACTGTTGCAAGGGGGGACTGCTAGGAACAACTTTGGATCGATGTGGTTGGATTCATCAGAGCTGTCCACCAGATCCCGACCACACAACTGTTATTATATTAAGTTTATATGTAAAGGTGAGTCATTTGTGAGAATCAAATTTGGATGTCGTACCACTTCTACTTTGCCTCCTCTCATTATAATAGTAAAGATTATAAAATATAATTATAATGTTATCAGAGGGGCTTATTTGTAATTTAAAATATGAATTAAAGGGTTTTGGAAGATTACATAGTAAAAAATATATTTTTGTACCTTCAAAAACTGAATATTGTGATTATCGGACTGACGTTTGCAATTTATTTGTTTTCTTAGCAAAATGATCCTAAAATGATCCTAACTATATGAAAGCGCCCTCGATCCGCGGGGTGCGCGGATCCGCTTTTGACCCTTGAGGTTTGGGAGTCGCCACCTAGTTATTACGGTCTAGGAACCGTTCAATGACTCTAAACGGATAAAAACTAATCTAAAACCAAGAAAACTGAATTCGGGGATCATGTTACGGGATTGGAAGGTGTTAGGCACCAATCCCGCCCGGCCAAAGCCGGTCTCTACTAAATTCCCAAGTAAATTACATTGCTAA
Organism: Akebia trifoliata; assembly: GCF_017979445.1. Lineage (NCBI taxonomy): Eukaryota > Viridiplantae > Streptophyta > Magnoliopsida > Ranunculales > Lardizabalaceae > Akebia > Akebia trifoliata. The sequence goes on from NC_141388.1 coordinate 18,800,090, forward strand.
AACCTAGATAAAAATAGAAAAAAAAAAAAAATACCTTTCCGATGCAAGGACTTTACTCCCTCAAATCTGACAAAAAAAACTCCTTGTACCGTGCTCCCTTGCTTCGTTCTGTTTCCGGATTTGTCTTCGGATCTCCGAGGCAAGGTATCTCCTTGTTTTTGAATCTGAACTCTTCAAATTCGTTGCGGATTTGGGGGTGTTTTTAGAAGGCTTTTGGGTGTTTTCTAGACTAAAATTGAAGGAGGGATGTTAGTTAAGGAGTTGGGACTCCAAAACTAGGGTTTATGGGGGGCTAGGGGAGCTTCTAGACCTACTTCTCTTAGGGTTTATTATTTGATACGAAAATAGGGTGTGAGCACCTCTATTTATAGATGTTTTTAGGGGTTGATTTGGATAGAGTTAGTATTTAATTAGAGATCTTTTAATTAGAGTTGTGTTTTAGTTAGACTTATTTTAGGTAGAATTGTGTTTTAATTAAAATTGTTTTAGGTAGAATTATTTTTAAGTTAGAACTCTATTAGATGGAGTTATTATTTAATTAGAGTTCTATTATGACTTTTGGTCTTATTTGATTGACTTTTAATGTTTTGACTTTAGTCTTAATTGATTGACTTTTAATATCTTGACTTTAGTCTTGCTTAATTGACTTTAATTTTGACTTTAGTCTTACTTGATTGACTTTAATACCTTGACTTCAATCTTGCTTGATTTACTTTTAATTTTTGGAGAACCCCCTTCCATTATTTCTTTAATTCTTTGGACCCCCAAATGGAGGGGTCCTTAAAGAAATATCTCACGAACTCTCAACAATTTTGCCTGAGAGTCCGATTAATCGATTTTTTAGGTTCAAAATTTTAAATTAATTTCATTAATGTTTCACTTTAATTATTTAATGTTTTATTTATTAATTTCGAATTTTTTAATTATGAAAATTGTGAAATTACCGTTTTGCCCCCGGAGAGGACTTTTCACGTTTTAAGTCGGTTTTTAATGTTCTAGGATGTTTTAGAATCGATTTTTCGTAAGGAATTAATGGAAATATTATTTTGTGTTATTTATGAAATTTTTTGTGTGAAATGGTCGTGAACTTTATGAGGGGCATTTTCGTAATTTTGTCAAATTCTGTGAAAATTGGCGAAATGATTTATTTGGTTTCGATTTGTTATTTTATGTGTTTGAATGAGTTTTCCCAAGCGTAACGTAGGCTCTAGGGTTGTTTTGAGATTAGGGGTATTTTGGTAATTTGATAGTTTTTAGTGATTTTTATCGTGAAGCTTCTTTTTGGTTTGCAAGATGATGATTTCTATGTTTCTGGGGTCGTATTTACCTAGCGTAGCGTGGTTTCTAAGGTTTTGTTAGTTTGAGATACCTCATCCGGATTTCTGAAACACATCTGGTAACAAAATAAAGCAATGGAATACACATCCATCATTGGGAATCATTGCGATCGGGTTGACGAGTTGATTAATCAGGCGAGTGCAAAAATGGGGTGTCTACACTATATTAAGGGTGTGTTTAACTGTAGAAAAAATATTATTTGGCAAATGATTAGCTATGCAAATGATTTTCCCGACAAATTCTTTTGTATTGTTTGGGCACAACGTGGAAAATTATTTTTATTGTTTCAATTGCATAAAAAACATTATTATACTTGAATTTTGTAATATTTATATAAAAAATAATGACAAAATCATTTTTTTAGGAATGATTTGAATTTGTATGCCCCAATTTCTTAAATTATTAAACTACTATTGGCCCCCCAAATGTTTTAGAGGGCTACTATTGGCACCTTACGTTTTAATTATTCCACCCCAATTTCTTAAATTATTTATCACACCTCAATTAAAGATTAAAAAACATTCTTCAAACAGTACAAAGGTTTGGCCCAATTTATAAACTCAACATTATAACATTGTTCAAACAATTTTAGTAGTTGTTTACAATTATGATTAGGCTCATATAAAATCCTAAACCGAAAAAATAGATCAAATCTTGAAAATAATGAAATAGTTTCTTTTGGCACCCCAAATTTTACATATTATTTTCTTTTTCTATTTGAGCTATAAACAATAAAATTTGGGGTGCCTATAGCAGCTCTCTAACTTTATTTATAAAATAAGTATTGATATAATTTAAAATTAATTATTCACTGTGAAATTTATCAAAAATGGATTTATTTAGATAATTTTTAACTTTTTGATAAAAGTAATTAATTTTTAACAATTTAAATATATAATTTTTAATAAAATTATGTTTTTATTTTTTATTGTGTCTTTTTTTTTATTTTTTTAACATTATTTATAAAACAAATATTAATTTTGTTTGATTTGCCATGTGCTTGCAAATCTTTTTCCAAGGGGGGTAAGTAAATGATTTGTTGTTAATAAAAGAAAATCGTGGTGTTAGCAAATTGTTTTTCAAGCAAATCTAGAGTTTTTGACACGTCAAACACTAGAAAATTGTAATTTTTCACGAAATTTCAATTTCCCCTTGTTTAATGTGCAATCAAACATACCCTAAGTATAAATGTAAAGGTGGGAGCAATTGTGAGATCCAAAGTTTAGTATCTATAAAACCCTGAGTTTTTTATTCATATCTCGAAAAAAAAATTTAATTAAAATTTTGAGAAAATCCTAAAAGTGGGACTTAGGATAAAATTATAGGATTTTATTCTAATCATTTTTAATGAAATTTGACCTTACCATTGGATTCAAAATGATCGAAAAACATACTTTAGCCTATAAGCATGTTCAAATGCAAGTCCGAACAGAAAAGTTATAAAATCTTCGATTATTGAGTCGAACCAGGCTAAAATAGTAACTTTGTACTAGAGTAAGAATTGTTAAGATTTGATCATACTATTAGGTTCGTATCAAAAAATTATAAAAAAATAGACCATTTACTTATCATTTTTGGAGTCCAAAAAGTTGAATTATCATCAAAAATGAAAACGACTTCAATTTTAGGGTCAATTGGGTCAAAAAGTATATTTTTGTTATAAACATAATTTATATAATTTAACCACACCATTAGATCTGGAATAAAAAATTAAAAAAAATAGAGTATTCATTCGTCACTTTTGGAGCCCAAACAGTCAAGTTATCGTCGAATGAAACAATCGATAAAATATCGATTTCGTCCCACATTTATATAAATAATATTTAAAATAAAAAATCATTAGTCATCATGTTAATTTGTTAAAAACTAGTCGATGGTTTTAACAAATTTTTTTTTTATTTTTCTCCTTACTTTCGTCTTTAGATTCGATGCGAACGGGCCATCGTAGAAGAGAAAAACGTCCGTAGCCTTGTCTTCTACAAAATCCACCCAACTTCTTTTCATTTCCTCTTTTCTTTCACCCTGTATCATCTAAAATCAACCATAACGTGATACGGGTATTTCTTAACTTTGACCTCAGATTTCATTTGTTTTGGGGTCAAACCATTTTTCGTCATAGAAGGGAGAAATGACGACGGCACTGAGATCTTCAAAACCACCAAGCCAGATTCAAAAATCAGTCGCCTTGAACTTCGATCTATCTCAATTTTCAAGTCAATCATCTCGATTTTCATGCATGTGCTTCAATTATGTCACCTAGAGATAGTAAGGAACTCTCAATTTCTATTAGTAATCGTAGATTGTGAAAATTACATTTAGGATTTTATCAGAAATTTGTTATATATTTTCAAAATATAGAATGCTTCTTGTTATTTCAAATTCACGCTAGAACTTGTATATTTGGTATGTTTAATTATATTTTATAACAAATTATACGTGGGTAGGATATTTCACCAGGTTATTTCCGTTAGTTGGTTCCTGTGCACCGCTTGGACCCCGTTTTGATCTAAGTTTTGCATTTTTTTCAATGTTATTAAAAAAATGAATTTTATAGTTTAAAAAATGATTTAATATTCAGTGAACTCATATTGAGTTGATGAATATTAGAAATTTTTCGAAAGATTGAGAACTATGAAAATTTAAAAAAAAATGAAAGGGGGATGTAACGATAAAATGTCAAAATTACACCCGAGAGGTGATATCTGCATTTTACATCCGAAAAGATGGGATGTCATACGTTGTGCATATGCCAATCTGGACTCGTGATCAACTGGGATAACGATATGATAGTAGTGCTATACACAACAGGTTCCATGAGTTGACATATGACTACGAATAGGAAATACGGTCAAAGAATGATGTCTGCATTTTACATTGTGTGTTGTATGTAGGTTGGTGAAGGGATATCCAAGGATAATGGTTGGTTGCATGTTTATTTAAATTCTATTGGCACAAAGGCTCCAAGTTCTGTTATTTATCAGGTGGCCGCAGTTGTATGGTAAGAAATTGGATATTCATTCTCAACTTTGTATTGTTAATTTCTTTTTTATTTTCAAATGAAAATAATATATATATATATATATATGGGTCCCATTCGGCACCCAACCATTTACCCAACAATTTGCCCAACTTGTTTTGTCCTACGTAGTTTAGAAGTTTTGGAATATGCTGATTTTTTATGAAGATGATCTCTATGGTGAGGAGATCATCCTCACCAAAAATCTACCCATTCTAAAACTTCTAACCCATGTAGGACAAAATATGTTGGGCAAATTGTTTGGTAAATAGTTGGATGCTGAACATTTTCCTATATATATATATATGTAGCTATTTTGTGGGCTGTTAAAAAGTCTATGAATGCCTAAAGGGATAGTGCGTCATATCATCCGGAGTAGTATACTATCTTGGGATGTATGATAGGGACAACCAAAGTCATACGTGGTAGGGGAAGCGATGTGAGTGGAGTAATAACTGGAATCCGGGTTTATTCCTCTCTATCTTTACCAGTGAACTTGTAATGTAAAGGTGGTTGTATACGAATGGATTGTATATTTGGGAATCACATACACGCCCGATAGGCATAGAAGAAGATGATTAATCAATGATCACTAATAATTTATACTAGTTGAACGTTTTGACACATCAAAAAAAGACCCATTACTTATGTTCACGTCAAATAACCAGCTTGAGCCAGATAAATGGTCCCGCAAGTGTGGTAAATAGCAACCAGCCACAAAATCAGGAACTAATACTTTATTATAAAATATCATGTCCCGACTAAGAGCAATCTAGTCGTAAATCCCAACTCTCTAATTCCACTACTCCACCCTTGTGTATTATGTATATGTTGTTTTATTTTGATATATAAAATGAAATACATGTTTAATGTTTCTATTTGGTCAATTAGATATATGTATAAAAAGAAAATATTATAATGAGTATTGCTGATAGATGTAATGTGAGTTTTAAAATGTTTAGTTGCTCATCCTTAACTATGTACCAATTAATCGTAATTTCTTTTGTAAAACTTGGCATATGTTAAAATGATTCAGTATGTTTATTCGTTCATGTTAAGAGAGGTTATTGGTAGAAATTGATTGCTTCCCTATTGGATAACCATTGTTACTCACCCTTTCCTTCTTTATTTTTTTTAATTTCAGATTAAGAGCTTGGCGAGATAGGTATAGAGCATGAATAATAATCATCTAGTGGGTTAGATAGACAACCAAAGTTCGTCACCTGGTGAGTATTGGGGCTATAACCCCTTTAGTAGTGTTAGTTCATCTAGGTAGTCTTATGAATTTTGTTTTGAGTGTTAAGACTTTTGTTAAAGTGATGAATGTTTATATAATCTTATATTTTGATTATCCTTTCTGTGGCACCCCGCCGAACACTAACACAAATCCTTATGTCAAAACTCGAGGTACTAAGTGGCACCTCGAAATTTCGGCATGGTCTCCTCTGTTTATGTTAGCATTCCAAGGCGTTCAACCTGCACCTGATAAACGACATACAATCCTATATATATACATACAAAATATAATACTAGCGGAAGCCTATATACGTTTAATAACGTATGATAAATTAGAGTGCGGATGAAGAAAATTTATATACAGGATTATATAGAGATTCCTCACTCTAATAAAATTCCTAACACTCAATACATAATCCAAAATACCTCTAGATGAACAGACACGACTAGGGGATATTGCCCCAGTACTTACCAAGTAACGGACTCTGGTTGTCTATCTGACCCACCAGAGGATTCTCAATCATTTACTACACCTGCCTCTCCAAGCTTCGGATCTGAAATTAAAAAAAAGGAGAAGGAAAGGGTGAGTAACAATGGTTACCGAGTAGGGAAACAAACAATTTTTACCAATAACCCCTCCTAGCATGAACGAATAAGCATACTAAATCATTTTAAAATATGCAAAGTTTTAAAGAAGAAACTATGATTAACTGGTACATATAGCCAGGGATGAGTAACTAAACATTTTAAAATTGACATTACATCAATCAACAGTACTCACTATAGCATTTTCTTTATGTACAAATCTAATTAATCAAATTGAAACATTAAACATGCATTTCATTTTATATATCAAAGTAAGGCAATAGATACATAATACACTATGGTAGAGTATTGGAATTAGAGAGTTGGGATTCAAGACTGGATAGCTCCCAATCGGGACATGATGTTACAATTCTTATCTAGCTTTTAATTCATGATTTTGTGGTCGGTCGCTGCACTTACCATACTTGGTTGACCATTTATCCAGCTCAGGCGGGCCGTTTGATGTGACCATAAGCAATGGGTCACTTTTTGATGTGTCAGAACGTTTGACTACTATAGATTGTTAATGATCACTGACTAATCATCTTCGTCTATGCCTATCAGGCGTGCATGTGATTCCCAAATATACAAACCATTCGTATACGACCACCTTTACATTACAAGTTCACTGGTAAAAATAGAGAGAAATAACCCAGATTCCAGTTGTGACTCCACTCTCATACGCGTCCCATACCACGTTTGAGCTTGATGGTTCCTATCGTACATCCCAGGATAGTACACCACTCCGAATGATATGATACACTATCCCTTCAGGCATTCACAAACTCTTTAACAGCTCACAAAATAGCTATTTATATATATTATTTTTATTTAAAAACAAAAGAGAAATTAACAATACAAGGTTGAGAATGGATATCCAGTTTCCTACCATGCAAGTGTGGCCACCCAGCCAAAAATAAATAACATAATGGAAAAGTAAACAGCGCCTCGCGCTAATAGAAATTTAAATAAATATGCAACCAGTAATATTATCCCTGGATATCTATTCACCAACCTGCACACAACACAACAACGTAAAATGCAGACATCACCCCTCGGGTGTGACTCTGACATTTTACTGTTTCATACCCTTTTTCCCTTTTTCCAATTTTTACAGTTTTCAATCTCTTAAATAAAATATCCATTTTTTGATATTCATCAACTCAATATGAGTCCATTGAATATTAAATCACATTTTCCAACTATAGAATTTATTTTTATTAATAATATTGAAAAATAATATAAATTTTATATCAAAACGGGGTCTGAGTAGTGCATAATACCCAATTTATGGAAATAACTCATTAAAATACCCTACCCACGTATAATTTGTTAAAAATACAATTAAACATATCAAATATGCAATTTCTGGCGTGAATTTTTGAAATAACAAAAGAATTTTATATTTTGGAAATACATCAAAATTTTTCCGATAAAATCCTAAATGAAATTTTCACAATCTACGATTACTAATAGAAATTGAGAGTTCCTTACAATCTCTAGGTGAAAGGATCGAAGCACATGCATGGAAATTGAGGCATTCGACGCGGAAATCGAGAAGGACCAAACTTTGAAGAGACTGATTGTTGAATCTAGCCTAGTGGTTTTGAAGATCTCGACACCGTCGTCCTTTCTTCCTTCTGCGACGGAGGACGATTTGACCCCAAAACCGATGAAATTTGAGGTCGAAGTTTTCAAAATTCCCGTATATAAATACGACTGATTTTTTATGATACTGAGTGAAAGAGAAGATGAAATGAAGAGTTCTTGGGTGGGTTTTATAGATGTCGAAGCTGCAGATCTTTTTCCCTTCTACAGCGGTCATCGACGGCGAGCCGTTTGCGAAGGATCTGAGGTAAAAGATCGGAGAAAAAAACAAATTTTCTGTTTATTTGCCGCAGCTGTATGGACGAGTTGGGGAAGACGAAGTTATAAAAAAATTAAAAATTTTATTTATATAAAATTTGGGACGAATTCGATATTTTGTTAATTGTTTTGATCGACGATAACTTGACCGTCTGGACTCTAAAACTGACAAATGAATACTTTATTGCGCCTAATTTTTTATTTCGGACCTAATGGTGTAGTTAATTTCTATAATTCTATCTCTAATAAAAATTTACATTTTTGGCTTGAGGTGACCCCTAAAATTGATGTCGTTTTCATTTTTGACGATAATTCAACTTTTTGATTTCCAAAAATGACAAATAAATAGTCCATGTTCAATAATTTTTTGTTATGAATCCAATGGCATAATCAAATCTTAATAATTCTTACTCTAGCAGAAAGTCACTATTTTAGCCTAGGTCGACCCGGTAATTGAGCATGCTTACAGGCTAAAGTATGTTTTTCGATCATTTTGAATCCAATGGTGAGGTTAGATTCCATTAAAAATAATCAGAAACATCCTAAAGTTTTATCCCTAAGTCCCACTTTCAAGATTTTCTTAAAATTCCACTATTTATTTTTCCTTGAGATACGAATTGAAAACTTAGGATTTTACACTTTCGCACTTTGATCTATCGTACGTTATTAGATATTTATAGGCTTCCGCTTGTGTAGACACCCCATTTTTGCACTCTCCTGATTAATCAACTCGTCAACCCGATCGCAAAGGTTCCCAATGATGGATGTTTATTCCAATGCTTCATTTTGTTACCAGATATGTTTCAGAAATTCGGATGAGATATCTCGAACTGAAAAAACTTAGAAACCACGCTACGCTAGGTAAATACGGCCCCAGAAACATAGAAATCATCATCTTGCAAACCAAAAAGAAGTTTCACGATAAAAATCACTAAAAATGACCAAATTACCAAAATACCCCTAACATCAAAACAACCCTAGAGCCTACATTATGCTTATGAAAACTCATTCAAACACATAAAACAACAAATCGAAACCAAATAAATGATTTCACCAATTTTCACAAAATTCGACAAAATTACGAAAATATCCCTCATAAAATTCACGATCATTTCATACAAAAAATTTTATAAATGATAAAAATCAACTTTTTCATTGAAGTCCTTACGAGAAACTGAATCCAAAACATCCTGGAACATTGAAAAACGACTTAAAACGTAAAAAATCCTTTCCGAGGGCAAAACGGTAATTTCACAATTTTAATAATTAAAAATTTTAAAATTAATAAATAAATCATTAAATAATGTAAAGTGAAACATTAATAAAATTAATTATAAAATTTAACCCAAAAATTGATCAATCAGGCTTTCAAGAAAAATTGTTGATGGTTCGTAAGATATTTCTTTAAGGACCCCTCCATTTGGGGGTCCAAAGAATCAAAGATATAATAGAGGGGGGTTCTCCAAAAATTTAAAGTCAATTAAGCAAGACTAAAGTCAAGATATTAAAGTCAATCAAATAAGGCTAAAGTCAAAATTAAAGTCAATTAAGTAAGACTAGAGTCAAGTATTAAAGTCAATCTCATAAGACTAAGGTCAAAACCCTAAATCAAAATCCTAATCTAAACTAATCAAGTCAATCTCATAAGACTAAGGTCAAAACCTTAAATCAAAACCCTAATCTAAACTAATCAAGTCAATCTCATAAGACTAAAGTCAAAACCCTAAAACCCTAAAGACTAAGTCAAAACCCTAATTGAAACCCTAAAAGAAACCCTAATCAAACCCTAATGCTTCTAAAAACTTTATAAATAGGAGCCTCCACACCCTATTTTCGTATCAAAGAAAAAACCCTAGAAAAAGTAGGTGAAGAAGCCTCCACAACCTCCCCAAAACCCTAATTTTGGAGCCCCAACTCCTTCCCTAACACCCCTACTCCGATTTTAGCCTAAAAAACACCCAAAAACCTCTCAAAAACATCCCAAAAATCCACAACAAATTCGAAGCACCCAGATCCAAGAAGGAGATACCTTACCTCGGAGATCAGGAATCAGATCCGGAGATAGAACGAAGTAAGGAATACGGTACAAGGAGCCGTTTTCACCAGATCTGAGGGAATAGCACTTTTGCAGATCGAAGGTAAGATTTTTCATTATTTTTTTAATCTAGGTTCGTCATTAGCAATGTAGATTTATTTGGGATAAGTAGAGACCGGCAATGGCCGGGCGGGGTTGGTGCCTAACACCTTCCAACCCCGTAACATGATCCCCGGATTCAGATTTTCTGTAGTAGATTAGTTCATTATCCGTTTTAGAGTCAGTTTGGTTCCTAGACCATAATAACTAGGTGGCGACTCCCAAACCTCAAGGGTCAAAAGCGGATCCGCACACCCCGCGGATCGAGGGCGCTTTCAGCTTGTTTTCTATTTTGTTTGTATATATGCAGGATAATGTATCTTGCTTATCAGGTGTAGGTTGAACACCTTGGAATGCTAACATAAACAAAGGAGACCATGCCGAAATTTCGAGACGTCACCTAGTACCCCAAAATCTGACATGGGGCTTTGTGTTAGCGTTTGGCAAGGCACCACAGTATCAAGCTACGCCTACTCTTCATTTTCTCATTATAATAGTAATGATGATAAAACATCATTACAAATCTTTAAGGCATACCCTTTGTATAGGGTAAATTCGACATTGAATATGGACCCTATACCTGTCAACTTCTTAGAGTGACTCAATGATCAAGTAGAACTAGTACTACCCAGACGTGTGGTATCTGAAAAGCTAGATAACTTCACTCGACGAGGCTTAATCGAGTGTCAACTTGTCCTTAGGCGAGGAAAGGTAGACCTGACTAGCATAGAAAGACAAGTTGTTATGTTATGTTTAAGTTCTAATTGGAAAACTACCCCGAGATTCTTAGAGTGGTTTCCCATATCAATCATGTCTCTTCCAAAAGAGATAGTTTCCTATTATATGAGGTCTTTCCTTTATCCACTCGAAGGATTTAGAAAAATTTAATTTAAGTCATAGTAAATAAGAAAAGGGGTGAAGTCTAAGGGTGGATGATTAGTGTCTCAAACCACTGATTTATCCGCACTTTTATCGGATATTTAGCTCGATTTTATCCATTTTTCTCCATATTAAATTAATAATCATGTTAAGTTTGAAATTATCACGTTGCATATTTTTGTATGCTAATTAGGCTTAATTCTACATAATAAATTGCATTTGTCGAAAAACCATGATTATATGTGTTCACTATGCATATCAAAGTTCAAACCATCAAATTGGGCTCCGAAATAAAAAACTAAACATTGCATTTCAATCTGGAGGACCAAACAAGCATCCTAGCCAAATTATAAGACCAAAAATTTCAACTTAGCCACATCACATTTGTAAAACCCCAATTTTTTTATTCGTAACTCAAGGAAAAATAAATAGTAAAATTTTGAGAAAATCCTAAAAGTGGGACTTAGGGTAAAACTGTAAGATTTTATTCTAGTCATTTTTAATGAAATCTGACCTTATCATTGGATTCAAAGTAGTTGAAAAACATATTTTAGCCTATAAACACGCTAAATGCTAGTCCGAACAGAAAAGTTACAAAATTCTCGATTTTTGAGTCGAACTAAACTAAAATAATGAATTTTTGCTAGAACAAGAATTTTTAAAATTTGATTACACCATTGGGTTCATAAAGAAAAATTATAGAAATTTGACTATTTACTTATAATTTTTGGAGCCCAAAAAGTCGAATTATCGTAAAAAAAATAAAAACAACGTAATTTTATGATTCCACTGGGCCAAAAAAATTAATTTTTATTAGGGATATAATTTTTATAATTTTATCACACTATTAGATCGAGAACAAAAAATTAGGCAAACTAGAGTATTCATTCATCATTTTTGGAGTCTAGACGGTTTAGTTATCGTGAAACGAAACAACACAAAAAATATCGATTTCGTCCCGTAAATAATTTATTTAAACGAAAACACTATTTATCATCTCTTATTTTCGTCCAAAAACAAGCTGAAGGTTTTTAAACAAAAAAATTGGTTTTTTTCCAAATTTAACCTCAAATTCGTCGCGAACCGACCGTCATTGACTTCCGACGCAGAAGGGAAAAATGCTCGCAACCTTGACTTCTACAAAACCCACTAAATTTCCTTTCATTTTCTCTTTTCTTTCGTCCCGTATCATCAAAAATCAGCTGTACGTGATACATGGGTTTTGATTTTGAAACATTGAATTTCATCCATTTTGAAGTCAAACCGTCCTCCACATCTGAGATCTTCAAAACCATCGGGTCAGATTAAAAAGTTAGTCGCCTCGACATCTGATTCGCCTTTATTTTCGTGTCAATCATCTATATTTCCATACATGTACTTCAATTCTGTCGCCTATAAATTGAAAAGGACTTTCAATTTCTATTGATAATCGTAGATTGTAAAAAAATTGCATATAGGGTTTTAACGAAAATTTGTTATATGTTTAAAAAATATAAAATATTTTTCATTATTTCAATTTCATACCAGAACTTGCATATTTGATATATTTAATTATATTTTATAATAATTATACATGGGTAGGATATTTTTCTGGGTTATTTCCGCCAGTTGGGTTCTGTGCACTACTCGGACCCTTTTTTGATATAAGTTTTGTAAAATTTCAATTTAAATTAATTTTTATTAGGGATATAATTTTTATAATTTTATCACACTATTAGATCCAGAACAAAAAATTAGACAAAATAGAGTATTCATTCATCATTTTTGGAGTCTAGACGGTTTAGTTATCGTGAAACGAAACAATACAAAAAATATCGATTTCGTCCCGTAAATAATTTATTTAAATGAAAACACTATTCATCATCTCTTATTTTCGTCCAAAAACCAGCTGAAGGTTTTTAAACAAAAAAATTGGTTTTTTTCCAAAGTTTAACCTCAAATTCGTCGCGAACCGACCGTCATTGACTTCCGACGCAGAAGGGAAAAATGCTCGCAACCTCGACTTCTACAAAACCCACCAAATTTCCTTTCATTTTCTCTTTTCTTTCGTCCCGTATCATCAAAAATCAGCTGTACGTGATACAGGGGTTTTGATTTTTAAACATTGAATTTCATCCATTTTGAAGTCAAACCGTCCTCCACATCTGAGATCTTCAAAACCATCGGGTCAGATTAAAAAGTTAGTCGCCTCGACATCTGATTCGCCTTTATTTTCATGTCGATCATCTCGATTTCCATACATGTACTTCAATTCTGTCGCCTATAAATTGGAAAGGACTTTCAATTTCTATTGATAATCGTAGATTGTAAAAAAATTGCATATAGGGTTTTAACGAAAATTTGTTATATGTTTAAAAAATATAAAATATTTTTCATTATTTCAATTTCATACCAGAACTTGCATATTTGATATATTTAATTATATTTTATAATAAATTATACATGGGTAGGATATTTTTCTGGGTTATTTCCGCCAGTTGGGTTTTGTGCACTACTCGGACCCTTTTTTGATATAAGTTTTGTAAAATTTCAATTTAAATAATAAACATGAATTTCAAAGTGTGAAAAAAAATTTGATATCAAAAAATGAATATTTGAGTGAATGAATCCAAAAAATGAATGATATTTTTGAAAACGTAAAAAGTGTAGGAATAGAAAAAAAAAGGAAAAAGGGATGAAACGGTAAAATGTAAGAATCACACCCGAGGGGTGATATTTGTTTTTTACATTGTAATGTTGTGTGTGGGTTAGTGAACAGATATCCAGGGATAACGATATTGGTTGCATGTTTATTTACTTTCTATAGTGCGAGGTGCAAGTTGTATTCTATTCTGTTATTTATTTTAGGCTGCGTGGCCACAGTTGCATGGTCGAAAATTGGATATCCATTCTCAACTCTATAATGTGTAGCACCCCGCCAAACGCTAACACAAATCCCAAGGCCATCTCGAGGCACTAAGAAGTGTCTCGAAATTTCGGCATAGTCTCTTCTGTTTATGTTAGCTTTTCACGGAACTCAAACCTGATAAACCAATTTATAAGAAAACCTGTATATAAAAGTGTAGGTACAGGAAAATAGCAGCGGAAGACTAATTACATCTAACATGTAAGTAGATCAGAGTGCAGAAGATTTATCAATATACAGGCTTACCAAAACACTCTCACTCTAACATAGGCCTAAACTCTCAATCGAAAAACTACATACATCCTGGATGAAACTGACAACACTAAGGGATGTGTTCCTAGTGCTCACCAGGAAATAAACTCTGATCGACCAGATACTCCTCAATTACTGACTCTACGCCTGTCTCGATAGCTGCAAGTGCTGAAACTAAAAAAAAATTAGGAAGAAAAGGGTGAGTAACAATGGTTACCCAGCAAGTCCACAACCAATTCCTACTAATAACCCTTCCTAAGCATGATCGAATAAAGCATACTGAACATTTTAATACATGCAAGGTTTGACAAGATAAAATACGATCAACTGGTACATATAGCCAAGGATGAGCAACTAAACAGTTTAAAAATTACACATAATATCAATCATCCATAATCATTATACATTTTCCATTTTATACAAATAATGTTGACAACATTGAAATAATAGACATGCTTCTCAGTTTGTAATTCGAAATATAACGACATATACATAATACAAATGGCGAAGTATTGGAATTAAAGAGTTGGGGTTCACGACTGGATCGCTCCCAGTCAGGACATGATATTCCTCAATAGCATCGTAGTTCTTGATTTTGTGACTGGTTGTGTCTACCACGCTTGCGGGACCATTTATCCGGCTTAGGCTGGCCGTTTGACGTGACCGTAAGCAATAGGTCTCTTTTCGATGTGTCAGAACGTTCGACTACTACTAGATTGTTAGTGATCACTGACCAATCATCTTCGTCTATGCCTATCAGGCGTGCATGTGATTCCCAAATGACACTCCACTCGTATACGACCACCTTTACAATACACGTTCACTGGTAAAGATAAGAAATGAATGAACCCGGATTCCAGTTGTGACTACACTCTCATATGCGTCCCATACCACGTATGAGCTTGGTGGTCCCTACCGTACATCCCAGGATAGTGCACCCCTCCGGATGATGTGACGCACTATCCCTTCAGGCATTCACAAACCCTTTAACAGCTCACAAAATAGTTACGTATATATATAGTTTTTCATTTAAAACAAAAGAGAAATTAATAGAACAGGGTTGAGAATGGATATCCAGTTCCTACCACGCAACTGTGGCCACCCGGCTTAAAATAAAAACAATACTCGGAGCCTCTGTGCCAACATAAATTTAAATAAACATTCAACCCTTTCATTAATAACCTGGATATCCTTTCACCAACCTACATACAACATACAATGTAAAATGCAGTCATCACCCCTCGGGTGTGATTCTGACATTTTACCGTTCATTCCCTTTTTCCCTTATCTCGACATTCTCACTTTTCATCTTTTTAAATCCACCATCCATTTTCAATCTTTCAAAGTCATTATTTTGGTATTTTCATTAAAAATCATCAAAGTTTATTCAAAAATAAGGTTCCGACGATGCATAAGACCAAAGTTGTTAAAATCAAGGAAAGCTGGTGAAAATTTGGCTAAGTGTCGGAAACTCAATTTTTCGAAGTTCTCGAAATTGAAAACAGGTTTTTCGAAATGAAAGTCTCGATCACGAGATTCGACACCATATGATTTTTGTAATCTAATTCAAAATAATGTGAAAGTTATTACATTTTGAAAACTTGCCGAAAACGTCAAAATTGAAGATTTGTTCTTGAAACCAAAATTCGGATTTTGATCTTTTGAGATTTGGATCTTGAAAACAATTCCCATTGTTTCAAAATGGGAGGTAAAACCTTAATTTCATTGAAGAACATTTACTTAAATATTTTTAATGAAATGAATGGTGAGAAATAGTGTATAGGTAATGGGGGAGTCAAGCCAAGAGTCAGAATACAGTTCTGAATAGAACTGTTTCTATTGGTGGCTGTCGGTGGCAGAACCATAGTTCTGTCTGTGGAACCGATAGAATACTCATCGGCAGGTGTCGGTGGGACCGACTGCATCTGTCGACAGAGCAAAATTTTCTGCGGCTTCTTGGTTTCGTCGGTGGCAGAAGCTCCATTCTGTCGGTGGGACCGACAGAATGCCTTCGGCAGGTGCCGGTGGCACCGACCTTTCCCGCCGACAGCCTGAACCTCACTCCCGATTTTTGGATTTTTCGATCCCTTCTTTGGATCTTTGTTCCATTCTTCAAATCCCTCAATCACCCACAAATTCAACATTTTAAACATAGATTAAACACAGCAAATCCTCATTTCTAGCATGAATTTTAATTCAAACAAAGATTTCTACAATTCAAAGCAAACAATAACTTTTGTTAAAACAACCTAAATGCATATTTTTAGAAATCTAAAGTTACCAATAGGAATTGAATGTCCCCTACTTGTTTGTGGACGCCAAAGGTGATAAATTCGTACAATGATCTAGGTTGGTGGTGAAAGAGTTGGTGTTGAGCTGAGTTTGATGCAAAGTGAACGAGGGTTTGCAACCCTTTTGACGACGATACTCTCATTTGCTTCCACAATGAAGGGTGGACCTAACTCTCACTCGATGGAACCCTCGGTGAAGATGTGTTAAGATTCACTCGAACCACACGGCTGGGTTTTGATGGAGGATGGGGGAAATAAATGAGAATGGGTTAACAAGGAGGGTGAAGTTGTAGCTATCGTCGTAGCCGACAACTTTGTCTTCTTCGTCGAAGTTCAACGATCCTTCGTTCTTAACGGATCTTGAGGTGAAAAGAGTGGAGAACCCTAGGTTTTGGAAAAATCTGAGTTTTGGGTCTTTTAGAGAAAAGGGAGCAAATGAGAATAAAAGAAAGTTTACTTTCTTTTATAAGAAAGTTGATTGCATACTTGTAATTTTCCCCTCATTTCTAGTTTTGACCGTAACTTGACTATCCGGACTCGAAAAATGACGAACGAGTTTACCATTTCGAATAATTTTTCATTGCGGTCCTAATGGTGTGGTCGAATCTTCCTGATTCTTGCTCTAACGAAATTTCATTATTTTGGGGTCCCACTTAACGTGAATTCGAGGATTTGTTAACTTTTTCATCCGAACTCGAATTCAAACTTGCTTACAGGCTAATGTATATATTCCGATCCTTTTGAATCTAATGGTGAAGTCAGTTTTCCTCGAAATTAATCATAGCAATATTCGAGTATTTTACTCTAAATCTCTCTTTCGAAATTTTCCTCCAAATCTCACCATTTAATTTCTCGAGATATGAGTTGAAAATCTGGGGTGTTACATAATGTTAATTTCTCATTTGTTTTAAAAGAAATTCTTATTTATTTTCAAAGAAAGGAAATGATATATATATATATATGTAGCTATTTTGTAAATTATTAAAGAGCTTGCGAATACCTAAAGGGATAGTCTGTCATATCATCCAGAGTGATATACTATCTTGAGATATACGGTAGGGACAACCAAACTCATACATGGTATGGGACACGTATGACAGTAGAGTCACAATTGGAATCCGGGTTTATTCGTCTCAATCTTTACTAGTGAACTTGTAATGTAAATGTGGTCATATATGAATGGGGACGTATATTTGGGAATCACATGCAAGCCTGATAGGCATAAACTAAGATGATTAGTCAGTGATCACTAACAATCTATAGTAGTCGAATATTCTGGCACATTAAAAAGAGACATATTGCTTACAGTCACGTCGAACGGGCAGCCTGAGCTGAATAAATGATCTCGTAAGTGTGGTAACAACACCTAGCCACAAAATCAGGAACTAATACTTTATTATGAAACATCATATTCTAATTGGGAGCGATCCAGTCGTGAATTCCAACTCTTTAATTCTACAACTCCACCATTGTATATTATGTATATGTTGCCTTATTTTGATAGATAAAATGAAATACATGTTTAATGTTTTCATTTAGTCAATTAGATTTGTATAAAAAGAAAATGTTATAGTAAGTACTATTGTTGATGTAATGTGAGTTTTAAAATATTTTGTTGCTCATCCGTAGCTATATACAAGTTAATCATAGTTTCTTATGTAAAACTTTGCATAAGTTAAAATGATTTAGTATGTTTATTTTTTCATATTAGAAGAGGTTATTGGTAGAAATTATTTACTTCCTTATTGGATAATCATTGTTACTTACATTTTTCTTCTCCATTTTTTTAATTTCAAATCTGGAGCTTGGCTAGGTAGGTGTAGAGCACGAGTGAGGACTATCTGGTAGGTCAGATAGACGACCAGAGTTTGTTACCTGATAAGTACTGGGACTATACCACTAGTGGTGTTAGTTCATTCATTTAGTATTATGAGTCTTATACTGAGCATTAGGATTTTTGTTCGAGTGAGGAGTTCCTGTATAATCATGTATATAAATTTCTTCTTCTGCACTTTGATCTATCGTACGTTATTATATGTATATAGGCTTTCGCTATTATTATATTTTCTATGTATATATAGGATATTAGATGTTGTCTATCAGGTTGAACGCTTTGGAATGCTAACATAAACAGATGAGACCATACCAAAATTTCGAAGCGCCACCTAGTGTCTCGAGACCTGACATGGGACTTTGTGTTAGCGTTTGGTAGGGCGCCACAACGGTGGACCTCGATTAGAACGGCCTAAAATTTCTCGAGTATGTTCTGCACATGATCTTATATGAAATAACAATGGTGGATATTTTTGGGTCCTTCTACAACATCGAATGTTTATAAATAGACCTTTTTCAAATTAGACAAAAGCTCTTCCTCTCTCTCTTTTTTCTTCTATAATACCTTTGGCATTTTCTCTTGTAACTTTTCATTATAGGATAGTTTCTATAATTTTTCTAAGAAGAACATAATGTACCTTAGTTACTCAATGAATATAAGTATTAATTTTACTATTTCTCTTTGTTTCTTTGCAATGACTATGGGCTAGACCCGTTCCACTAGTGAAAGGAGGAAGCCTATTAGTAAGTTTTATTGTTGTATTTTTGTTCTTTATCCTTCCACACTTTTTTTATGATTATTGGTTTCTTTTCAAACCCTTGTCCAACTATAATGGATCAAAGCTCTAGATGAATTCCTATACCTTTTACACTTAACTTAGATGTTTTATGCTTAGATTAGATCAAGATAAAACATGCATAATCTAGATAATTGGTAGTAGGGTTTCACACATTAGTAAGTGAATGAGCCCTAAATTTCGTATTATTCAAGCTTCCATACTATATCTTCCAATCCAAGGAGCTCAAACCAAGCCCTTGGAGTTGAGTTAAAAGAATGATAGAACTTAGATGCAGTATTAAATGCAAGCCATAGCTAACTCTAATCATTAGTGGTACTATTCTCTTGTTCTTAGCTTTATTTTCATTACTATTGTTTTTTTTCCATCAACTTCTACTTTCATTTTGATTAAAGAAAACAGAAAAATAGATTTGAATATTGCCTTAGATTGACTTCATTTCTTTAGCTTGATAACTACCCTCTTTTCCAATGTTCGACCCTTACTTTCCTTCTTAAGGTTTAGTATAAAATTTTACGTTCTTAACTATATGCAATCAAGAATTTTGGCATTGCTACCGGGAAAAGGTGTACTAATTTCAAATTTTGATTTGAAGTTTATTTTCACCATTTTTCTTTATTTTTCTATTTATATTTTTTGACTATCCAAAAAAGTTTCAAAGAAAAAAATAAAAAAACATTCATTACAATCAGTGAACCAGCAGAAAGTTGTTGTTAAAATTGGGGGATGAAAATTGACATCAGTATCGCACCACGGTTAACCATTGGTGCACCACGGTCAAATGGTACCCACTTTTGCTCTGGTTTTTACAGAAACCTTATGATGATCCCGGGATTGTAACAAAATCCTTTTTTTAATTTTTTTTTTCAATCTAGTTCAGTTTTTTACTTTCTATTTCTTTTGTAAGTTTGAGCGATTTTTGGAGAAAAAGCTTAAAAGATCATCAAAGCTCCAAGAACATTTTATTTTTTATTTTCCTTTCATTTTTATTTCAGTTTAGATAGGTTTGATTTTTTTTTTTTTTAGATACTCTTGTATTAGGTTCTTTGTAATTTTTCTTTCATTAATTCTCCAAGAAGAGTTGGATTGTAATAGACTAGGGAAAGATGACTGTTGGACGATACCATTATGGCTCCTTAGGTTTGCACACCAAAATCAGAGTTGGTGGCCTAAGTTTACTCAATTCATCCTAACCTTGTCTAGCACAGGAGGTAATTCCAAAATACCCACGCCTCTCCTTGCTAGTGGTTACTCCTTGCTTTTGTTTGTTATTTTTCAATTTGCACACACTTGGATTAGTTAATTAGGTAGTAAAGAGCACCCCTCTCCTAGAGATGACCCAATAAAATAAGGATTGGAAGTAATTATTAATTTCTTATTCTAATTAGGACAATTAATTTCACTAGTCATCTAATTAAATTAATTAAAATCAATTAGACTTGACTATAGGGCCCAGGAGTTCAATAGAAGAAATCCGCTTCAAGTTGCACCAATTGCATTTCTTGATCACCGATAATATCTAATAAAAATCTTGGCCTTTAAGGGGATAGACTCAGTCTATTTAAGAAAGGAAGGTGATTTAAAAGTGCTTTTACTTATGCATTATGCGCTATGTCCGATCTAGAGATCCGAATGACCTGAACTTGACTGCATAGAACCGAGTCGAAAGACTAGTTACGTCATTTCTACCTGATTAGGAGTTGTCTAGAGTTAGGCAACCTATCTAGGTTTAGTCTTTTATTTTTGTGATTATTTAATTGACTATATTTTTTGAGCACTTAATAGACATTTGAGGAGTTCAATAGTTCAATCTTTTGATCTTTCGATGGAGAATGGTTAACAGTATGTCATGTCGAACATATTAAGTAAGGTGTATAGTCTTAACAATAGAATCAATACTTTTCAAAAGCCACCAATTTACAACCCGTTCAGTCAATCACATCATTCGAAAAGTTGGTCCCCTCCAAATTTCTCATATAGGCAAAATGAATTTACTCAGGATAATTTTTTCGGCAACCATACGCACAACAACTCAATGATTCCTCAACAATCTTACTCAACCTTTCAACCATTCATAGAGTCTCAACTAATGTACAATTATTCTACTTCAATTTTTTAACCACCAATCGCATTAGAATCCATGATGATAGAGTTGCTAAATTAGTAACAACAACAACTTCTCCAATAACAACAAAAGAATACTCAAGCTCTAGCTCGTATGAAAATTCAATTAAGGCACCTAAAGTTATTCTTAAAAGAAGAGAAGTTTGATCAAATAAAAAATGAGGATATCCCAATCCCAGAAAATCCACCACTCTTCCAAGATACCTTTAGTAACCAATTTTAATTCCATAATGAACTGCATAATTGTCTATCCATAGTTGATAACCCACTTCCCTTTGAAGCAAAAATAGACATTAATCAGGTTACAACACCAACCATAGGAAAGATAGAATTACAACTAGAGAAATAGCTATCTACTTAAAAGAGAGTCTGTTTCTAGAAGAAATAACCTCACAAACTCAGTGGAAAGGAATGGTCTACTTGTCGATAGGTTTCCACTTTGTTGATCCTCTTCAAATAGTTACCAACGAATCGGGACGGCATACTTAATGCACCCAAGCTCTACGTGCTTAAAAATGACGAGCTGAGCCCTTATAACTT
Source organism: Akebia trifoliata (assembly GCF_017979445.1). Lineage (NCBI taxonomy): Eukaryota > Viridiplantae > Streptophyta > Magnoliopsida > Ranunculales > Lardizabalaceae > Akebia > Akebia trifoliata. The sequence goes on from NC_141388.1 coordinate 18,821,886, forward strand.
TAAGTGACACTCATAGCTATGATTACCATCCAAATCTTAGGAGTTTAGTTATTCCGTGTATTCTTGTTATTTTACACAATGTAGGTTGAAGATATTAGTGTGTGTCTTTCTAACATAATTTAGAAACCAATTACCCAGATTATGAGCATAATACCCTTCATGGTGTTTCCAACATCATACTATATTATCACGATTGATACAACAGATGCAAGTGATACTATGACAGTGGTGAATAATGTGTTGTCTAATTTCAAGAGACATTATGATAATATCAACAGGACTCTAAGATCTTTTTCATGTGCCATCTAACCCTTTCCATTTCCTTTCGTCAATTTCAATTTTTCCTTTACATATGCATATTTAAATATTAAGGATAGTATCATGTTTAAGTTTGGGGGTGTATGGGTCGGATTTCCACATATTTTGGTGGCAACTTTGTTGTATTTTGTTCAAGATCTTAGCTTGTATTTTTAAGCACTTAGTTAAAAATATTAAATCAGTATTTATTTGGAAGCTTTAATCTGGAATCCTCATTCGTGTCTCTTTTAAGAAATAATTAGAGCAAAGTTATCTTTTGGTTATATTTACTTCGAATAAAGGTACCAAGAATCTAGGTCTAATTAAGTGATCTATTTACCTTCTTTCTACCTAGAGTATTAGAAAAAATTGGATTTGATGAACTTTGACTTTCTTGTTCATTTGATTGGCTAATTAAAAGAAAGATAGAACTAGGTTCAATATGTCTTGAACAACAACCATTGAATTATACTAGGAACCTTGAAAAGGGCTACCTTCTTTTTTTGGAAAAAGAGTGAAAAAGAAGTAGAAAAGAAAAAAACAAAGCAAGAAAAGAAAAATATCCCTCGAAATGAGATAGAAAGAAGGAATCAAAGATTCAAACTTTATAAGTTTAAAGTTTCAATAGGGTTAAAGCCATTAAGTGTAAAAATGTGAGTACATTGGAATATCACAGATAAAGTCCCTTCGATATATTAAAGTGGACATCAACACTTTTCACTACCCCAGACAGGATGCTAAGTTTATAATCAAACCCCAAGTCAATCCACATAATTCTTGTTAGATCAAAGGTTAGAACTCTTAAAGGTCAATTTAACTCTATGTTTTTTTTATAAAGAAAAAAGAATTGGGATTCTATACCAAGTATTACTTCCAAATGACAAACAAACCATAATTAACTTGTACTTTTCAATATAAGTTTTGATTTTGACCATTTTTACTTCAAAGTTATTTTAAATTTTGTGGGTATATTCTCTACAAACCCTCACGAGTCAAACTCATTCACTAGGGATAACCTAACAGTTTAAGGGCTTGCTGCATTCGTTAAATGCAATCAAGGTACCTATGAAAGTAACAATTTTATTTTTTAGGGACTAGAAAAAGATAAGTTTATGGGGTGTGATCAATGTCTCAAAACACTTATTTATTTGCATTTTTACCAAACATTTATCTCGAATTTTATCTTTTTTCTCTATATTAAGTTAATAATAATGTTAAGCATCGAAATATCACGTTGCATGTTTTTATATGCTAATTAGGTTTAATTGTACATAATAAATTGTATTTGTCAAAAAATCTTGATTACACATGTGAAAGCACCCTCGATCCGCGGGGTGTGCGAATCCGCTTTTGACCTTTGAGGTTTGAGAGTCACCACCTAGTTATTATAGTCTAGGGACCGATCATTGACTCTAAAAGCAAAGATAGCTAATCTACAAAAGAAAATACGGGTCCGGGAATCACGTTATGGGGTTAGAAGGTGTTAGGCACCCACCCCACCCGGCAAATGCCGGTCTCTACTAATTCATAAATAGAATTACATTGCTAAAAACACCTAATCAATAAAAAAAATTAAAATCTTTACCTTTACGAAAACAACGGTCTTGTTCCCTCAGATAAAGTAAAATAGTTCTTCGTACAATAATCATCGCTTCGTTCTGTCACCGGATTCGTTTCGGATCTCTAAAACAAAGAATCTCCTTATGAATTTTTCTAATTTTTTTTATGGATTTCTAGGATGTTTTGGAAGGATTTCTAGGTGTTTTTTGAGCTAAATTTGTGGTATGGATGTTTGGTAAGGAGTTGGGACTTCAAAATTAGGGTTTATAGGAGGCTAGGGAAGCTTTTGACCTACTTTTTCTAGGGTTTATTTTTTTATCCAAAAATAGGTTGTAGGGACCCCTATTTAGAGATTTTTTTAAGTGCTTGTTTAGATAGAGTTAGTGTTTAATTATAATTCTATTAGAAAGAGTTATTGTTTAATTATAAATGTTTTCGGTAGAGTTATATTTTAATTAGAATTATTTTAAATAGAATTATTATTTAATTAGGATTGTTTTAAATAGAGTTATTATTTAATTAGAATTCTATTAGGATTTTGACTTTTAGTCTCACTTAATTGACTTTAAGATTTTGACTTTAGTCTTATTTGATTGACTTTAGTCTTACTTGATTGACTTTAATTTTTTGACTTTAGTCTTACTTGATTGACTTTAAGATTTTTACTTTAGTATTACTTGATTGACTTTAATTTTGACTTTAGTCTTACTTTACATTAATTAATGTTTTATTAATTTCAAAAATTTTAATTATTAAAATTATAAAATTATCGTTTTGCCTTCGGAAAGGACCTTTTTGCATTTTAAGTCATTTTTTAATGTTCCAAGATATTTTGGAACCGATTTTTTGTAAGAAATTCAATGGGAATATTGGTTTTTGTCATTTATGAAATTTTTTTATGCGAAATGGTCATTAACTTTATGAGGGGCATTTTCATAATTTTGTTAAATTTTATGAAAATTGACGAAATGATTTATTTAGTTTCAATTTGTTATTTTATGTGTTTGAAAGGATTTTCCTAAGCATAATGTAGGCTTTAGGGATGTTTTGAAATTAAAGGTATTTTGGTAATTTGGTCATTTTTTAGTGATTTTTATCGTGAAGCTTCTTTTTGTCTAAAAAATGATGATTTATCTATTTTTGGGGTTATATTTTCCTAACTAGCGTGGTTTCTACAGTTTTGTTAGTTCATGATACCTCATCCGAATTTCTGAAACACATCTAGTAACAAATAAAGAATTGGAATAAACATCCATCATTGGGAACCGTTGCAATCAGGTTGACGAGTTGATTAATTAGGCAAGTGCAAAAATGGGGTGTCTACAGATGCCCCTCTTTAGCATAGGATTGAAATAGACTAGATACAAATCTATTTTGGTAGAAAGTGCGATATCCGAATCCCAAAGCTAGTGACAGTTCATTTTACAGCCTGATTTAGCAATTCGTCGGGGCGTTCGGATCCTTGAAGATAAAACTCTCCCTGAACAAAAAGGTTGTCAGGTCCTTGAGCGTGAACTCTCACTGATAGTATCAGATCCTTGAATTTTAGAAAATTCTCCTTGATTAACAAAATAAATGTACAAGTACGTGTACTTTAAATTTGAGATAAATCTTAGATGATCTGAGTAAAATTGAGCATAATCTTAAGTAAAAACTGAGAAAAATATGAGCATAAACTGAGCATAACTGAGCATAATTCCGAGAAAACCCTCGACGACATCTGAGAATAATTCCAAGAAACCCTCGACGGTATCTAAGTATAATTCCTAGAAAACCCTCGGTGGCATCTGAACATAATTCTGAGAAATCCTCTGCGGTAACTGAACATAATTCCAAGAAACCCTTGGCAATGGTATCTGAGCATAATTTCGAGAAACCCTCAGTGGTTACTGAGCATAATTCCGAGAAAACCCTCGACAGTAATTGAACATAATTCAAAGAAACCCTCGACTGTATCTGAGCATAATTTCGAGAAAACCTCGATGGTAACTGAGAATAATTCCAAGAAGCCCTCGGCGGTATCTGAGCATAATTCTAAGAAAACCCTCGACGGTAACTGAGCATAATTCCGAGAAATCCTTGGTAGTATCTGAGCATAATTTCGAGAAGCCCTCAGCGGTATCTGAGCATAATTTCGAGAAAACCCTCGGTGGTAACTGAGCATAATTTCGAGAAATCCTCGGTGGTATCTGAGCATAATTCTGAGAAATCCTCGGTGGTAACTGAGCATAATTCTGAGAAAACCCTCGACGGTAACTGAGCATAATTCCAAGAAATCCTCGACGATATCTGAGCATAATTCTGAGAAAACCCTCTGTGGTAACTGAGCATAATTTTGAAAAACCCTCGGCGGTATCTGAGCATAATTCCAAGAAACCCTCGGTAGTATTTGACAGAGTAAAACTAATAATAAAGGAATGAATTTAGGAAAAAATGATTGAAAATGAATCTGAAAAAGAGTGATTGAATCTGGGAATGAATAGATCTGGGAAAGAATGAATGCCCTATTTCTTATTCTAGGTGAAAGGGTTATGAGTTAATCTCTGGGTACAACCAGATGTGAAATCCGAAGTGCTTTTCTTTGAATCTCAAGGTTTTATCCAAAAATTTTATAAATTTAAAACCTGAGTTTTTATTTTTTTTTAACTTCAAGGGTTTTCGAAAAATTATTATCAAGAGAGTAACCTTAAGTTTGGGATTCTTTTTATCTTTTAGGATTAACATTGCTCAAAATTAAATGCACCTAGATTGACAGGAAACACGGCATTGGAGATATTTGAACACATCATGTACAAATTAAAAAAAATGTCCCTAGTATAAGCGGAAAAAATTACATATTGAAGAAGAAATAAAATGCCCCTTGTATGAAGGTTTGAAATATTTGATTACCACAAGCGCAATAAAGATCCAACTTTTAATTTTGATTAACTTTATTGAAGGTTTTGAGTCAGGCTCTAGAAAATAAAATATTTCCTTTTGTGACTCATCATAGAATTCACCATTCTCTCCTTTGGTTTACTTGGGGAAGTAAAAATTTTCAGATTGATCGTAGACAAGATACTTGTGACTTCTGAGTCTGTGCCTGGTTTAAGCTAAGTATTGAACTTGATTATTCGGACTTTTGATATTTCAGCTCAGACCGCTCTTAGCTTTTTAATCCCCCGGAGAATTTTTTCTATTTTTCTTTGTTGCTCTAACTTTTGCCTAGATTGCCCTTTCAGTTTTTCAAACTAGCAAGTTTTTTTTTTCTTTGCTTTAATTTTTGCCAAGACCGTCCTTTTGAATTTTCAACCTTGGGAAATTGCCTTAATTTTTGCCTAAGTCGCCCTTTTCGGATTTTCAGCTTAGCAGGCTTCATTAATTTTTTTCTTTTTCTTCCCTTCTGAACTTCTAAAGTTACCATCAAATTATGCTTTGCTATCTTCATTGACTTTTCGCATGGTACTTAGGAGCACTTTAATGGGTAAGCTTAGGACTGGGTATAAAATGAAAGGGATTTTGAGGCTCAAAAACCTGAATGCCCTTTGTGTAGCATTTTTTATTATTTTTCTTTGAACTTTCTTACCTATTTGACAATATTATATTTTATTTTCGTTTATATATTTTTTGTAGGAAAATATATATTTTTCTTATTTTGATGTGGTCAGGCCTGAAGTAAATTCTCAGGTTGCCTACGTACCCCGAGATTTTGGGATTAGACCAAAATGTAGTTCGAATTTTCCTTCTCTAGGTTAGGTGATCAGGCTGAGAAAAAAAATGTATTTTTTTTTTTTTGAAAAAGGCTGCAAAGGGTTGAGAAATGAGATATTGAACTGGGTAATAGGAAATTGATTCGGCCAAAGATGGCCTCCTTAAATATAGTACCGCTTGATCTGGTCAAGGTTGGTTGGTTCCAATAGTTCAATTCCATCATGATTTTGATGCCTGATGACTTTTCTAGACAATATTTCCTTAATGAATGAATCTTTTCAATTGGGTTTAGACCTCTTCCTATATTTGAGGAGGGAGTTCAATTTTCTTTAAAGTATGATGGTTAAATCCTTGACTTGTAAGTTATAAACTTTGATCTTCTTGTCAAGTGAGTGAGCAACTCTTATCTGATAAGCTTGCATGTGGTATTGAGCTCTAAGTAATTTTTCTTTGATCAAGTTTACTTCTTCATACTGCTGACGAACCCAGTCTGTTTCTAACAATTGACTTTCTATCAAGACCTTGAGATACGGGATTTTCATTTCAACTGTTAAGTCTACTTCCATATCATATACTAGAGGGTAAGGAATAACTCCAATGGAAGACTGATATGCCTATAGTGTGAATGGTAACTTCTCTAACGGATCCTGGTGCGATTGACACATTTTCCTGATGATTATCTTGAGATTTTTTTTTATTGATTGTTTCAACCTTTTTATTAGTCTGAGAACGTGAGGAGATGATTTGTGATGTTCAATCTTGAATTTTGAACACGGAGTAATGACCTAAGCTTTGAAGTACGACCCATTACCAGAGATCAGCTCAAAAGGTACCTTCATATCGATTGATAACATATACTTAAATGAACTTTTCAACTTGAGATGTAGTAGGGATAACGCCAATATATTTTTTAACATCTTCTTTGATTCCATCGATATAGACGAGTATCTATTCTGTATTGAACAACACCCAAGCTTGTACCTAACATACCCTCATATGATCACATGAACAAGTTTTTTGAAATTTCTAAGTAAATTCATTATCCATTCGTGTTCCTCTAGGGATAAGATAGTTTCTATCTGAATTTCTTGAAAATTATTTTTTTGTTCTAAGGTTCAATGGCCTTTGCTTTCTGATTGAAAGTTGTTGGACCCGACCTTTATCTTCTTATTCAGGGGAAAAATATATCCTTGAAGTCAGATTATTAGTTAATTCGTTAATGCGCTCGAGGTATTCAAAATTTTTCTTTTATTCAGATGGGGCGATAGACGCCTCTATAAACTTGACAAATTAACCTAACTCAACAGAAAAAAAAAAGTTGACTCGATCTTAAGAAGGCATGACCTTGCTGAAAAAAAAATGACTTGAGCTAACCCAAATAACTCATGAAAACTCAAGACTACCCCTAACGGGCTTGATTAGGACTAAGGACTGAGACATTACTTATAACCGGCATGACTAAGGCACTGTGATCTTCAAGAAACAAGTGGGAAATGTTGAGATATTCTAAAGGATTTCTGATGATTGATTTGGCGTTGACGTTCGTTCTAACTGACCGGACTTACAACCCTAACAGAACGGTGAACGATTAGCTTAGGTGCAATGATAATCCTGAAACCTTATCAAATGTGGATTATCAATTTCAGTGTTACCCTCTTGATAACATTTTAAATGAGCTCTGAGATTTTATCAAATTCTGTGCACCAATCCATTAAATAATTCATTCATGTAATGATTATTCAGAAGGAAAATAATTTTATTGCACATATCTGATTATTTTTCGTAATCATTTTTTACGAAAACATATTTTAGTAATTTTTCAAGGTCCATGCAAAAAATAGATTTTTTGTAAATCATTTTGAAAAAATAGATCTTTTGTAAACCATTTTTCCTTCATTTTCTTTTCTTTTGGAAAATATTCTCTTCTGAAAAATCATTTTTTCTCTAGAAAATATTTTTCATTTGGAAAATAATTTTCTTTTTGGAGAACATCTTTTTTAAAAATGGATGGAAGTCCGAATTCAACAAAAAGTTTGAATACCATTTTGATTTGAATTGTTCGACCCATCATGATTGTTGGATTGAGATGGATTGGGTCATTATGAATTACTGCAACAAATGGATTCGTTATTGGGTCGGTGCACCCATTTTAATCAGGTAAAAGAAAAACTTTAATCTTTGGGGACAATCACACATTCTGATCTCATTCTCAACATACATTCTGATCTCATCATTCACATCATTCACATACATTTAAACAACCCGGAAACACCCACGATAAGTTCGTGTCGTGGCCTACAAGAGAGGTTTCTAGACTCTAAGCTTAATATATACAATGCATTTTTATCTGGTCACCATTGCCCAAATACACCTATATACCTCTCGAGCGTGCTCAATCAGACGATACATGGTAACTTGGTTTGATATACCGTATAGGTGATAATCTAAAACTTCAACCCACTTCTCTAAACCCAAAAATAGACAGTTTAATCCCCAGATCAGAGGTGGCGCGCGATTCTTTAGCAAAGGCACTCTTAAATCACCTTTTTTCTAGAATAGACATAGTCTATCCTCTTAGTACCATAGCACATCGAAGCAGGATCTTGCTTAGGCACTGGTTTTGACCAAGAAGTACAACTGATGTACTTGGATCATCTTTGATATACCTATGGGTACGAGTCAAGAGTTGTAGCTTTCATAAATGGTTTGGCATCCCACAAGGGGATTGACCACGTACTAGTAATATATTGGCGAACGGGACATGTGACTGTGCGGCTTACACTAGTTAAAGGCTCATATTACTCCAGCCTGGGTACATCGATATACCTTTCAGAGTCACCTGATCAGACGGTACTGATACCCCAGTTTGATATACCCTAAGGTACGTGACTGGAGTTGTGATTTTCATAAATGAGGTCGCATCTCCGAAGAGACCGGACCACGCACTAGTGCCACTTTGGCTATATTGGGACATGCATGCGTGCAAAATAGTAAACATGCATGTGGTGTGTGCAAAACAGGGTGGGGTGTGCCCAGGGCCTTTTCAAACAATTGGGCCTTTGGGCCAGATCAGATCACAAAAGTATGGATTTCAAATATTAATCAAAACATACAAACAATATTCATAACATCAAGATCGAAATCAAGGGCATGCACATCATAAAGATATATCAATCAGATCATGGCATGTTAGATACACAATCAATCAGATCCAACAACATGCACACAGTTTTTTTATTATCTATTGTCCAATCAAGGATCAGTTTGGGCGACCCAAAATGATTCGGAATTTCAAAGAATATCGAATTAAGGATAACACGATGGTTGTTGAGATAAGGAGTAATGAAATCCTTTTTTTTTTTTAAATTCTCTTTTTTATCGCCACGTGATAAGGTCAATAACCTTTAGCAAGATTCGGAATCTTACTACATTAGTGAGATATACTTCCCTTTTGAATGCCATTAACTAACCGATAAGTGGGACTCACATTTTACATGTCAACCAAAATCAATTTGGCCCTTTAAAAGATATGGGTTCAAACTCAAAGTTTGTTATAGCAAATAGGTCCCTTACCATAATTTCGTTGTTGTATAACAAACTCAAAAAATCATATAATTGCAATAAAGGGTCTGTCGAGCATTATAAAGGAATTTTATTTTTCATTTTTTTATTTTTTTATTTTTTTAACTGTTTTGCCTACAATTATTTTACTCCGAATAAATTGAAGTAAAATCTGGCAAAAAAAAAAACTTCTTTTAACTTCATAAAGTCCTATTTACCAGATAGGTTGTTAAGAAAACCATTCAACAAATTTTGAACCAACCTTTGCATCATGCACAAAACATGATGCATCTTAATTCAACCACTAAGAACCATGGGTTTGAAACTTTGTTTTGGCATCTCGTCTCGTCCACGAATGAGACATGAGTTGTCTCATTCAACAATGAACACCTTCCGCCTTATTTGAGAAACACATCAAGTTTGAGAAGACTTGTCTATCTCATTGGTGGACGATACCGAGATAAATGGGCTGAGTCATCTCGATCTCGGACGAGATTTAAAACCATGCTGAGAACCATCCAACGAAATTTGGAAGAAAGAAGCTCAAAAGTAGATTAAAGCATAAATAACAAAAAACCTCAAGCATATTCAACCTTTAAAAGAGGTTGATGAGTGTCTCCAAACACTCAATTATACGCACATTTTCCGGATATTTATCTTGATTTTTGTACCTATTTCTCTATATTAAGATAATAATCAGGATAAGCCTCAAACCACCACGTTGCATGTTAATTAGGCTTAATTATATATAAATAAATTTATTTACTAGATAAATCTAATTACGTGTGTTTCTTGTGCAGAAAATCAACAATTTGGAATCAAAATCTCAAGGCAAAAGCATTTGGGCCCACTTTGGAATGCCCTAATCCTTTGGAATGCCCTAATCCTTAACTCATATTCTCCTCTTTTGTCTTTTTGTGCAAAGAAAAGTGGAGGCTACTTTTAGACTCTTCTACACACATTTTTCTCTATAAATAGAGCCTTCATTTCTAGAGAAAGGGTCCCACCTTGGTTCTCTTATCCTAGACTCCTTTAATCTAAGGCTCTTTGCCTATTCTCTTATTTTTTTGTATTTTCATTTTCTAGTTATTTCCTTTTGGCTAATTAGTCTTGTAAAAAGTAGAAGAAGAAGAAGTTGTAATTTTCTCCATGAAATGAAGAAAAGTTCTTTCATCTCTTATCTTCCCTCTCTTGCAATGACATTAGGCTAAGTTCCCCTCCATTGGAGAGTGGAAAAGCCTAGAGCAAGTTCTTGTGTTATTTCTAATTTTATGCCTTTCTTTTATTTAAAATGCTTATGAATTCTCTTTAAGTTTCTTGCACATTTTATTCTTAATATAGATACTTTATGCTTAGATTAGATCAAGATAAAGTATGCTTAAATTAGATAATTTGTAGTAAGAAGTTCTCAAGAAATTCTACTTTATTTTCGTTCTTTTATTTCATTTTAATTGCAAAACTTTCCGATCTAAGGAGCTAACACCAAGCCCTTATGATTGAGTTATAAAAAGGCTAGAGACTAGAAATTGCTCATTAACATGTTTTAGGTAGATCCACCTCCAATGGTGTTTTAATTCATAAGTTTACTTGTTTTTAATTTCATTTACTTTAGTTTATTTTCTAGCAATTTTACATCTTCTTATAAGTTCAAAAATATAAAGAAAAACAGTTTTAATTCCTTTTAGTTAATTTGAATTTTATCTTCTTAGCTTAGCTCTATTCCTCCTTTCTCTTGGGTTCGATCCCCTACTTGCCCCACAAGTAAGGTAAAACTAAGATTATTATTAACTCCGGTGAGAAGAACAACGATAGTCTCATTAGAATTTTGGCGCCGTTGCCGGGGAAAGGTAAAGGTAGTAGTGGTAAGTTTTGATTTAAAATCTTTTTTTTTTCTTTTTTTCTTTTGGTTTCTTTCTATAAGTTCAAGTGTTCTTGAGATTTTAAGAGAGAAGAAAGAAGAAAAAAACATTAAAAAAAAAAAAAAAGTCATTCTCGTTTTCTTTTTCACCCTTGACAACAGAACTTAAAGTGACTGTAACTTTCTATTCCGATCTCTGATTATCTATTAGTGTATATCGATTTGGGGTAGAACGAAATTTTCTATAAAATGTGACATAGTAAGCAAGATAGCGGTAAGTCAGATTCTGTTTTTGAATCCATTTACTATCATTTCTACTAACATTTCTGTTTTGCTTCTTGTAGGTGAACATTTTTTTGTCTTCTTTTCTTTCAATTTTCTTGAATCTTTAGTTAGGTTTATTTTTCTGTTTTAGAAACACTTGTATAAGATTCTTTGTAATTTTTTTTAATTATCCAAGAAGGCTTGGATTGTAATAGACTAAGGAAAGACGACGGGTGGACAATACCGTCACGGCTCCTTAGGTTCGCACACCAAAATTGGAGTTGGTGGCCTAAGTTGACTCAAACTGTCTTCACCCCATTTAGCACGGGAGGTAATTTCGAAACACCCACGCCTCTCTTTGCTAGTGGGTTACTCCTTGCCTTTGTATGTTATTTTTCCAATTTACACACACTTGGAATAGTTAATTAAGTAGTAAAGAGCACCCCTCTCCTAGGGATGGCATGATAAGATAAGGATTGGAAGTCATTACCAATTCCTTGCTCTAATTAGGATAATCAATTCACTAGTCATCCAATCAAATTAATTAAAATCAATTAGACTTGACTATAGGGCCCACGAGCTCAATAGGAGAAATTCCACTTCAAGTTGTGCCAATTGCGCTTCTTGGTCATTTTTGTATCTAGTAAGATCTTACCCTTTGAGGGGATAGATTCAGTCTATTCAAGAAAGGAAGGTATTTAAGCGTGCTCTTGCTTATGCACTATGCGCCTCCTCCGATCTGGAGATCCGAATGATTCAAACTTAATTTCATAGAACCGAGTTGGAAGGCTAGTTGCACTATTTCTACCCAGTTAGGAGCTGTCTAGCTTTAGGCAACCTATCTAGGTCCAGTCTTTTCTTTTCGTGATTGTTTGATCGACTGTGTGATTTGTATGCTTGGTAGACGTTCACAAAATAACGTGTTAGAACCATTTGATCCTGAGATCGAACTTACCATCAGTAGGATACGCAAAACACCATCAGTAGTTATGATGGGTGATCGAGAGCGAACTCTCAATGAGCTCTTCGTTCCAGCTTCCGCATCTCCTCCCACATGCATTGTTTTACCATTGAACAATGCACCTCAGTTTGAAATTAGGGCTGCCACCATCAATATGTTTCCTAAGTTCCACGGTTTAGAACGTGAACAACCTTACACCCATTTTAATCGATTCTTGACTATATGTCAAACTTTTAGAAATCAGAATCTAGATGAGGAGAGTATCAAGCTTATTCTGTTCCCGTTATCCTTGGAAGACCACGCAGCTGCGTGGTTGAACTCCCTAACACCCAATTCCATATCTACCTGGGATGTTCTATCCAATAAATTTATGGTCAAATTCTACCCCGTGGCCAAAACTGAGAAAATGAAGGACTCTATTAGAAATTTTAGAGCCCGTCCTGATGATGAATTTTCCCAAACTTGGGAAAGATTCAATGATTTATTGGTCAAATGCCCACACCATGGCATTGACAAAGCACAGTTGGTGCAAAGTTTTATAGAGGATTAACAATGAATCAACGTACCTTAGTTGAGTCAATGCATAAGGGTCAGTTCATGAACCAGACTCCCAACCAAGCGTATGATTTCCTCGTAGAGTTAGCTGAGAGTGCTCAAAATTGGAGCACTAACCAAGAAGAATTTGATAGAGATGATCCGGTTAGGAAGACAGGCATGTATGAGATGAAGGCAGACCCTGATATCAAAAATGTCATGTGTAGTCTAGTGAGTGGGATGAATAATATCACGAAGAAGTTAGATGCATTTACCATCTCAGCATCCAAACCTCACCTAGACCCTCGTACAATTTCGCAAGTGACTGTCAAACCGAGTTCTTTGTGTGTCATATGCGACGGCAACGACCATTTGGTCGAGTGTTGTCCCACCTTGCCTCAAATCAAAGCTGAACAAGCAAATGCGATTAATGGCTATAGTACTTTTAGGAAGCCAACTCCAAACTCTTTTAGCCAAACGTATCACCCAGATAATAGGTTCCATCCTAATTTCTCATACAGACAGAATGAACCTATTCAATCTAGTGGTCCGTTAGGTTACAATAGGAGTTTTCCTAGGCAATCTGGTTCTTCCACAAACCAAGCTATTGTTCCTCAAGTCCCTTATCAATCCCAACAATCTACCGATTGCAGAGCCATCATACCAGATCCCATGACCAATTACCAGCAGCCTGCCCAACAACAGTCGTTTTTAGAATCTATGATTGCCGAGTTGATGAGGCAGCAACAGCAGTTCATCCAAACTCAACAGCAAACCCATCAAAATCAAACTCAGATTAACCAGGTCACTGCACAATCCATAGCTAAGATGGAAGTTCAGTTGGGGCAGTTAGCTCTTTCCTTGAGTGGGAGAGAGAAAGGTCAATTTCCTAGTCAGACTATCCCTAACCCTAGAGGTCAACCTTTGATTCCAAACGGATCAAAAGGTCAATACGAAGTAGGAAGCCATTCTGGAGCTCCACAAGACTCAGTCCAGGCTATCCACACCTTGCGTTCGGGAAAGAAGGTGGACAATAAGGTCCAACTTATTGACACGGGAGAAAAGGTCTTAGAAAAGGACAAAGTTCAAAAAGAAGCCATAGAGTCTCCAACAGAGAAGAAGAAAGATTTGGAAAATCCTCCTATCATTTTGCCAATTCCAAAAGCTCCATTTCCCCATCGCCTTAGAGATTCTAAAAAAGGTAAGCAGTTTGAGGGTGTCTTAGAAGTCTTCCAAAATGTGCATATCAATATCCCATTCCTAGATGCCATTAAGCAGATACCTTCTTATGCGAAATTCTTAAAGGATTTGACCACAGCTAAAAGGAAAACACCATTTCCTCGGGAAGCTATTATGGCAGTCCAAGCTTCGTCACTCATCCAACAAACGATTGCACCAAAATTTAAGGATCTTGGATGTCCGACAATTTTTATTCATATTGGAAATCAAGTGGTCGAAAAATGTCTCTTAGACATAGGGGCCAATGTGAACCTTTTACCATATTCGGTTTATAAACAATTAGGTTTGGGGGTTTTGAAACCCACAGATATCACGTTGAGTCTAGTCGATAGGTCCATAAAAATTCCAAAGGGTATAGTTGAGGACGTGATAGTTAAAGTCAAAGATTTCTATTTTCCTGTTGACTTTGTTGTCTTAGACACAGAGCCAGTCATCAATTCGAACAGTCATATTCCTATCATCTTAGGACGTCCATTCTTAGCCACGTCTGACGCAGTCATGTCATTTGTTGTAAAAACGGAATTATGACTTTAGCATTTGGGGATATGAAAGTGAAACTGAACGTATTCCACAATTTCCAAGGAATTGATGTAGATGATGGTATGGAGGAAGTGAACATGATAGATATGCTAGTCATCAAACGTATCAAGATTTAGGGTACTCTGATCCCCTAACGAAATGTTTGGCTTACTTTGGCCTTGACTTGGACGTAGAAGAGTCTATAAGCGAAGTCAATGCTTTGCTTGAATCCGTTCCACTCTTAGATTATGTGCGGTGGCACGCAAAAGCTGAAAGTCTTCCTGTGCGCACATCCAATCTTGTTCCTTCTCATGTCGAGCCTCCAAAATGGAACTCAAGTCTCTTCCAGAGACCTTGAGATATGCATTCTTGGCAAGAATCAAACCTTGCCTGTGATCATTTCCTCTCACCTCAATGAAGTCCAAGAGGGAAAGTTGTTAGGAGTATTAAGGGAACATCAAGAAGCTATTGGTTGGAGCATAGTTGACATCAATGGAATTAGTCCATCTGTGGTGATGCACCACATTCGTTTAGAGGATTTTGCTAAACCTTCCTTAGAACCTCAGAGACGACTAAATCCTGTCATGAAATACGTGGTTCGGATAGAAGTGATGAAATTGCTAGATGCGGGTATTATCTATCCTATCTCTGATAGTCGTTGGGTGAGTCCTATACAAGTAGTTCCTAAGAAATCTGGTATCACTGTGGTAGTGAACCAAGACGACGAATTAATCCCCACTCGAGTCCAAAATGGATGGAGAGTGTGTATCGATTATAGGAAACTCAACTCGATGACTCCTAAGGATCATTTTCCTTTACCTTTCATTGATCAAATGTTAGAGCGTCTAGCAGGACATTCTTACTATTGCTTCTTAGATGGTTATTCCGGGTACGACCAGATACCCGTTGGTCCAATCGATCAAGAGAAAACAACTTTCACCTGCCCTTTCGGAACTTTCGCTTATCGTCGCATGCCTTTTGGATTGTGCAATGCACCCATTACTTTTCAACGGTGCATGATGAGTATATTTTTCGATATGCTAGAAAAATATCTCGAAGTATTCATGGACGATTTTTCAGTTTTTGGATCAAGTTTTGAGGAATGTCTTCATCACTTGACTTTGGTCCTTGTATGTTGCAAAGAGGTCAATCTAGTCCTCAATTGGGAAAAATGCCATTTCATGGTAACATCGGGGATTGTGCTAGGGCACATTGTTTCTACTAAGGGGATTGAGGTAGATAAGGCAAAGGTAGGTCTAATTGAAAAATTACCACCTCCTAGAACGGTCAAAGAAATTAGGTCATTCCTAGGCCATGCGGGTTTTTATCGTAGATTCATTAAAGATTTCGGGAAAATCTCGAAGCCTTTATGTGAGCTATTGGGAAAGGATGTTCCTTTCGACTTTTCAGAGTCATGTCTCTCTGCATTCAACAAGCTCAAGTCCGAGTTAACCTCGGCACCCATTATTCAACCTCCAAACTGGAGCATTCCATTCGAAGTTATGTGCGACGCTTCAGATTATGCAATAGGTGCTGTTTTGGGTCAGCGAATTGAAAAACAACCTCATGTTATCCAATATGCTAGTAAAATCCTAAACGATGCTCAGCTTAATTACTCTACAACAGAGAAGGAAATGCTAGCAGTGGTCTATGCCATTGAAAAATTTCGCCCCTACCTCATAGGATCTAAAGTCGTGATCTACACAGACCACGCAGCATTGAAGTACCTTCTATCAAAGAAAGATGTTAAAGCAAGGTTAATCCGTTGGATTCTACTTCTACAAGAGTTTGATCTCGAGATCCGAGATAAAAAAGGGGTAGAAAATGTAGTAGCTGATCACTTGTCTAGGATAGTTAACAAGCCATCCGAGGAATCCTTACCCATCTCTGAATCCTTTCCCGATGAGCAACTTATGCAAATCTCTCAAGCTAATGTTCCATGGTATGCGGACATTGTCAACTACCTAGTTACAGGTCAATTCCCAGTCGAAATGACTAGTCAAGAGAAACTCCGTCTTCTGTCAAAAACAAAATGATATTTCTGGGATGAGCCATACTTATTTAAGTATTGTCCTGATCAATCATTAGACGTTGTATTCCAACCTGTGAGCAAGTCAGTATCCTAGAGTTTTGCCATAATCATGCCTGCGGAGGGCACTTCAGTGGAAAAAGACCGCCATGAAAATCCTACAATGCGGTTTTTTCTAGCCTAGTATTTTTCGTGATGCCCACGAGTTTAGCAAATCTTGTGATAGATGTCAAAGATTAGGAAAAATCTCTAAGAGAAATGAAATGCCTCAAAATCCTATACTGATCATCGAAATTTTTGACGTGTGGGGTATAGACTTCATGGGACCTTTTCCTATCTCCCAGGGTTATCAATACATCCTAGTTGCCGTTGACTATGTGTCAAAATGGGTCGAAGCTGTGGCATGTAGAACTAACGATCACAAGGTTGTGATAAAATTCATCAAGGAAACGATTTTTTCAAGATTTGGTACTCCGCGAGCTATCATAAGTGGTGGCTCGCATTTTTGCAACAAGATCTTTGCTACGTTGATAAGAAATACCTCATAACGCATAAGGTTGCCACACCTTACCACCCACAAACAAGTGGACAAGTTGAGATTTCTAATAGGGAAATAAAGACTATCTTAGAAAAAACAGTCAATCCTTCAAGGAAAGATTGGTCTTTGAGATTGAGTGATTCACTCTAGGCCTATAGGACTGCATTTAAGACACCCATAGGGATGTCTCCCTACCGGTTAGTTTTTGGCAAGGCCTGCCATCTCCCTGTAGAACTAGAACATCGTGCATATTGGGCGATCAAACGCCTCAACTTTGATTTTGATAAAGCCGGTGAGAAGCGAAAGTTACAACTAGACGAGTTAGAAGAGATTAGAAATGACTCGTATGATTGTGTCAAAAGGTACAAAGAGCGTACCAAATTCTTTCACAATAGGCACATTCTTAGGAGGAATTTCATTCTTAATCAAAAAGTTTTGGTGTATGATAATAGACTCCACCTTTTTCCTGGAAAACTTAAGTCTCGATGGACTGGCCCATATATTATCCAAACAGTTTACCCCCATGGTGCTGTTGAAGTCCTTAATCCTAAGGACGGATCCACTTTCAAAGTGAATGGCCAACGTCTCAAACCGTTTCACGAGTATGTTCCGTAGGAGGAAGTTCTTTTTCTCAATGATCCCGTCTATCAAAATTAACTATGTTTTCATCTAGCTAAAGACGTTAAACTTAGCGATTCTGGGAGGCAATCCATGCACTTCAAGGGACATTGTGTTACATATCGACAGGACTATAAGGTCTTTCTCAGGTGCTATCTAACCCACTTCATTTCATTTTGTCAATTTCAATTTTACCTTTGCATGCATATTTTGAAATATTGAGGACAATATAATGTTTAAGTTTGGGGGTGTATGGGTTGGATTTCCACATATTATTTTCTTCTTTTATACAAAAAAAAAAAAATTGAAAAATATTGGTTGGCAACTTTGTTGTATTTTTCTCAAAGTCTTAGCTTATATCTTTTAAGCACTTAGTGAAAATATTTAATCAGTCTTTCATTGGAAGCTATGATCTGGAGTCCCCATTTATGTTTCTCTTAGGCAAAAATTAGAGTAAAGTTATCTTTTGGTTTATAGTCACTTCTAATAAGGTTACCAAGAGTCTAGATTGTATTAAAAGAGCTTGTTACCTTCTTTCTACCTAGAGTTTAAGGAAAAACTAGGTTTGATGAACTTTGACTTCCTTGTTCAATTGGTTGGTTGATTAGAAGAAAAACAGAACTGGATTGTATACACCTTGTACATCAACCATTGAATTAGACTGGGTACCGTGAAAAGGGCTGCCTACTTTTCTTAGAAAAATAGTGAAGAAGTAATATATATAAAAAAAAATAAAAAATAAAAAAGAGAAAAAGTCAAAGATCCAAAAGTTTATGTAAAGTTTTAGTAGGGTGAAAGCCATCAAGTGTAAAAATGTGAGTATACTGGAATATCACAGATAAAGCCCCTTAGAGGTATTAAAGTGAATATCCACACTTCTCACTACCCCAGACAGGATGCTAAGTTTAGAATTAAACCCTAAGTTACTCCAGTTATTCTTGAGTAGTTAGAAGGTTGAAACTCATTTTGGGAAATCGAATCTCTTAAATTTCTGAGTTAGAATCACTATCGCTTAAAGGTCAATTTAAGTCTAAGTTTTGTCGTAGAGAAATAAGGGTTGGAACTCTATACCAAGCAGTACTTCTAATTGATTGAAAAAAAAAAAAGACTTGTGCTTTTCAATATAAGTTTTGATTTTGACTATTTTTACTTCAAAGTTGTTTTCAAATTTTGTGGGTATATTTTCTACAAACCCTCACGAGTCAAACTCGTCCACTAGGGGTAACCTAGCGGTTCAAGGGCTTGCTGCATTCGCTAAATGCAGTCGAGGTGCCTGCGAAAGTGGCAGTTTTATTTTCTAGGGACTAGAAAAAGGTAAGTTTTGGGGTGTGATGAGTGTCTCCAAACACTCAATTATACGCACATTTTCCGGATATTTATCTTGATTTTTGTACCTATTTCTCTATATTAAGATAATAATCATGATAAGCCTCAAACCACCACGTTGCATGTTAATTAGGCTTAATTATATATAAATAAATTCATTTACTAGATAAATCTAATTACGTGTGTTTCTTGTGCAGAAAATCAACAATTTGGAATCAAAATCTCAAGGCAAAAGCATTTGGGCCCACTTTGGAATGCCCTAACACTTTGGAATGCCCTAATCTTTTGGAATGCCCTAATCCTTAACTCATATTCTCATCTTTTTTCTTTTTGTGCAAAGAAAAGTGGAGGCTACTTTTAGACTCTTCTACACACATTTTTCTCTATAAATAGAGCCTTCATTTCTAGAGAAAGGGTCCCATCTTGGTTCTCTTATCCAAGACTCCTTTAATCTAAGGTTCTTTGCCTATTCTCTTATTTTTTTTGTATTTTCATTTTCTAATTATTTCCTTTTGGTTAATTAGTCTTGTAAGAAGTAGAAGAAGAAGAAGTTGTATTTTCTCCATGAAATGAGAAAAAGTTCTTTCATCTCTTATCTTCCCTCTCTTGCAATGACATTAGGCTAAGTTCCCCTCCATTGGAGAGTGGAAAAGCCTAGAGCAAGTTCTTGTGTTATTTCTAATTTTATGCCTTTCTTTTATTTAAAATGCTTATGAATTCTCTTTAAGTTTCTTGCACATTTTATTCTTAATATAGATACTTTATGCTTAGATTAGATCAAGATAAAGTATGCTTAAATTAGATAATTTGTAGTAAGAAGTTCTCAAGAAATTCTACTTTGTTTTTGTTCCTTTATTTCATTTTAATTGTAAAACTTTCCGATCTAAGGAGCTAACACCAAGCCCTTATGATTGAGTTATAAAAAGGCTAGAGACTAGAAATTGCTCATTAACATGTTTTAGGTAGATCCACCTCCAATGGTGTTTTAATTCATAAGTTTACTTGCTTTTAATTTCATTTACTTTAGTTTATTTTCTAGCAATTTTACATCTTCTTATAAGTTCAAAAATATAAAGAAAAACAGTTTTAATTCCTTTTAGTTAATTTGAATTTTATCTTCTTAGCTTAGCTCTATTCCTCCTTTCTCTTGGGTTCGATCCCCTACTTGCCCCACAAGTAAGGTAAAACTAAGATTATTATTAACTCCGGTGAGAAGAACAACGATAGTCTCATCAGAGGTCCTAAGATTCTAATGTCCATGCTACTGTGATCATATTCGGCAACCAATCAGAATGTTCCAAGCATCACTCCCATAAGATTGGTTTTTCCAACAACTGAGCAAATTAAGTTTTCACAGGCTCAGCTCGAGGCCTCCAGAGTCCCTGTTTGTACTTGTGGGTGTATTTCGAGATCAGCTTCCTCTAATTACAAGGGAATCCAAGCTTCTTGAGCTTGAGAGTTCGGGTGACAAGCAAATTCTGAAAGTCTCCAATCTCTGAGTCAAGCTTCACTACGTGGGTTTCAACCGCCCTATTTACTCCATTCAGGAACTCTGGTATTCCTACCTTCAAAACGTATTGGTTGTAGAATTTAGAGAAAAATCTTGAGAATCTTGGAACCAAACGTGATTGTGTTGAGAGTGACAGTCGGTTTGAGAGCATTTGCTTCCAAGCCATCACCATGGCCACAAGACACAGAGAGAGAGAGAAAGAAAGAAAGAGAGAGAAAGAGATATCTCTCTTCTGGTTTGTTGTTGTTTTTTCCTCTTCTTATTGAAGAAGAAGATGGAACTAATAAAAAAAAAGTTTTAATATTAGCACACCACGCCTAAAATTAGTTTGAAACGGTGTTGTTGGCTAACAGCACCCTTAAAAAAAACTTTTTATTTTTTTTATTTTTGTTTGTTGTCGATGGGCAGCACTACTCTTTTTTTTTCATCATTTTTTTTCTTGCTGTTAGCACAACTTGCCTACTTAAAAGAACTAAACACATAAAATAAAAAATAAAAAATTAGAGAAAGAAAACCTTTTGCTATCCCAAAAACAGATCGACATATACCTAAAAAACAATGAATAAAAAGGTAAAAGATCCCCTTTTATATTTATATATATATATATATATATATTTTTTTTTTTTTGGCTTGCAGTTTTTTGCTTGCTATCAATGGACAGCACAACTTGTCCATAAAAAAAAAATTGATAAAAAATAAAATAAACAAAAAAAAAAGAAAAATTTCAAACGACAGATCAAGGACACTCCTAAAAGAGGAATAATAAAAAGAAGTAAAAAATATATAAAAAAAAAAAAATAATTTCCATTGTCCGATAAACGTTGTTTCATTTTCAACTAGACCATTCCTTCGAAATCTCGTATTATTTGGGGTCATTCCAAATACCATGCCAAAGTAGAATATTCATAACCCAAACACACGATCAATAATTAAACAAAAAGATGATAGAAATAAAAAAATAAATAAATAAACAGATAAACTAACAACTAAAAAGAAAAAAAAATCTAGATCGTTTTAGCAATGCTCCCATACTTGGGGCTTTTCAAGTTTGATCCTCAGTGTTTCCCAGCGGAGTCGCCACTAAAAGTGTCCTCGATCGGAGGGGTGCGCGGATCCGCTTTTTACCTTTGAGGTTTGGGAGTCGCCACTTAGTTATTACAGTCTAGGAACTGATCATTGACTCTAAAAATAAAGATAGCTAATCTACGAAAGAAAATACGGGTCCAGGGATCACGTTACGAGGTTGGAAGGTGTTAGGCACCAACCCCGCCCAGCAAACGCCGATCTCTACTAATTCTCAAATAGAACAACATTGCTAAAAATACTTAATCAATAAAAAAAAATTTAAATATTTACCTTTATAAAGACGACGGTCTTGTCCCTCAGATCTGGTAGAATAGTTCTTCGTACAGTAATCCTTATTTCGTTCTGTCACCAGATTCGTTTCGGATCTCCAAAATAAAGTATCTCCTTATAAATTTTTTAAATTTTTTATGGATTTCTAGGGTGTTTTGGAAGGGTTTATAGGTATTTTTTCAGCTAAAGTTGGGGTATGGATGTTAGGTAAGAAGTTGGGACTTCAAAATTAGGGTTTATGGGAGGCTAGGGAAGCTTTTTGACCTACTTTTTCTAGGGTTTATTTTTTTATCCGAAAATAGGTTGTAGAGACCCTTATTTAATTATAAGGGTTAGGCTAGGGAAGCTTGTTTAGATAGAGTTAGTGTTTAATTATAATTCTTTTAGAAAGAGTTATTGTTTAATTATAATTATTTTAGGTAAAGTTATATTTTAATTAGAATTATTTTAAATAAAATTATTATTTAATTAGAATTATTTTAAATAGAGTTATTGTTTAATTAGAATTCTATTAGGATTTTGACTTTTAGTCTCACTTAATTGACTTTAAGATTTTGACTTTAGTCTTATTTCATTGACTTCAAAATTTTGACTTTAGTCTTACTTAATTGACTTTAATTTTGACTTTAGTTTTACTTGATTAACTTTAAGATTGACTTTAGTCTTACTTGATTGACTTTAATTTTTTGACTTCAGTCTTACTTGATTGACTTTAGTCTTAGTTTATATTAATTAATATTTTATTAATTTTAAAAATTTTAATTATTAAAATTGTAAAATTATCGTTTTGCCCTCGGAGAGGATTTTTTACATTTTAAATCATTTTTTAATGTTTCAGGATGTTTTGAAATCGATTTTTCATAAGGATTCAATGGGAATATTGGTTTTTGTCATTTATGAAATTTTTTTAGGCGAAATGGTCGTGAACTTTATGAAGGGCATTTTCATAACTTTGTCAAATTTTGTGAAAATTAACGAAATGATTTATTTGATTTCGATTTGTTGTTTTATGTGTTTGAAAGGGTTTTCATAAGCGTAATGTAGGTTTTAGGGATGTTTTGAGATTAGGGGTATTTTGGTAATTAGATCATTTTTTAGTGATTTTTATCGTGAAATTTCTTTTTGTCTAAAAAATGATAATTTCTATATTTTTGGGGTTATATTTTCCTAGCGTAACATGATTTCTACAGTTTTTTTAGTTTGAGATACCTTATCCGAATTTCTGAAGCACATCTAGTAATAAATAAACCATTGGAATAAACATCCATCATTGGAAACCGTTACGATCAGGTTGACGAGTCGATTAACCAGGCGAGTGCAAAAATGGAGTGTCTACAGTGTATTCATAATACAGATCAAAGACCAACCTGTAAAATCCCAAATTTTTCATTTATATCTCGAGGAAAAATAAATACTAGAATTTTGAGAAAATCTTGAAAGTGGGACTTAGGGGTAAAACTTTAGGAGGTTTTTGATAATTTTTAAGAAAATCTAACCTCACCATTGGATTCAAAATGATCGAAAAACATACTTTAGCCTGTAAGCACGCTCAAGTGCGAGTCCGAATAAAAAAATTACAAAATCCTCGATTATCGAGTCGGATTATGCTAAAATAGTGAATTTTTACTAGAGAAAGAAATATTAAGATTTGATTACACCATTGGATTCGTAAAAAAAATTTATTGAACATAGACAATTTATTTGTCATTTTTGGAGCACAGAAAGTCGAATTATCATCAAAAATGAAAATGCGTCAATTTTAGGGGTACCTTGGGCCAAAAATGCAAATTTTTGTTAGAGATAGAATTTTTAGAAATTGACTGCACCATTAGATCTGGAATGAAAATTTAGGCGAAATTGAGTATTCATTCATCATTTTTGGAGTCCGGACGATCAAGTTATAGTCGATCGAAACAATAGACAAAATACCGATTTCGTCCCAAGATATATAGAAATAAAATTTTTTAATTTTTTTTCACATTCACTGTCATTTTAAATGATCCAAAACCAGCCAACCCAATTTTTTTTTTTAAATTCATTTTTTCTTCGATCTTCTACCTCAGATCCCTCGTAAACGGCTCGCCGTTGACGACCAACACAGAAGGGAGAAACGTCCGCAGTCGCGTTCTCTACAAAATCCACCAAACCTCTTTTCATTTCACTTTTTTCACCCAGTATCGTAAAAAATCAGCCATATATATATACGGGGGTTTCGTAACTTCGACCTCAGATTTCATCCGTTTCGGGGTCAAACCGTCCTTCACGGCAGAAGGGAGAAAAAATGACGACATTGAGATCTTAGAAACCACCAGGTTGATTTTGAAAATTAGTCATCTAAAAGTATGACTTACCTCGATTTTCGCATTGATCGCCTCGATTTTTCGTGTACGTGCTTCAATTTCGTCTCCTAGAGATTGTAAGAAATTTTCAATGTCTATTAGTAATCATAGATTGTGAAAATTGCATTTAGGATTTTATTAAAATTTTGTGGTGAGTTTTAAAATATATAGAATTTAATTAGTTATTTCAAATTCATGCTAGAACTTGCATATTTGATATGTTTAATTATATTTTATGACAAATTATACGTGGGTAAGATATTTCAACAGGTTATTTCCTTCAGTTGGATCTTGTGCACCGCTCGGACCTTGTTTTGATCTAAGTGTTGTACATTTTCAATATTATTGATGAAAATAAATTTTACAATTAGAAAAAAAAATAATTTAATATTCAATGAATTTAAATTGAGTTGATGAAAAATCAGAAAGTGGATATTTTGTTTGAAAGATTGAAAACAGTAAAAATCGGAAAAAGGAAAAAAATGGTATGAAATGGTAAAATGTCAAAGTCACACCCGAGGGGTGATGTCTGCATTTTACATTATTGTGTTGTGTGTAGGTTGGTGAATGGATATCCAGGGATAATGTTACTGGTTGCATGTTTAGTTACTTTTTGTTAGCGCAATGCGCTATTTACTTTTCCGTTTTGTTATTTATTTTAGGTCGATTGGCCACACTTGCATGGTAGGAAACTGGATATTCATTCTCAACCTTGAATTATTAATTTCTCTTTTATTTTCAAATGAAAATAATATATATATGTAGCTATTTTATGAGTTGTTAAAGAGTCTGTGAATGCTTGAAGGGATAGTGCATCATATCATCCGGAGTGGTGTACTATCTTGGGATGTACGGTAGGGACCACCAAGCTCATACGTGGTATGGGACGCGTATGAGAGTGGAGTCACAACTGGAATCCGAGTTTATTCCTCTCTATCTTTACCAAGGAACTTGTACTGTAAAGGTGGTCGTATACGAATGGTTTGTATATTTGGGAATCACATGTACGCCTGATAGGCATAGACGAAGATGATTAGTCAGTGATCACTAACAATCTATAGTAGTCGAACATTCTGACACATCAAAAAGAGACCAATTACTTACAGTCACGTCAAATGACCAGCCTGACCTGGATAAATGGTCAACCAAACGTGGTAAATGCAGCGACCGCCCACCAAATTAGGAACTAAAAGCTAGTAAAGAATTGTAACATCATGTCCCAACTCTCTAATTCCACTACTCCACCATGTGTAGTATGTATATGTTGCCTTATTTTAATATATAAAATGAAAGGCAAGTTTAATGTTTCTATTTGATCAAGTAGATTTGTATAAAAAGAAAATGATATAGTGAGTACTGTTGGTTGATGTAATATTAGTTTTAAAATATTTAGTTGCACATCTTTGATTATATGTACCAGTTAATTGTAGTTTCTTTTATAAAATTTTGTATATTTTAAAATGATTCAGTATGTTTATTCGTTCATGTTAGGAGAGGTTATTGACATAAATTGTTTGCTTCTCTACTGGGTAACCATTGTTACTCACCCTTTCCTTCTCCATTTTTTTTAGTTTCAGATCCGAAGCTTGATGAGGCAAGTGTAGAAAACGATTGAGAATCATCTGGTAGGTTAGATAGACAGCCAGAGTCCGTCACTTGGTGAGTATTGGGGTTATACCCCCTAGTGGTGTCAATTTGCCCAAGATTATTATGAATTTTGTCTTGAGTGTTAGGACTTCTGTTAGAGTGAGGATGTCTGTATAATTTTATGTTTTGTTATCCTTCCGTACTTTGATCTATAGTTCGTTATTAGATATATATAGGCTTCCGCTATTGTTATATTTTGTATATATATATACAGGATTGTATGTCGTTTATTAAGTGGAAGTTGAACGTCTTGAAATGCTAACATAAACAGAGGAGACCATCCCGAAATTTCAAGGTGTCACCTAGTACCTCGGGATCTGACATGGGGATTTGTGTTAGCGTTTGGCAGGGCGCCACATAACCCATCAAATTAGGCATAGAAATCAGAAACTAGACATTGCATTTCAATCTGAAGGACCAAACAAGCATCCTAGCTAAATTTTGAGACCAATTCTTTCAACTTAACCGCGACGTGGTAAGCATCTGGCACGATGCAGTAGACCTCAATTGGAATGCCTTAAAATTTCTCGAATGTGCTCCGCACGTGATCTTATATGAGGTGTCAATGGGGACTATTTTTGGGTCCTTCTAGAGTATCGAATGTTTATATATATACCCTTTTCCAAATTAGGAAGGGGTCCTTCCTCTCTCTTTTTGTTTCTTACATAATGCCCTTGACATTTTCTCTTGTAATTTTCCATTATATCCAATTTTCATTTCTTCAAGTTTATGTAATTTCTTTAAGAAGGACATAGTGTACCTGTGTTACTTAATGAATACAAGTGTTAGTTTTACTACTTCTCCTTATTTCTTTATAATGACCATGGGCTAGACTTCCTGTAATAGTGAGAGGAGGAAGCCTAGGAGTAAGTTTTTATTGTTGTGTTGTTGTTATTTGTCCTTCCATACTTCTTTTATGATTATTGGGTTTGATGAGACTGTCGTTGTTCTTCTCATCGGAGTTAATACTTGTGGAGCAAGTAGGGGATCAAACCCAAGGGAAAGGAGAAGTAGAATTAACCTAAGAGGATAAAATTCAAATTAACTAAAAGGAATTAAAACTGTTTTTCTTTGTATTTTTGAACTTATAAGAAACTGTAAATTGTTAGAAAATGAACTAAAGTAAATGAAATTAAAAGTTAATAAACTTATGAAATTAAAGCACCATTGGAGGTAGATTTACCTAGAACATATTGATGAGCAATTCCTAGTCTCTAGCCTTTTTATAACTCAATTGTAAGGGCTTGATGTTAGCTCCTTAGATCGGAAAGTTTTGCAAATGAAATCAAAGGAGGGAACATAAACAAAGTAGAATTTTTTGAAAAATTCCTACTAACAATTATCTAGTTTAAGCATACTTTATCTTGATCTAATCTAAGCATAAAGTATCTATATTAAGAATAAAAGGTGCAAGAAATCTTAAAGAGAACTCATAAGCATTTTAAATAAAAGAAAGGCATGAAATTAAAAATAACATAAGAACTTGCTCTAGACTTTTCCACTCTCCAATGGAGGGGAACTTAGCCTAATGTCATTGCAAGAGAGGGAAGATAAGACATGAAAGAACTTTTCTTCATTTCATGGAGAAACTTACAACTTCTTCTTCTTCTTCTTACAAAACTTTTAGTCAGAAGAAAATAACTAGAAGATAAAATACAAAAAATAAGATAATAGGCTAAGAGCCTTAGATTAATGGAGTCTTGGATAAGAGAACCAAGAGGGGACCCTTTATCTAGAG